>NW_027186372.1:29223944-29290554 GCF_028583685.1 Petaurus breviceps papuanus | reverse complement strand
TGTGGTGGCTGCAAACCCTGAGGACGCTTGGGGTGCTTGCTGCTACACCTACCCCACCCCACTCTAATCTTACTTATTACTGTAGAGGGCAGCACCATCCTCCCAGTCCCTTTAGGCTTGATGCTTAGGAATCATCATGGGCTCTTCACTCTCTCTCACCCCCACATTTCCTTTCTTCCCCTCCATATCCAAGCTGTTGCTAAAGCCTGTGAATTTCACCTTTACAAACATCTCTTGAAATAGGCTGTCTTCTCTCTCACACTACCACCATTCTAGTGTTGGCCCTTATCACTTCTCATGCTTTAACAATTCCAATAGCCTGCTGATGAGTCTGCCTGTCTCAAGTCTTCTTCCACTGTATTTTATCCTCTATTCAGTCACTAAAGTGATTTTCCTAAAGAGGAAATCCAATCATGTCAAACCCCACCCCCCACTCCCACCCCACACCCAACTTGGTAGACTCCAATGGCTTCCCCTGGCCTCCAGGATCAAATACAAAATGCTCTGTTTGGCATTCAAAGCCTTTTACAACCTACTATTCTACCTTTCTAATCTTCTTAGACCTTACTCCTTGGCACGTACTCTTTGATCCAGTGACCCCGTCCTACTGGCTATTACATGAGCTGGACATATTTTCTCTGGCCCCTTGCTTGGAACTCCTTCCCTCCTTCCCAACTACTGGAATAGACTTTAAGCCCCAACTAAAATCTTACCTTCTACAGGAAGCCTTCCCCAATCCCATTTCCATCTAGTGCTTTCCCTTTGTTAATTATTTCTTAGTTATCCTGTATATAGCTTGTTTCTACATATTTGCTTTCTTATTGTCTCCTCCTTTAGATTGTGAGCTCCTTGAGGACAGGGGCTTTCTTTTGTCTCTTTTTGTAGCATCAGTGTTTAGCCCAGTTCCTAGTACGTAGGAGGCACCCATATATAAATATATGTTTTATTGATTGTTTTATAAATAAATATTTTATTGATAGATTGGCCAAAAGGTAGAAATTACAGGAAGGCTGACTTTGATTTGGTCATGGAATCATAGATCTAAAGCTAGGAAAGATCTCAAAGACCGTCTAGTCTAACTTGTGTATTTTATAGTTGAAGAATCTGTTATATGGAATAACTTAACTGAACTGTCAAAAAGTAGAATGATATATCATAGGTAGCAAATTTCCGGGGACTGGCAGTGTTCAAGTGGTAACCACTTACCAGAAATAATGTAGAAAGGATTTATTGTTCACATAGGTTGGCCGAGATGACTTCTGAAGTCTTTATCAGCTCTGAGGCTACAATCTTAAGACTTTTGATTGTAACATAAGAGTTAAAAGGACTTAAATTAAAACAAAGTATATAAAAGGACTTAAATTAAAACAAAGTATAAGTCAACATCTAAAGAAAGGAAACAAGTATTTAGTAAGCATTTACTACATGCCAGGCAAATGAAAAATTTTGATGGATTTTGATTTGGTGATAAAAACTGAACACCAGTAAGAACAAAGTAAAGTTTACAAGTAAGCATTTTTTTTTTATTTTTTTTAATTAATTCTTTAATTTATTAATTTGTTTGTTTCCTTTTAGTTTACAGGATTCAATTCCACAATTCCTTGAATTTCACATTTTGTCCCCCTCCCTCCCCTCCCTCCCCATGGCGTCTTATAATCAAGTATAGGATCTGTAGATACTTTCACATTATACAATGGTCAGGTTATAAGGATGGATTGTACCCGCTGGGATGAAAAATGGTATAGAGCACATAAAATCAAATAAGAGAACGAAAAAGATCAGGTATTTTGCTTCCACCTGGATATAAATTTAGTTCTTTCTAGTTCTTTCTCTGGATGCACGTTTTTCTCTCCATCATGCATCTTTTGGGATTGACTTATATCCCTGCATTGTTGAGAAGAGAGCATTTTTTTTTTTAATCAAAGGATAGTTTATATTTCCAAATAGTGGTTAGGTAAGGCTTAACTAAGATTTCTCTTGTCAAAATCATATTCAGTTCAGTAAGCATTTGTTAAGCGCCTATTTTGAAATTTAATTTAAGCTGTTGAACAGTTGGGGATTGACATTTGTAGTGGGAGTTTTCTCACTGGGAGCCTCCTACCATGATGAAATCACAGTTTGAGGGATTTGCAAAGTACTGAGGATAAAAAGATAAAAATAATCGTTCTCACAACAGGATTGTTGTAAGGATCAAAATCAAATGAAATGATAAAGTGTTATATAAAGAATATAAAGCACTATATAAATGCTATGATTATGATTATTATGAAAACTCTTCCAGCTGTTACCATGTTTTCAATCAGGCTTGCCCTTAGGTGTCTCCCTTCTCCATTTTGATAGTTTTAAGTCCTAGCTTTCCTTTAAGGCCTAGCTCAAGTCCTTCTTGAAGTCCTTCCAGAGGATTCAAGTGATATCTTTCTCTTCAAAACTTCTGGACTATATATTTTATTTGGTGTTCAATATATGTTTTACTTTATATTGTTATTTATATCTTTATAAGTCCCTTGATAACTGAAACTTTTTAATATATTTATCCCTACATTTAATAGGCAGTCAGTACTTTCATTAATATTTTACAATTATCTTCTTTGTGGGATATACTATACTTGTTCTTAGGGGAGATAAAAATATAAACAAAGACAGGGGCCCTGGCCTCAAAGACCTTATGATGTATTAAGGGAAATTAGATACATGCAGAAATGAATATAGTGCAAGTTAAGTTAGGACAAATGCATAAGAAGGGGACAGAATGTTATGAGATGAGATAAACATTGATAATAAGCCATCACGGACAGACCAGTGTTCTATTTTGAAAGATTTCCAAGAATGATTGTCCCTGGTTTTTCAGTTTTAAGTATTTAGCTTATCTTAAAGTAAAATTCTTAACAACAGATTTCCACCTTTATCTGTATAGCACTATATAGTCTATATAACCTGTGCTGGTTGTCTAAGTACAGCAGGTATTCATTCAGGGAGATCTTCAGGCTGTGTAAGCTACTCTTTCAATGTAATGGAGTAATCCTGAACCTGCCTAAGGTCTTTGAGGCCACTGGTGGTACCACTTAGGAAACTTCTTGCTGCTTTGATTTTCATTGCATGTGCGCTGGATTGGCCTGGAAGGGTTCATTTGGCATCCAGAATTGCTTCACTTATGTTAAGGGGATAATTAACTTACTTGAAATTAACTTAACTCTGAGGGTTACCTTCAGATCTTTGAAATAGGCATGGTAGTCAAAGGTATATATTTTTAATAGTTTATAAATAAACTTAAATTCTATAGTATATTCTCCAGTTACTTTCAGGGTACAATTTTAATATTTTCTTTAGGGTTGTAATTTGTATATGTTCTCTTCTTTTTCTTCCCATCCTCTCACTTCAGTTCCCTTTGTATGGAGTATATAATAGGAAAAGGCATGCAGAGCTACAGGAAAGTTTTGAGCTCCTTGAAAATTTATGTTTGGGGTTACCTTTTTTTTTTTTGCTTTTTTGATGGCCAATTTGGGTTAAGTGACTTGCCCAAATTCACACGGCTAGTAAGTGTGTTAAGTGTCTGAGGCTGGATTTGAAGGAAACTAGGGATTGTGAGAGCCAGAGGTGACTCCCCAAGCATTGCATTCTAAACATGGAAGATAGCCTTGCAAAAGCATAAACAGGAAAAGGACAATTCTGTCTAAGAAGAATAAGAAAGCCAGTTTGGCCAGACTGTATAGTATGCTGAAGGAGATTAATGTATGATAAACCTGGAAAGGTAGATTGGAACCAGGTTGTGAAGAGTTTTAAAAGGCAGAAGAGTTTGCATTTGATCTTAGAGGTAATAGGAATTCACTGGTGTTTACTGAGCAAGGGAGTGACATGGCCAGTCCTGCCCTTTAGAAATAGTGACACCTTTGTGGAGACTGGATTGAATAGGCATGAGGCTTTAGGCCAGGAAAGCAATTAGAATGCTATTGCAGCAATCCAAATAAGAAGTTACAGGGGTGGCCATGTGAGCGGAGTGAGGGGAATAGATAACAAGAGATGTTGTAGAGGTAGAATTTATGAGACATTGTAACTGTTTGGGCATCAGGCAGTATCTTCCTGGGGTCAAGGGAGAATAAGACATTGAAAATGACACCAAGATTATGATTCTACGTGATGATGGATACTGGTACCCATGAGAGAAATAGGGATAATGGGAAGGGAGGTGAGTTTTTGGGGGAAGATAATGAATTTTGTTTTGGACATTGAGTTTGCGTTGCCTGTGACATCAAGTTCAGTAGGCCTAATAGGTATAGTGATGTTGGATTGGGGTTCAGAGAGAGGGTGATGTAGGGGGGATATATAGAGATGATGCATAGAGATAGATGATCATTGAACTCCTGGTAGCTGATGAGGTCTCCAGGAGAGTGAATAGAGAAAAGAGAAGAGGGCCCAGGTCAAGGCTTGGAGTATACTTACAGTGCTTTACATATCTTACTTTATCCTCAAAACAATCTTGGAATGTAGGTGCTATTATGATTTTTGTTTGAAAGATGTGGAAACTTGAGACTGAGAGAGGTTAAGTGACTTGCCCTGGGTCAGAAAACCAGTAAGTGTCTCTGAGGCAGACTTTGAACTCTTCTTTGTGACTCTAAGTTTAGCACTTTATCTACTGCAACAGCTATCTATACCAAATACTTTTTTTATCATTAGAAAGTAAAGGAATCTTGTATTCTCTATACCCTTTATACACAACTGTGTAACTATGAAGATATGCTCTGATCTAGAATATTATTTGTGAAAGCCTGTCTACTCTGTTCTCAAACCTTCATTGAGGGTGTATTATATGTGTGTAGATTATTTTCATATGAAAACAGTAAACATTCATTAAGCTTTATTATTTGCAATGCATTGTGCTAAGTGCAATAAATAAATAATAAATAAATAACTTCTTATATTTATTTTTCTAATTTGGTATTGATTTATCTTTGGTCTAAAAAATCAGCAGCCTGACTTTATACAGACTGACAAATCAAAAATGAATCACTATATTAATAATTAGTTGTTTCCTGTTTGTTAATAGATAGTAATTTTATGTGTGTGTGGTGTTTTTTGGCACTTGACATATCTAGTGTTTCCCAACTCTTCTCAAAAAGAAGGATGAGGCTTCCATTTGTATAGTCTAGAAATCTTTCTTTAGCTTTTTATTTCTTACTCCTGAACCATGTGTTTCAATATATTTTTTGCTGACCTCTCCTTTGTCCATCTTTACACTGAAATTTATTAAAATATGTTAACTGACTTAAAATGTAAAAAATTACATCCTTAGGCTTTCTCTACCTTCTCATCCTCTGCTGCAAATATTGGTGTATAGAAATCATTATCTTGTGTTAATCTTTTTGCAAATGTTTGTCATGAACACTATAATGCAAAATGACTAAGTATCCCATAAAGTTATATTTTTTGTTTTCTTTGGCTACATGAGAAAACCATTTCCACCGTCTCCTTTATTTGCTTCTTCAAGGAGAACCTACGAACCATATTTCTATATAGTTATAACTTCCTTTTTTTTGAGATAAAAAGAAACTTCAAGAAGTTTCATTTTTAATGATAAAGTCAAGATTTAAAATTAGAGTGCCTCCAGTAGCATAGCTACTCATTGGTCACTGGAAAAGGATCTTATATTTGAATGATCAACAGGTAGGTTAATGTTTATAGAGCTAAAAATAGTGTGCAATTAGTATTCTCTGGCTGATTTTCCTACTACAGTACCACCATCACTACAGAAGTAGAAAGAGGCTATACAGGACTAATGTCCATTACGTTTTAATACTTCTTTCATGAGTTTTTCAAAAGTCCTCAGTGGCTGAAGAATTTGTCACCAACTGATGAGTCTATGGTGATGAACAGGCCTCAGAAAGCAGGAACATTCTATTACAGGATAATTTGTAGTCTTCTAGGATACAATCACTAAAATGTATTAAATGGAGGGTTCCTTTTTTTTTTTAAACAACTACAGGGATAAATAGCATTTATTAAGCATATACTGTGTATCAGGTACTGAGCTAAGTTCTTGTGATACATATACATGATTGAAACAATCCGTGCTCTCAAGCAGCTTACATTCTATCAGTGAGAATAGAAAGGAAAGGAAAGAGATGGAAATAGAATGGGCAAGACTTGGTAATTAGATGTGTGAAGTGAGAAGGAATGAAGAGTCACAGATGACACTAAGGTCACAAACATGGTGGTGCCACTGACAGAAGCAGTGAAGTCACAGGAAGGAAAGGGATTTGTTTAAAATATTTTAAGCTCATTTTAGTCATTTAAAAAGTTTTGCTGTTCCGTAATTGTTGTGTATGTCCTTAAACATTTTTCTTAAAATAGAACTGTTTAGTATAATAGAGTGTTTCTAACAGCTAAAGAACTAAAGGCTTTTCCTGTCTGTTTTATAGGTTACTCTCATCGCAAAATGTTTTGCCTTTGTCACCTATCCACACAAGTGCTTCCCTTGACATTTCAAGGAAATGGGAGAAGAAGAATAAAATAGTTTATCCTCCCCAGCTGCCAGGAGAGCCTCGGAGACCTGCAGTAAGTTTGTGGATAAAGCCATCATTTAAATTTGATAATACTTCTTGACTCTTAGGTGATTAGCAGTGAAGTAACAATCTGTGTTAAAAATTGTACTGATTTGCATGATCTTATAATTGAAAAGATCCTATAATTGGTAAAAGATGTATTTTTTTCTGTCATTTTCTACATCTCTGCATTGCTTGATTTTTAAAAACTATGTAAAAGAATATGAGTTTTAACCCTAGAATGAATGAAGCATGAATCAAAGCCTATAATGTCCCAATCAAAAATCATTAATAAGCTGTAAGTCAGACCCAACTTTATCTTGTTAACTTGAGAATCTTTGAGAAACCCCAATGCAGCTACTTTTTTATTTTAATTTTTTTAAATTTACTGCTTGCCCCTCGTCAAAAGAACATTTCTATACATACAGTAGCACACAAAAAAATTGTATATAAAACCATGTTTCTCCATTTCATACTGCTTGCTTTAAAATATATACATATACATGCACACATATATATGCACACATATTGTATATGAGATTCCAAATTGCTTTTAAGACTGTATCATTAATGATACTTGGAGCTACTGTGGAGGTGTAAGACCAATAACACCAACACACAGAAGGGCTGCTAGTACAGGTTCTTTGATCTGCTTTTCTAAAGGAAAGACAGCTTTGAAGAGGTCAACAATCTTACTGTATTTAAACAATGCAGACAGATAAATGGAAAGAAGTGAGTATCCAAGAAAGACTCCAGTAGACAGGGCTTCAGCTATCTAAACAAAGTAATAGAAACAATCACCAGACCAGGGAGCACCAACATATGGGTTCACAAGGTGGGGTTGGGCAGGGCAGGGCCCTTCACAACAGCTCATCTGGCCAAATCACAGAGACCTCAGGCAAACATTCTTCCCACGAGTGAGCCCCAAGGCAAAATACCAGCCTCCCAGAATATATGTAGTTTTGACTAATAATAGGCTGAGAGCCAGAAGGCATCATGACCCACATGACTCAGTGCCTATTTGGCTTAGTACCAAAAGGTGTGAAAAACGTCCTGCAAGCAAGCCTCCTCTAAGCAAGCTTTCTCTTAGGCAAGTTTCTCCCCCATTGGGCTCTATTTGATTAAGGATGGATTATCACAGCTGTAAACTGGGCCAGAACTCAATGCAGCAAGAAATCTGTGATTGAAATAAATACTTGTGTGCCTTTAGACCTGGGAACATGGCCCCTATTCCACGTGGTCACATAGGCCTATTAATGGACAGGGAAGATCTTATATTCCATTAACCCTACAAAAACTGATTGTGCTTCCTTCTGAACTTCTGTTCTCTTCTGTATATTGTAAAAAGTCTTTCAGTAAGCCTTTTTTTTTTTTAGCATAGCTATCGCTAACCTTTCTCTTCTTTCCAATGTTCTCTCTCATTAAAAAATGAGAAGAAAAATCCCTTAAAATAAATATACATACTCAAGCAAAATATGCACACAGTAACCATATCAAAAAAAGTATGTGTTATTTTGCACCATGAGTTCACCTCTCTTTCAGGAGGTGGGCAGTATGCCTCATAACAGGTCCTTTGGAGATATGTTTGATCATTACTTTGATCAGAATAGTTAAGTCTTTCAAAGTTGTCTTTTTTTACAATGATGTTTTTCTTTACAGTGATACTTGTATGCTCTCAATTTTGCTTAGTTTTCTTATTTTAGTTCATACTCCCCAGGATTCTCTGAAATGGACTCTTTCATCACATTTTATAGCAGAGTGATTTGTTTATATTTCAAAGTTCTATTTGGCTCTGGTCTTTTCATTAGAAATGCTTAAGAGCTCTCTAGTTCCTAAAAATTCTCTATTCCATTTTCCCCCTATAGGGTTTTGCTCAGCTTTTTCAGTTGCCTTACTCTTTTGGTTATAAACTTTTTTGCCTTTTGGAATATTTTATTCCAAGATCTCTTCTGATTTTTATCAGAAACTTCAAGGTCTTACGTAATCCTGGCTCTGGATTCCAGTAATTAAAATGCTTTTTTCTGGATACTTGCATTTTTCTCTTTGACGTGGGAGCTCTGGATTTTTGCTATGACTTCCTGATTTCTGTGACTTTATCTTTTGCAATTTTTTTGGGGGGTGATTGGTGGATTCTTTCTAACTTCACTTTACTGTCTCATACTAATAGATCTAGGCAATTTTTACTTATGCTTTCTTAAAATATAGCATCTAGATTTAAAAAAATTATGCTGCTGAATGGACCTAGAAGAAATCATGAAATCATTCTAAATGGGTCCACTACAAATTTATGTTATCTAATCTCAACTGGACCTCGCTGTAGAAATGCAAACATGCTCTTCCTTCTTAATTGATTCACAGCCCCACACTTTCCATAGTGTCTACTCTAAACCTTTTCATCTCTTCTCAGACTTCTTACAGCATCCTCTCCCCCAACGTTCTCAACCAAGGACCTAGTATTATACTTTACTGAAAAGCTCTTCTCCTTGTTAAAGGCAACTCCTTTGACATGTACCTTTGAGTCCCTTTCAACTCTGATTCTGTGAGTGTTGCTTTAAAAAACCTCTTGCTATGTAATTCTTTTTATGGAAAGTAAAAAAAAAAGAGACAGTATTCATGTCAATAAATACCTTTATAGTTTTCTTTATTTAAGTTTGTCCATTTTCTTGAAAGCAAGATTTCTTCCATAATCTCTGGTTGAAAGCTTCTTTGGTATCATAGGGCAATACCATACTTCAGTAGATTCATGATTTCTTCCATGAAGATAACTTCTGACTCGGTGCCACCCAAAAGATTTGGAGTTGGAAGAGACCTTGAACATTGAATTTAATGCCCTCATCCTACAGATGAGGGAACTGAGGCCCAGAGAGGTTAAGTGATTTGACCGTAGTCACAAAGGTAGTGTCTTGCCCTGCATTTGAACCCAGGTGTTCTGGCTCCAAATCCAGTGTCTCTCTTTCTCTGTGACTCTTGTCCATGATTTATCTTACATTTCTTATGAAAGATCTACCCATTGTGCTAAGCTTTCCTTTTAGCATCTTATGGGTATGGTTGGTTCACCTCTCTTGTTATGTGACCTGTCCACTCCATTTTTGTGTTTAAATGCACTCAATAATCTTTTCATGACTCGTGCCATTAGAATTACACCACAGCTTGTTAGACAAGTTAAACAAGAGAAATAATTACTGAAATGCCTTGACCTACACATTGTTCTCTAAGTCATCAGTTTTATTTTTTTATTTCTCATTTTAAATTTTCACAATCAAGACTTTAACTAGAAATAGTTAAGCTATTAAGTATTGAAACTAATAGCTATGAAATATCACAGTACTTGTCAAGATTAAGATTTGTAAGTAAGGTGTATTTTATAATTGTTGTCTCTGGATTTTTTTTAGTCAAACATCCTAAATGGTCAAATTAAGAAAATTCATGGCAGGTCCTCTGTTTAACACTTACAAATGATAACAATACCAATCATTATGGACAGAGTGAGTTGATTGAAATGATTTTGATTCACTTTTTGTCATTGTCCATGTTCCTTATATAGCCATCTGAGAAAAGAAATTTGATTTTGTTTTGTATTGGAATTCTGGAGCAATTTGATTTTGGTGAATGGGTCACATTTTGCTGAATGAATGAGTGATTTCAAGTTCTGACACCTTACACTGGGAAATTCTTTAATCTTTTCTTACTTTAAATGCCATGGAATAAATTATTACTTAAGGTTGATGCTACTTGCCAACTGCCTAATTTATTTTTGGGCATAATTTTCTCACTGGGTTGTATGATTCTCAACACTTTTACATAGCCTTGGACAAACAGCCATTCTCTCAAGTTTGAAAGTATTTTCACTAACCTTGACTTTCAGTTTTGTAACAGAACCTATGATACTAAGCACCTCCCAAGTTTTTATACAAGCAGCAGTAAACAATTTAAGGCCACATATTTCAGTAAAGTGAAGAGGGAAAAAAAAGACTACTAAAAATC
Organism: Petaurus breviceps papuanus; assembly: GCF_028583685.1. Classification (NCBI taxonomy): domain Eukaryota; kingdom Metazoa; phylum Chordata; class Mammalia; order Diprotodontia; family Petauridae; genus Petaurus; species Petaurus breviceps. Next base: position 29,280,034 of record NW_027186372.1, on the reverse strand, counting down.
CACTAAATATGATCTTTTGTATGGAAATGTTTCCATTCCCAGTTTCCTTTTGTCTCTAATGTCTGCTATACTTTAATATGCTTAGCTGAGTGTGCCTGTGTAATTGAAGTAGCACCAATATTCAGGGAATGTAGATTCACCTAGGCCACCTGGGGGGAGACCTTGCCACTGGGGGTACTACTCTTCCCCATTATCTAGCCACTTCCTCCCCAGCTCCATTGGTCCCAGGCTGCTCAGACCCCATTAAGGCTAACAGTGGAGAAGAGACATGGCTGTTCATACCCCTTGAATGAAGTGAAAGTCAACAACTCTAATCCTTCTGGAAGGCCACCAGAACTTACCATTTGCCCTGTCACTATATCCCAAGATTCTCTGTCCCTTAACATCTTTCCTGCCTCTATACCCTCCAGATCCTTGGGCACTATCATCTGATCCTTACCTATGACTGCCTGAGCCTTGCCATCTGTCCTTAAGGACATCCAGCCTTTTCCATCCAACTTGCAGTTATCTCCCTCAATTACAGTGTGAATTCCTTGAGAAGAGGGACCATCTGGCTTTTTATGTTTGTATCCTCAGTGCTTAACGCACTTAATGACTACTTAATAAATCCTTTTTCATGTGTTCTTCCATACCTTTGCAGACTTTTTTAAATAGCTTTTTTTAGTTATGAAGATACAATAATAAGTCATTCATTTTGTTTTTACTAATTGGGGATTTGTGATAATTTGGATTGTTTTCTATTTAAAAAAAATAACCACTTTGCAGATTACTTGCATGAACAAGACTGTTGGGAGAATGATTGATTCTATAGCTTTTTAAAGTAGTTTTAGTGGCTTTAAAAGCACCCCATGTATTTACAATTAGCAAACCAGTTTTAAATCAAATTTTTTTTAAGCAATTGAGGTTAAATAACTTGCTCAAGATTACACGGCCAGTTATTTCTGGGTGTGGTGCTAAGTACCTGGGCCTGGATTTGATCCCCAGGTCATCCCGACATTGGAGCCGGTGCTCTTACTCGCTGAGCCACCTGGCCGCCCCTTAAATCATTCTTAATCAATTTGAGAGATCATGGCCTAGTAGATAGAGATGTTGCCTTGGAGCCAGAAAAAGCCTGAGTTTAAGTCTGGCTGTGTGACCCTTAGAAAGTTGCTTAACTTCTCAATGCTCTATGAAACTCTTTAAGATAGAGAAGGTGCTACCATTGGTAGAGTTCTTCATACAAATGAAATCAGAGGTCCAGTTGTATCTTATCAATCCCGTTTTTAAAAAAGCTGTTAATGCCTATTCATTAAAGCAAATCTCCTAGGGGTAGTTAGGTGGCACAGTGAATAGAGCACCAGTCCTGGAGTCAGGAGGACCTGAGTTCAAATCCGGCCTCGGACACTTAACACTTACTAGCCATGTGACTTTGGGCAAGTCACTTAACCCCAATTGCCCTGCCCTTCCCCCCTCTAAAAAAAAGCCCCCCCCCCAATAAAGCAAATCTTCTAAGTCCTAAACTTAGGACTCATACTTGCGTAACACTTTTCTCTACGACTAATTACTCTTTCTCTCTAATATATTTTTATATTATTTGTATATATGTACACTCATATAATATGTAAAATTGTATATATAAATGTATATGTAAAATTAATCAGATATATTTCTTTTAAAAGTATTCTCAACTTAACAAATTATTAAACATTTCTCTTCAGATTTCTCATTTAGACTAATTTCCTCCAATCCAGGTATTCCTATAGTTCAGCACATTATATCTTAATCTGTCCAAGTCTCCCTCAATTGAGGCCTTAAAAAGATCTCCCATCATCCTTTAAAAAGTTACCACTTTTTCACTTTTAAGTAAATGTTGACCTTTCCCTTTTGACTTTTGAAGAGGATGAATAAGTAACCGTTCCCCTGTCTTCTTGGTACTTGATCTCTTCTCTATGCTTCTTCTAGGATTATGGTATTTAAATAATACTGTTAATCATATATACTGCAGGTTCAAAGATAGCACACCAAAGGAAATCAGGAATGGAAACATTTCCATATAAAGAATTGCATTTAGTGGATTAATTTTTGTGGATTAATATTAGCAGTCATGACAGTTCTCTTTTCCCTCTACCCTGCTCCCCAGGACACTTTATTTCTGAAAATATAATTAGACTATTGCTACAGTTTTCAGCCTGTCAGCTTCTATTGTAACTGAAAGGAGATACAGTTGGTATTAAAAGATTGGCCTCTTGAGAGAAGACCACTGCTGCTTCTAAAGCATTTGAAATTTCCAGCAGAGGCAAGGATGTTAAGGAAAGTTCTTTGGAGTCATCAGCTTTATCTTCATTGGCAAGCATTTTCTAAAAGAAAAAAGGAAATTAAACTCTCAAAAAGCATTTTTTGAGCACTGACAATGTGCCTAGTGCTATGATTTTGTCCAGGCCTTTCCTCTCCTCACTTCTGCCTCATAGAACCCCAGTTTTCCTTCGGGCATCCCTTCTACATGCAGCCTTTCCCAATTGCTGCCAGCCTCTTCAGTCTTCTCTCTCAAACTACTGTATATTTAAGTACTTTGTATTTTTTTTATATTTATTCTCTTTACATTTATTCTGTATATACTTATAGTTATCCTTGCTGTCCTCCCTGTTAGAATATAAACTCCTTGGGAGTGGATTGCTTTATTTATTGTATTTGTATCACTACCACCTAGCACAGTTCCTGGTCCATAGTACTTAATGCTTGTTGTAAAAATTGTAAATCAAAGTAAAATAATTGTTTTGTCATAAAACTTTGGCAAAAAGGCAAGATTATTGTTTTTTTTTTATTAATGTACTTTTTATTCTGGGATATTTAGATAGCCAAATATAAAAATATCCCTGCTTTGTTCTTCCAGGTAGAGAAACATTAACTAATACAGCTACTGATTGGCCCCATAAGAATAGCAAAACCTAAAATTTACGGTTTTAAGATTATGAACTTTAGGTTTCCCTTAAACTTTAGTTGAAAATACTGGTGGGGTTTTTTTTAATATTTCATTTAATGGATTTTTTTTCAAGAAAATGAACTTAAATTATGTTTCTATTGTATTTTATTATTCTACTCCACATTGAAATAATTCCCAAGTCACTTTCTTTATAATCATGCTTTGAAGTAGTTAATGAAAATATTGTGGTCACCAATTTACAAGTAAGGGCACCCTTGCTCAATAAGGCTAAGGTTCTTATACACAGACCAGTAAGTGGCATAGTCAGGATTTAAAGCCAGGCCTTCTGATTCTAAGCCTCTTCTCTTTCCACTAATCTCCTAAGGATACTGAAGTAATTCATAACTGTACTGAGGTGTTTCTAGACAAGTATGTAACTCATTTTCTCTTTTTAGTGGGGAACAGTGGAAACTAACCTTTTTTTTTTTAATTGTCTTTTTGGAGGGAGGAAGGCAGGGCATTTGGGGTTAAGTGACTTGCCCAAGGTCACGCAGATATTAAGTGTGAAGTGTCTGAGGCCAAATTTGAACTCAGGTCCTCCTGAGTCCAAGGCTGGTGCTCTATTCGCTGTGCCACCCAGCTGCCCTTAGAATCTTTAAAAACAAAAACTATTGATATCTTGTTTTTACTTCACCTAATTTTCCCACTATGTCCTTCTCCCTCTCCTAGAGAGCCATCGCTGATAATAAAGTATAAAAAAGAGAAAAAAAATTTAGTTCAGCTAATCAGCACACCACCCAAGTGTGACACTGTATGCCATGTTCCACATCTGTAGACCCCCTATGGGGTCTTATTTTCATATGTGGCTTGTAAGCTAGCTCTGAAGACCATTCCAAAAGAGGTGTTCCAAAAGTTGCTTGAGCAATGGTAGCACCATTGGAATGGAGCTTTCCTAAGGGACTACCGTATGGGGGAATAACACTGGGAGCTGTAAATTCTGACATGGGTTTTGTGTGTCACTGTGTCATTTTATAATCATTTTTTAATACATGGATATTACCTCAAAGCCATTTGAAGCTACACAGAAAAGTGAGTTTCCTTAAAAATGGTATTACACAACTTAAATCATTCCAATTTATTCACTCGACTTGTCTCTAAATAACTTTTGGCAGGTATAAAACAGATCAAGTTCGCCTACAAAGGATAAAAACTGGCCAAGATGAAGGTATTTAGAAGAATGTATTGCTGGCTCAATGATTCCTCGCAAAGAGGAAGCCCAGCAGTGCTTTGAGAAGGAGTAATGTGGGATAATAGAAAGAGTGGTAGACCCAGAGTCCCGATATCCAATTCTTAGCGCCTCATGGCTAGTCTTTCTTCTTTTTTTCTTTAGCAATCGGGGTTAAGTAACTTGCTCAAGGTTACATGGCCAGTTATTTCTGGGTGTGGTGCTGATTATCTGAGCCCGGATTTGATCCAGGTCATCCCGACACTGGAGCCGGTGCTCTTCCTCGCTGAGCCACCTGGCCGCCCCTAAGCAATTGGGGTTAAGTAACTTGCTCAGGGTTACACGGCCAGGTGTTTCTGGGTGGGTGCTAAGTGTCCGAGCCCGGGATTCGATCTCCAGGTCGTTCTGACATTGGAGCCGGTGCTCTTACTCGCTGTGCTACCAGGCCGCCCCACTTGCTAGTAATTCTTGCTGCGTTCATAGGCGAAGGTTTTCACTTCTCTGGCTCTCGATTCCCTTACCTATAAATTGAAAGAATTAAACTAGGTGATCCCTCTAGGTCCTTCCATCTTGAATCATCTGTGTTAGAAGACCCCTTTATATTTCTGACATGACCCACTTTCTTGAATTTGTACCAAGGTCCCGTCTATCTCTTTGTTCTTAAACGAAAATATTTCCTGATTCTTCTCTAGCCTCTGCTGCTCATGCTCTTTCTATCAAAGCTTCCTTGTATTTATTTTGTATTTATTCTGTGTAGACTTGTATGTACGTTGGATCCTGTATTTAGAGCTGGAAGGAACTTTAAAGATCATTCAGTTCGGCCTTCACATTTTATAATTGAACCGAGATCTAGAGAGCAAAAGTGTCCTGCTTAGGGTAACACAGATGGGAAATAGCAGAATGGCAGGATTCAAACCCAGGTCCTGTAACTGCAAATTCACCATTCTTTCCACTGTACCATGATATCTGATCCTCCACACCCCATAGAATAATAAGTTCTTTGAGTCCAGGATCTGTTCTTATTTTGTCTTTGTATCTTCAGTTTCTAGCACAGTGCCTGGCACAGTGAAGACATTTAATAAATGCTTTTTGGTTGATCAGTTGATTCTGAGGTCTCACCAGCTCCCAGCTCTTAACAGTCTGTGGTTCTGTGATTTTAAGGGTCAAGGTAGCTACTTGGAAGGATAAAACACTTACTTAGAATATATAAATTCTAGTCTGTGTTTAAAACAGCAGACCAGTCACAGTAATGTATAGCTTTCTTATTTAAATACTTCAGGGATCTCTAATGTCACCAATATGTTTATTCCCTTCCCTATTACACATTGCAGAGATTCTCTTCAAGAGTTGCAGTGACTAAAAATTTTCTTACATCTTGGGCAGAGCTTTTCTGGACTTAGGTAGAAGTTGACAGACACATAGCACCAGACTCATCCTCAACATCTTGGGAGGAGCTGCCAGAATTTCTACCTCACTGGCATCACCTTTGTGAGCCCACTAAAGTGAGTCTCTGGGTCACCCTGGGTCATCAGAGTAGGACCGCAGGGGCACTTGATTGTCCCACTCATTGAGAGATCTTCCTTTTTGGAAGGGTGGCAGTTGCCTACTAAATTGGAGATGAGGAATTTGGGACCTAGATAGGTGTGGTATCTTTAGTCTTTAGGCTTTTTTTGGGGGGGAGGTGCTATTATTATTCTCTCCTATGCCACTCCATCCTCCCCATTCTTCATGTAGCAGATTGATTTGTTGGTTTCTGAAAATTGTCAGTTACATTTTTTTGGAGAGGAAAAATGACTTGCTTAAGGTAACTTGGATGGTAAACAGTAGTGGCAAGATTTAAACCCTGGCCCTTTAACTCCAAATTCACAATTCTCTCCCCTGTAAGTGGTCTGATGTGTAGAACCCTAGTCTTGGAGTTGGAAAGACCTGTGTTCAAATCCTTCCTCAGACATTCACTAGCTATGTGACCCTGGCCAAGTCACTTTAACCTCTCTCAATCTCAGTTTCCTTATGTGTAAAAGGGGATCTAATAGCACCTAACTCAGAGCTGTTATGAGGATCAAATAAGATGATATATGTAAAGTATTTTGCAAACCTTCAAAAACTATATAAATGCTAACTACATTACACATTATATTATTATTTACATTATAAGATCTTCATCCAGATCATGTCCTTTAACCATAAGTGCCCCTCAGGGTTCTCTCTCTGGGCTCCTCCACTCTCCTCTTTACTTGGTGATCTCATAATCTCCCATGGATTTAATTACAAACTCTGTGCTGATGAATCTCAAATCTACCTGTCCTATCCCAGCCTCTCTACTGATCTTTAGTCTTGCATCTCCAGTTGTCTTTAGACATCTTGAACTGGATGTCTAGCAGACATTTTAAACTAAGAATGTCCATAACTGAACTTGTTATCTTTCCTCCTACACTGCACCTCTCCTGACTACCACCTTTTCTGTTCCTATTGAGGGCAATGCCATCTTTCCAGTCTGTCAGGCTCACAAACTAACAGTCACCCTGGATTCCTCATTATCTCTTACCTCCACCATCTAAGCTGGCATCAAGGCCTGTTGATTCCACCTTTTTGCAACATCTCTCAGATATGCTCCCTTCTCTCTTCTGAATCAGCCACTGATCTAGGGCAGGTTCCCAACTCCTCGTACCTAGATTATTTCAGTAACCTGCCTCAAGTTTTTCCTCATTCCAGTCCATTTTCCATTTAGCCACAAAAGTGATTTTCCTAAAGCATAGGTCCAACCACGTTACCCTATGTACTCAATAAACTCCAGTGGCTCTCTTTATTGCCTCTGGGATCAAATATAAAATCCTTTCTTTTACATTTAGGGCCCTTTATAATTCATAACCCACCCCCTCCCAACCTTTCCAGCCTTCTTACACCTTACTCTTCTGCATGTACTCTAACGTCCATTGACAATTCTGTGATTCTTGTCCATGTTCTTTAAATATCCTAGAGGGAATTTTCATAATGTACGTGATTCTTTCTTGTGACTCTTTTTCTATTTTGTGAGTACCATTTCATCATTCAGGCCATCCATCTGGTATCCCGTGTTCTTGCTACATAACCAGTCCAGTTAGTTTTCCCATCATATATTTCTTATGCTCCAAACTGTAGTGATGTTCCAACATTCAAAATCATATAGTATCCCTAGCAAACTATCAAAAATGTGTTTTTAGTTTTTTTAAGTAGATGGAGGGTTGGCAGCAGCAGCAGCTCTTGTTGGAGGATCTCTGCAATTTGCCAGATGAAATCTAGTCTGTTCTCTTCATACTGTTCAGAATAGGACCCAACTCACTGTCCCTCTGCTCTATCTATCCATGGTATAGATACTCATGTACTAACTCAATGTACTTGCTGTCCAATCTTCTGTCGTAGTCTGGACAATAGGCTGGTTTTTTTTTTTTAGCATTAGTTTTCACACACATTTGTGTGTGTAAATATATATATATATATATATATATATATATATATATATATGGTAATATGTATATGCTTACATTTGTTTAGACTTGTAAATTTATAGGTGTAGGGAACTTCTGGTAAAGAAAACCTTTTACCAGTGCATATCAGTGTAGTGCCAATGAAATATTCACAGCACCCCATGATCACTATAAATATAGTTGCAGGTGCTCAATTGCAAAATATAACAGCTCTCCATATATAAGACAGGAGCAAAACATTTATTCAGACACCAGAAAACCAAATCTCCAAACCAAGTAAGCCTGTTTCATCATAGTAGTAAAGAAGTTAATAAGCCACAACAGCATGGAAAACCACACCATCCTTTAGCCTTCCCATAAACCAATACAAGACCAATATTTATTCACAAACCTGTCTCCCTCGGAAGCTTGCTACCTTTCCAATTGTCTAGTTGACTGACACCCATGTTTCTGGGGGCTCTGCTCCACCCTTCAGCAAACTCTTCCCACCACAGGCTCCATGTGATTATATTCAGCCTGTTAGGGGGTAGAGTTTATTTTCAAAGCGGGGAAGGTCTTCAGATTCCCTTAGGCTTACTAAGGGATAGGAAAAATCTTCAAATTCCCGTTCCCGTTACAATAGGTAGCTTTCTCCACTGTACAGTTTTAGTGTTTGGATACTGAAAGGTCAGGTGAATTGCCACTTATTCTCTCTCGTGTATTCTTTTTCTTATGTTAAGAGTAAATTTTATTTTTTAAAAAAGATTCATTATTTTTGGGCAATACTTTCAAAGGCAGCACGAGAAGCATTTTCACTATGCGTATTCTTATTTTTAAACCTTATGTGATTTTTTCATACAAGTAAATATTACATCATGATTTGTTCTAATTAAATTAGAAGACATTTTTAAATGTAAAAAGGATAAAGGGAAAAAAGGTTAAGAACTGTTGAAATGTTGGTGCTATTGTGGAAGCATATTAAAAAAAAACCTTTTTTACTTCAACTGAAATATTAAACAACAATATCTGTCAGGTCTAAAAGCCCTTTCCAGGTTCTCTCCTTCTGCCACCAACCCTCACCCCCAGAAAGGTGGGTAAAAGGACAAAAGGTCTTAATTAAGGAAATGAGTGGTAACCAAACGTAGAATAAAGATAGTTAAACCAACCAACCAACAAATACATAGATAAACAGAAAAAAAAATTAAATCAAAATGGATGAAGTAAATATTTCATAAGCAAGTTTGTATTAAGATCATTGCCTTCCTTACCCCTGAAGTGATTGCGCTATTGACTCGTCTAAGAGTCATCTCTTGTTTCCCCTTTTTTGAAGAGGGATATCTCCCTTAGAGAAGATACTCTTCTCTATTCAGAAAGAATTAAATTGGTCACAAGGAGAGGTCCAAAAAGGAATGGTGCAGGGGCTACTGTTAGGAGACTTCTAAAACATCACCCCTAAACTTTATTCTAGCGTATTATTATCTCTTCTTTGTTCCTATAAAATATGCCCTCACTTTATCTTGGGAGAGGGATACATCTGATGTCATGCGGGACTCTACTGGTTTGGACATCTCTCTCTGAGGGAGAAATGACTTGGATATTAGATTAATATTAAATTAAATTAAATGTTTCTGAAAGACCTAAGACACAAAGTACAGAATTAATGTTCTTTTCATTTGCATCATTTCTTGTGGTGTCTCTTTCACTGTGTAATTAGAACAGCAATAACTATACATGTTATTATTGTTTGGAAAAATTTACCAAAAATTAAAAAAAATCTTTTTCCAGGAAATATACCACTGTCGAAGACAAATTAAATACAGCAAAGACAAGATGTGGTACTTAGCAAAACTGGTAAGAAAAATGATTGACTGGAATGTGAGTTATTTAAGAAAGGAAGCAATGGGTTTTAATGCCTATGTTTTAAAAAGTTACATACCTTAGAATAGAGAAGATTGATTTTTAACAAAATCTAACCTAAGAAAATAACTGGGTTTTTTTGATGATATTTAAAGGAATGAAAGTTTAATTCTATTCAGACAAGTTTAATGTAGCTAACTAAAAAATAATTTTTGTTTATTAAGTTAATGACTTCCCTTAATATTTAGAATTACATATGATTTTTCTTCTGAGAAACTAAGTCACAGTGACTTTAGATATTATACCAGAAATGACCTAAAGTTTAAACCAAAGTTCTGCAGAAATTATTTGGGGATTCTAGTTAGGTAGCAGAGAGTCTTGAAAGCAGTTTCAGGAGTGCTTGCCTCTCAGCAAGTGAATCTTCACAGAGCTGATACTTTGTGATTTGTTATCTGGAAAATGAGGATTATGTATAAGGGAGCCGAAAGGAAAAAAACATAGGTAATTTCCCTTCTCTATGAGAAGAGGAAGTGCAAGTCTTTGACAGCTGTCTGTACTGTCTGCCAGAGTCTGTGAATTTTATTTTTGTTGCTGACTTGTTTATGTTATGCCTGACTCTTTGTGACTTCATTTGGTGGTGGTGTTTTTTTTTTTTTTTTTTACAAAAATAGTGGAGTAGTTTGCCATTTATTTCTCCAGCTCATTTTATAGTTGAGGAAACTGAGGCAAACAGGGTTAAGTGACTTTCCCAGGGTCACACAACTGGTAAGTGTCTGAGGTTTGAGCACGAGAGGATGAATCTTCTTGACCCCAGGGTTTGTCCATTGATGCTATCCACTGTACCAACCAGCTGCCCCGAGTTTGGTTTTAGTATTTACTAAATAGGTATATCTTAGCAGTAATCACAAAGTTTATCTTTAAACTATATGCTAGAAGAATGATTTTGAACTTAAGATGCTTATGTTCCTTTGTTTACTTATTTTTCTTCTATTGTGGGGGGGATTGAATTGCTTCCTTTAAATGTTGTTAGCATTAAATAAGACTTCTACTTTTCATTCAGTAATTCAGTACATCAGACATTTATTACACACATACTGTGTGCAAAACACTATGGTAAGACTTAATGATACAAAGATAGGTATAAACACAAACTCTGTTCTCAAGGAGCTTCCATTTTCCTTTAGTTGATGAGTTTGGGCCTACTATTTAAGGAAGAACCAGGGATCACCCCCTAATATTCACTTCTCTCCTGGCTCTGCTCCTGACTGATTCTGGATTTTTCAGCCTTGCCATACCGCCCTCTTCCTCACTCCCATCTCCTTCTAGCTCATTTTATGTGTTGCCTTCCCAGAGTATAGAGACTTTTAAAAAGATCAGTTTATTTTTGATTCATTAGGAAATGAGGACTCTTTGAAGGGCTTTGAATGAAGAAATAAATATGTTCATGGTACTGTGTTAAAAAGATTGTTTAGATAGCTTGATGAAGGATTAGAGAGGAGAAAGAAGTTAGGCAGCCTGAGTAGGAGGCCCTTATAGTAATCTAGGTAAGATGAGAAATCTTAAATTAAGATGGCTTACTAAGTACTTAAGTGTCAGACACTGTATCAAATGCTGGGGGTATAATTAAAAGCAAAAGGAAAAACAATTCCTGCTCTCAAGGAGCTTATGTTCTATCAGAATAAGACAACACATAAAAGGTAACTGAAAAGTTGGGTTAGGAGAAAAAGTGGAAAGGGAGTGAACATAGCTACCTTGGGCACTTACCTTAAAATGGAAGTTCTGGGAGGAATTAGACAGTCAGAAGAAGGGATTCAGGGATGGAGTGATCTTCCAGGGTGAGAAGGTTTATGAATCGTGATTCAAAGATTGGTGGAGAAAGAAGTTCAGAGAGGTAGAAGGCCAAAATGGACACCATGACCCTCCTTTCAAGTTTCCTTTTATGGGTACAATTTTGCTGAAAGAATGAAAGTGTCTTCTTATATCTCTTCTTTGGGGCCATATTGTTTTTTTCTGGAGATCATAGGCACAGAGTAGGCACTTAAACAGTTGTTGAATGATTGATTGACTAGACTTCTAGTCAGGGATAGTTAATAGAATTTGGAAATCAATGATGGTGGAAGGGATCATTACTTTTTCTAACTGTGCTTTTTTGTTTTCATTTCCACTTTATAATTCTAGATAAGAGGAATGTCCATTGACCAGGCCCTGGCCCAAATGGAATTCAGTGATAAGAAGGGAGCAAAAATAATCAAAGAGGTAAATTTGGTAGAGTTTTTTTATTTTTCTTTTCTGTAACTCTAAATACCAATGTTATTGAGTCCTAAGGTCCCTAAGTTTCTTGTCATTGGTGCTGTAAGGAACACTGAATTGATATTGGGTTTGGTCGCTGTGGGAATTAAGAAGATTTTTATGCTGTGTGCATTGCACATTTTTCTGTACATACTTTCTTTGTCTTATATGTTGACTTTTCTTTATGCCAGTAATCATTAGAGGGAACTAGAATCCTGGTATTCAACTGACACATTCTCTGTAGGTATAGACTATAAATTCCTTAGTGAAGAACTAACATCTTTGATGGAAGCTTATAGTTACAGGCTTTATTTTAATTCTACTGAGTCATCTTTGGCATACTAGTTCCTATGAAGTTTCAACCGTTCTGAACTGTTGTCTAACCTGTAGATGGCCCAAACCAAACAGAGCAGGCTAGAAACAGGAAAGTCATGAATCAAACAAGTTTAATGTCAAAGTGAGAGAAATGGCTTATAAACAAAGACACGTGTGCCAGGACCCACCTTACTGGGTAGTTGTGGGAAGATCTTAATACTTATACCAGTGGTTGTGCAATAAGCTATAGCCCTGACAGTGATAGGTAATAGCAACAATGTGACAAGTTTGATTTCATAGCAGGGCTTCATGACCAGAACTTGTCCAAGCTTGTCTGGTGCTTGTCTGAGTGCAGAGAACACTTGGTGCTGGTCAAAGTAATTTGATAATTATGTGATTTTGCAGAGGATGAATTCAAAGGATTATTGGGTTTTATTTTTCTATTTTAAAATTTTATCTAATAATTACCACCACTTATATGGTAGCAAAGCATTATCACATAAATTTTCATGAAACTTAGCAAGACTGAAATTAGTCAACCAATAAATTAATATTTACAGTTTTCATCAGTGCACAGAAGACTTTGCCATTGCCCTTCTGTATATGGAAAATGTGATCGGCTTACTCTTCTGCAGAGACAATTATCAGTGCTAGGATCAACAGTGATTTTATAGGCAAAAAAGCTCAGTGAACTCTTGTACTAAAATAAATTCTATTTTCTCAAAGATCTCACCATTTACTTTGTGACTATCCTAATTTATAACCAGATTCCAAGATTAAAAAAACAGCAATTTACCACCAATAGAACACTTAATGTAATGCTTATAGCTTTATCCTTCGACTCTTTTTATTTATACGTCAGCAGTTCTTCCTAGCCTTCATTTTCTTTTTCATGTCAAGTATCAAAGATTTCCACCTATTTACTCAAATTTGCTTCTTCTTTAGCAGTTAACCAAAATAAATGAGAATGCTGAATATTCCTACACTTTAAAAGTTCTTAATATCTTATTCATTGTATTTGGGAGTTTTCAGTTTTCTCATGGAGAAAAAAAAATTAGTCATATGTCAACTTTATATATTGTCCACCTGCTACTTCTACAACATAATCCTGGATAATAAAATTTTGTGCATATTGTCTTAATTTCTACTGCATGGGGAAGGAGAAATCATCAAGAAAATCTTTAACCGTCATGTGGAAAACCTTGAAAGTCCATGCTTTTGCCCTCAAAGTTCAATTATTATCTTTTATCTACTGTTCAATCCATTTCATTATCTGATCTAAATTATTCTCTAGTTCTTCTGGTACATTGCTGGGCAGCCGGTGTACTATTTCATGGTTGTAGGAGGCCGTGGCTTCTTCATAAGGAATTTGGAAAATTTAACACTGAACATTGTCCTGTAGTTTCTTTATACTGTATCCCCTCTTTTCAAGTCTTGTATATAATACAGAATTATCCATTTGAAGTACAAAAACAATATGAAACCATTGTTCAGGAAAGAAGTCACAGCCATGGTAATCAATGATAACTCCCTCTTCTTTCAATTTATTTTCTAACTCATCAACTACTCTATCTTCATCCAAAATGGGACATTCATATTCTTCATCAAAGCCATCATATAACTGTCCTTCTTGTGCTAAATCGCCCTCATTAAAGTATGTCAGAACTGTTCTTGATGCAAGTTCTTTACCTAGTGTGGTCTTTCCAACCCCTGGTGTATCCATGAGCAGGATGTTGGTCAGCTTCATGGTCGCAGTGGTGCCAGCTCCTCCCCTGTCGCCTGCTCTCCAAGAGGGAGCAGCAGGCTGCAAAGGATTATTGTTATGCCAAGCTCAGGACTTAGCTTGCTTGCTGGGCCTTAGTTCTGGAAAACAGGGTGTTTCCTAATATCTTGACACTTCCCCCTTTTGCCCAAAAGGAGGGGATCTGAAAGAACACCTACATTTCAGGCCAATTAAGGAGAGACATGTATAATCCAAGATGCCACAAAAGGCCAGTTGGGCCAGGACTGGCATTTTTATTCATGGAGGTCAATTTTCTTGGGGAAGTGTGTCCTAGGTATCATTGCTAGCCATTGTTTACTTGCAAGCAGAAAAGAGTTGGGGTGGGGCAAGAATGTAGAGGAAGAAAATGCCAACCCACACTTAAATCAAGGCCTTGTTGGTTTGGTACATGACAAAGGTAAAAAGGAGAAAAAACTAGAACAATATACCCAGCCCTTGCCCGAATCTCAGGACAGCTATCTCTTCTGAATGTTAGCTGCTTCTGTGTCCATACTAGACAAACTCTGAGGTCCCTGGAAGGTTCTGCCATCCACTCAGCAGCAGGGGCTTTCTTCAGATGATCCAGGAGTCCAACGTATGACTTTGGCAGCTGTGGGAATAGTCAGAGGGACTTGGTAGGGACCCTTACAAACAATGATTGATTGATTGGTATGGGATCAGTTTTCAGATAAGAAAACTCTTTGAATCAGTCTTTGGATCTGAGTTTCTGGTCAGCATAACATAGGTCCTTAGTTAAGAGTCTCTAAACGACACATAGATATGATCTAGTTTCTCAGATACAATGCAGTAAAGTTTTTCATAAATTCATAATCATAATTACATTGTCAGGTCACACTAATGTCATGTTACAGATCAAACAGAGGACTAATAATGGACTAATTTTGAAAAGGGAGATTTACATGTCACCAAGATAAGCAAGAAAACTTAAACATAAACATCTTGAAACAAAAGACCAAAGCAATAAGATGGTTATCACCAATAGTAACTAAAATCAAGTCTCCTAGTGACACATTCTCAATATCCATTTAATCAGCACATTTTGAGTCCTACATGTCTCATGCAGTCGTCTGGTCCCTAGATATCTTTTCTAGGACAATAGGTTTTATTCTCAGGACACCTCTAAAAGGAGGCTCTGCTTCTCTGGTTCCAAATTGAGAGCTTCCTAGGTGATTCTGACCTAGTATAATTTAGTACAATCACTTAAATTTGGTTCTCCAATTTTGAAACTTCAAAGAATTTCAGTTTATATACCATTTGCTGTTTCTATCTTTACCTAAATCCTGTGCCTGATATAAGAATCTTTTAAAATTTCACAAATATTCACAAAAATTCACTGTAAAACTCCCCTGCCTTTTAAAATTATCAGATAGTCACTTTAAAAATGGGAAGATAATTAAACTTTCCTTACTGTTATCAACACAATTTATGTGCAAAATCCCTAATCCAGTTTTGAGAACTTAATACTAAAACGTACTCAAAGCCTGAATTTCCATGAAAGATAAATTTGGAAGCCAATCATATACATTTGTATACAGTTCTTAGAGAAAACTCCTGTTGCTTTTTCAAAATTTATTATTCCATTTAATTAGAAAACTTTTGCATTACATCTTTGTCTTATTGCTTTGTCTAATCGTTTCCCCTTTGGGGGACCTTATCTCTGTATTATAATTTGACCACAAATACAGGTTGAAATTGTAAGATGTTCATATTTGCATCTTGTTAGAGTAACTCAGAGATATTCCAGTATCAATCTGTTATTTAATACATTTAGTATTGTACTTACAAAACTTCTTTATTATAGAAATTTGCTTTAAAAGGAAAAAGAGGGACATAGTTATAACAATGTCATATATCATAACAGGAGGAAAAACTCCCTTAGCTCTGTTTAATTCCAGGAATGAGTCATATCTGACAGCCAGTCATGTAGTCACAGGCTGTTAAAAGCAAGGTTCAGAATTAACCAGGTGGGGAATTTTCTTTTCAGAAAGGAAATAGAACAATGGGGAAATAGAATCAGGAGGATCCTTCCTTGGGCCATGCCAAAGTCATCCCCAAAACTTTTCCTAGACACAGACATCCACCTTTAGCAGCTCCTAGACTGCAGCACATGACATTTTCTACTGTTGACTTCATGACAATTTGGACAACTGTCCCTTTAATCAAAGCTCAAAACAATAGTAAATTACTGTCCCAGTAATTTTTACCTTAAATAGCAAAATTTCACTAGCCACAGCTTAGTGCTTGAATATCTTTGCTGATGCTTCCCTAACATTTAACATTTTATTTATCCTTTATTTATAAATTAAAACTAACTGTATTCTGGGACTTTGACATACAGCAAATGCCTTACAGTTAACTCATCATTAATACGTTTAAGCTACATCTTTAAATCACACTATACACTTTCATAATAGCCAAGATTTTCAAATGAAAATTTGCTATTATAGTAAACTTATTATTTGTTTTATAACAAAATATACCCTATTAAATATTTAACAGTTTTCAAATATCTGTTTTTTTTTTTTTATCACATCCTTTTAAAAACCCAATTCATGTGTAACAGCATCCAGGTTAAAAAGTTGTTTTGTGTAACAGCATTTTTGTTATAATTGTCTCTCAAATTTCACAATATAAGAGAATTTAGAAATACAATAACATAAACAGTATCATATATTTAAAACATGAAACAAAACTTCAGATGACATCAATTCAGTAGGTTTCATTTCTAAATCCTCCTATGTAAAAATCATTAATCTTATTACCTTTGGCATTTTAAGCCCATTTTATAGTTAACAGAAATGGAACAATTGCATTCAGTTAAAGAAATAATAATAGCATAGTGCTTAGCATATGCCAGTTAAGCACTTTACAATTTTTTGTATTATTTTGTATCTTACATCATATTATTTTGATCTTACAACAACCCTGGGAGGTGGGTACCATTATTATTTTTCTCTTTACAGATCAGGAAACTGGAGCAAACAGAGATAAGATAACATGCTTAAGGTTACACGGCTAATAAATTTTTGCAACAGGAATGTAATTCATATTTACTTATCTTTTTCCAGCATTTTTTTCAGCACCTTTATTTGGTGACCTGATCTGAGATGATCAAGGACAGGTTAACAAATGGTGGCTATAAGGTGCAAACCTTTTACCTATTTTATTTTCCTTTCTTCACTTTGGGATTACTTCCAAACTACCTGCTTTTCTTCATTGCCTTAGAACAATATAACTATCAATCTTCAAGGGAAAATACTATGTACTTTTAACTTTTATAAAATTTAATCCTTATTTTTCCTTAAAACAGATTCTAGAGTGGTACCCCAAAACTTGCTAAGATATTTCAGAAGGGAGTGAGTTCCTGAAATTACCCCAAAGTCTCAGGAGTTCTCTTCTGCAATCTTAAAATGATTAGTCCTCAAACTTCTTAATCTGCTAAGATGTTTTTAGCATTTCTACAAACTTTGATTATCTGACTTTTTTTTCTTATTACCAAATTTCCCACAGAAAGTCTAAAATGGGAATTAGTTCTGCTTACTGGGACAATTGCTTCAAGTATGAAAGTTCATTAATCTTTCCCTGTATTCTACACTGGGACATGTACACAGACATTTTACATTTAAAAAGACATGAACAGATAAAATGACAAAACAGATACAAACAGGCACAAATAATTCTCACAAAGAACGCAATTACAATTCTGTTTTTAACCGGTTCAGCAGAGGAACATAGTTGCCAAGGCATGCAGTTTAACAACAGTAGAGGCACACAGAGAGGTCAATTAAAAGAGGTGTTCAGTTTAAGAAAGGATATCCTTACCAGAGTGATCCAAGACGAACTGGGTCACCATAGGGGTCTTGGAGTTTTCCTCACAAATGAAAAATTGGAGCAGGGAGAAGGATGGTGGACTCACCAGACAAGGCAGGGTTGGACTATGAAGAAGTCTGTGGTGGTACCTAGTCTGCTTTTACCGTGTTTCCCCGATAATAAGACCTATCCCGAAAATAAGCCCTCCCCTTACTGTGTAAGATTCCTCTAAAATAAGCCCTCCCCCGAAAATAAGCCCTATTGAGATTGCTACTGTAGCAAAGGTGATCCCCTGCGCTACACGCTACATTACGGTACCCTCTGTATGCACCGTCCCCCCCCGAAACGCACGCCGCGTTCCGAGCTGCATCCAATCAGAGCTGCAGCAGTGAGCACGTCATCCTGTTCTTTATTGAATTCATTATTGAATAAAGGTACATTTTTTTTGTTCACATTTACCTGTTTATTAAAATTGCTGTCAATGTTCATTAAAATAAGCCCTCCCCTGAAAATAAGCCCTCTGGTGTTTTTCTGTCCAAAAAAATTAATAGGACAGTGTCTTATTATTATTGGGGAAACACAGTACTGGTACGGGAGAGTCTAATTGGTCAGGTTCCATCCAATCCCACTTCTGATACCAGTTAATGTCAACCACACTAAACTGGCCTCCAACTTGTGGATGACTGGAGCTGAGCAGAACAGAATAGAGACAAGAGTCAGAAATCAAACAGAAGTTTAATTTCAAAGGGAGGGAAAAGGCTCGCAAGTAAGGACCTATGTGCTGGGGACCCACCCCTAGTGGGGGCACCCGAGGCAGTGTGGAGAAAGCTTAGTATTTACACCAGTGGTTGTGCGTTGAGCTGTAGCCCCGACAATGAGGGGTAACAGCAAAGCAAGGTGACAAGTTTGATTCATAGCAGGGCTTCATGACCAGAACTTGCCTGAGCTCAGAGAACTCTTGGTGCTGGTCAAAGCAATACAATAATTGTGTAATCTTGCAGAGGGTGAGTGCAAAGGATTGTTATTATGGCAAGCTCAGGACATAGCTTGTTTGCTGGTCCTTGCCTCTGGAAAATAGGGTGTCTTCTAATCTTGACAGAAACAATGCACTTTTCTGAGTATTGCCTCTTGCCATCTGGAGACATCAGATTGCAGCATTAAGTTCTACTTCTTTAATTAGTTTTCACCTAGAATTAGTTCTCATTCTATAGATTTTGCATCTACTTTGCCTTGAGACAGTTGTTAACCAGGCACTTTCTCTTAAAAAGTTACTTAAAAATCATTTATCTTCTGTATTCATTTATTTATTCAATAAAAATTTATTTTGTTTACTATGTGCAGCATATTGTGCTAGATCTTGAGGGAGATACTAAGATAAAAAAAGATAATTCCTGCCCTCATAGAACATACATCTGGTATTAATTAGACATTTATTAAATACCTACTGTCTACACTAAGGAGTAACAAGATATGGTAGCATCAAAACTTTTTTTATTGGTATATTTTGTTTTTACATTACGAGAATTTCTCCCATTGTCCCCCTCACTGCCCTTTCCAGAGAGCCATCCCATATAACACATAGTATTTTTCTAAATAAAAAAAGAAAAAGAAAGTAAGAAAAAAAACCCCATCAAAACTGATCAGTACATCAGAAAAGTGCAAATATATGTGTTGTGCCCCTTCCATGGGCCTCCTATCTCTACAAAAGAGTGATGTGGGGTATATCTTCTCACATCTTCTTTGGGGCCATGCTGGTTCTTTATAATTTTGCAACATTCACTTTGGATTGTTTTGTGGTGGTTCTCTCCATTTGCTTTGTTGTCTTTGTTTTATTTATTGTTTTCTTGACTTTGCTAACCTCATTCTGCATCAGATCGTGAAACAGGTGTGTGTTTAAAAGGAGCAAAGGATCATGACATGTGACACGTGACCACATTTGACCTACTTTGTAATTTTTGTTCTGCAGAAAGTTCTCAGTTCTAAATCTCTCTGGAGTTCTTCTTTAGTTTTTGGCTTTTAAGAAAATTCTTAAATATAATTTTTGAGAACTGCTGCTAATGGCTACCTTGGATCTAGAGTTTAAAGGGAGAATGTCAAATAATTTAAAGCTATTATTTAGCTTTTTGACTTCTTAAGCTGTGGGGCTAAACTTTCTGATAAGTCCCTAACTTGGACATAATGTTCAGTACCCTAGGGTCCTGCTTATAATTGCTGCTATCTTTTATAGATTGCCTTTTCCTATGAAAACTTAAGTAGTATAGCTGATATTCCTTGTATTTGCAAATTTGTCTAAAGAAGAAAAATTCCTTCCACCCTTCCTCCTGTTATTATTTCAGATACTTTTTCTAAAACTGACTGTTCTGTGGATGTACCTAATTAGTGGTCTTATTATAGAGATAACAGCAAGCAAGGAACTATATTCTGTTTTTACTAAGGGTCACCAATATTAACTCTTTTCTTTTCTTTGTTATAGGTTCTCTTAGAAGCACAAGACATGGCAGTGAGAGACCACAATGTAGAGTACAGATCCAATTTGTACATAGGTAAAGGATTTGATATTTTTAGTCCTGAAAAATGGCTTCCATTAATGATCCCGAGTACCTTTTCTAATAAGATTCTTTCATGTCTGGCAACTTAAGACTGAGTGTAGCCTCTGAAAATTGTAGTTAATGGTTAATCTTAGGATGCCAATGTTAGCCAGATACAAATGTTAATAACTACAATACATAATTCTTCTCTGTTCTTTTAACGACCGAGGTAACATAGGCCATGAAACCGATAGCCAGTAATTATGATAAATAATCAGCACTGGTCTGGTACTTTAGCTAATTAGATTAGCTGGTTGTAGTTTTAAAATTTTCCTTTTTATTTTTATGCACTTGACAGATATCAAGAAACATGAACATTTTCACATATAAAGAACAGAAAGAGAAATGCCTATGAAACCATTAATGTCCACTATGTCCACTGGAGATTTTTTGGGGGGTATTTTTCCCATTTAATACACTATTTTCTTTTTTTCAATTAATTAATTTTTAGTTTTCAACATTCACTTGCATAACATTTTGAGTTCTAAATTTTCTCCCCCCTTCCTTCAATCCCCCTTCCCCAAGACAGCATGCAGTCTGATATAGGCTATACGTATACATTCTTTAAGCATAATATACTATTTTAAAACACTACCCTTCTTGTTGTGTTGGTTGACTTGCCCTTCTGAACTTCCTTCTGCTGTATTGTATTTATTAAATGATTGATTGATGCTTTTTTCTTTATTTCTTTTTTTCATATGATTTTTACATTAATTAGTTTTCAACATTCATTTCCACAAGATTTTGTGTTCCAAATTTTCTCTGCATCTCCCCTCCCCTTCACCCTGAGATAGCATGCATTCTGATTACCCTTTCCCCCAGTGTGCCCTCCCTTCTGTCAACCCCCCCACCCCATCCATTTCCCTCTTAGTTTCTTGTAGGACAAGATAGATTTCTATACGACATTGCCTGTATATCTTATTTACCAGTTGCATATAGAAAATCACTTTTTTAGACATTTGCTTTTAAAACTTTTGAGTTCCAAATTCTCTTTCCTCTCCTCTCCCCACCTGCCCTCATTGAGAAAGCAAGCAATTCAATAAAGGTTATACATATGTAGTTATGTAAAACACTTCCATAATGGTCATGTTGTGAAAGACTCTCTCCATCCTATCCTGTCCCGCCGCTCCATTCTATTTTTTGACCCTGTCCTTTTTCAAAAGTGTTTGCTTCTGACTACCCCCTCCCCCAATCTGCCCTCCCTTCTATCATTCCCCTCTCTTATCCCCTTCTCCCTTGTATTCCTGTAGGGAAAGATATCCAACTGGGTGTGTATGTTATTCCTTCCTTAAGCCAAATTTGATGAGAGTAAGGTTCACTCATTCCCTCTCACCTCCCCCCTCTTCCCCTCCATTGTGAAACCTTTTTCTTGCTTCTTTTATGTGAGATAATTTACCCCATTGTATCTTTCCCCTTCTTCTTTTCCCAATATATTCCTCTCTCACCCCTTAATTTTATGTTTTTAGGTATCATCCTTTCATATTTAACTCACCCTGTACTATCTATCTATCTATCTGTCTGTCTGTCTGTCTGTCCGTCCGTCCATCCATCTATTTATATCTATCTCTTCCAACTACCCTAATACTGAGAAAGGTCTCATGATTTACAAATACCATCTTTCTATGTAGGAATGTAAAGAGTTCAACTTTAATAAGTCCCTTGTGATTTCTCTTTCCTGATTACCTTTTCATGCTTCTCTTGATTCTTGTATTTGAAAGTCAAATTTTCTATTCAACTCTGGTCTTTTCAGCAAGAATGCTTGAAAGTCCTCTATTTCATTGAATATCCATGTTTTCCCCTGAAGTATTATACTCAGTTTTGCTGTAGGTGTTTCTTAGTTTTAATCCTAGCTCCTCCGACTTACAGGAATATCATGTTCCAAACCCTTTGATTCCTTAATGTAGAAGCTTCTAGGTCTTGTGTTATCCTGATTGTATTTCCACAGTACTCGAATTTTTTCTTTCTGGCTGCTTGCAGTATTTTTTCCTTGACCTGGGAACTCTGGAATTTGACTACAATATTCCTAGGAGTTTTCCTTTTGGGATCTTTTTCAAGAGGCAGTCAGTGGATTCTTTCAATTTCTATTTTACCCTCTGGTTGTAGACTATCAAGGCAGTTTTCCTTGATAATTTCTTGAAAGATGGTGTCCAGGCTCTTTTTTGGATCCATTTCTTCTTTTTGCTGTCACTATCACTCCCCATTCACTTTCTCCTATTAACTCTTCTGTTCACCTCAAGAAAAGCCTTTTTTATAACAAATAAGCATAGTAAAAAAAATCCCTATGTTGCTCACGTCCAAATAGATATTTCTTTCTTTACCTCTAGTCTGTCACCTCTCTGTTAAGAGGTGGTAGGGCTCCTGGAGTTATGTTTGGTCTTTGCATTGATCATAGTCCTTATGTCTTTCCTGGTTGTTTCCCTTGTATAATTTTCTCCTGGTTTTGCTCATTTCACCCTTTGTCAGTACACAGATGACCTCCCAGGTTTCTATGAATTCATCTCTTGTCATTTATTACAGTACAATAGTATTGCTTTACATTCATATACTGTAACTTGTTCAGTTATAACCCAGTTGACGGGCACCCACTTTTTTTTCTAGTTCTTTGCTACAACAAAAATTGCTGCTATATTTTGTGCTTGGGTGTTCTTTTCTCTCTGATTCCTTGGAGTACATAATGATCAAATAATAGCTAGCATGTATACAGTGCATTAAGGTTTGCAAAGTACTCTATGTATTATCTTGTTTGATCTTCATAACAAGCTAGGGAGGGAGGTGCTGTGGTTTTTTCCATTTTACAAATGAGAAGACTCAGGCTAAGAGCAGTTAGGTGACTTGCTTAGGATCACACGGCCTGAGTCTTTGAGACAGGATTTGAACTCAGATCTTCCTGACTCCAGGTCTAGCACTCTGTCTGTTGCACTTCCTATATGCACTTGGTCAAAAGATATGCCCAGTTTAGTTGGTCTGCTTCTTTTTTAAAGCAGGCCTTCTGAACCCTTTTTATGTTATGGACCTCTTAGGCAATCTGGTGAAGCTTGCGGTTTCTTCAAAATAATGTTTTCCAATTCATAAAGCAAAATATGTAGGATTCAGTTCTATTGAAATACAGTTTATTGAAATATTTTGGAAAACAATTATTGCAAGTTAAAAAAAAGAACCAATAAAGTAGGCCTCAGTGATAAAGAAACAAAACAAAAACCCAACAAAAAAACAGAATGAAACACAACAGGAATCAATGTGTTAAGGACCAGCATTCTAAATCTTAAGTGACTCACAAGCCACCCCTGCCTCCTCAGAGGAAATGTTTTATAGCCACTGGGGGCTAGGCGGAAAAGCAGTGATCCTGCTATTTTTTTCATTGAGGCTAATTCCTGTAGGATAGAGGAGTATCGTTGAGCCAGTAACCCAGAGCTTAGGGTTTTATCAGTATTCGTGATAAAATCCTCCCTAGCCAGTTTTGCATAGGGCATTTGCGAAAGCAGGGAAGCATGAACTTAGGACAAGTAGTACATGTCTTATGAATCTCATGGGAAGGCCAGAGGCTAGGGGAAAACTGATTGCTGAGAAACAGAACATCAACAAAAAAACCAGACTCAAGATATTAAGTACTTGTCTATCACAGAGAAGGTAAATAGAGACCATATGGGATTTAGGCCTCCAGACTGATTCTGAAGTCATTAATATAAAATGTCCATAATAATATAATTTAAAGGATACTTAAAGTATAAGGGATAATTTTAAAATGATTTGTTTTCAGGCCAATAGTAAGAATAAAGTATCAATAGTAAAGGTTCTCTTTATAAAGATTATAATCCTTTCAGTTAAAAACATTAACCTTAATAATGCCCATAACTATTTGAATAGTAAAATCTGTTAGATTTTAAGTATTAATATGACTTGGAATGAGCAAATGACAACATGCTTGTATTTCTTCTCAAATCATGACACTGTTCAGTTGAGAAACATTGATCATTTGATGTGTGGAAGACATAGAGATAAGAAGGCAGCAAAGAAAGTATCTGCACATGGCATTTACTTAATGTTTAGTAGAGGAGATAAACTGTGTGCATAAATAAATATAATACAAGTTATAATGTGAAAATGTAAAACATATCTAGATGTTTCACAGGTACCTGAAATTCAGAACATCCAAAACTGAAGTCATCTCCCTTAGATCTGATCTTTTGCTAAACTCCCCTATTTCTGTTAATGGAACCCACTATCCCACCAGTTATCTGAGCTTTCCTCTTTGTTCTTTTTCACCTTTCATCCATATACTTGCCATGTCCTCTTGATTCTACCTTTATATTATCTCACGTGTTCCCTCCCTTTCTTTCCTCACTGCAGTAATTATAGTGTCAACCCTTACTACACCTACCTAGACTATTGTAATAGCCTCCTAACTGTCCTTCTTGACTTCAGTCCCTCTTTGTAATCCATCCTTGACAGAATTGCCAAAATGATCCTCCTTAATGCACAGGCCTCAACATGATACACGTTGATTGATTAGTCTGACCTCAGAGACCTGCCACAATCTGGCTCTTTATATGTTCTTCTTCCTCATCTATTTCTCTGTGTTTTAGTCAAATTAGACCACCAGTTATTTATTTCTCCTGACTTTGTCTTTCATTCTTTTGCTTATGCAGTTTAAAATGGTCTTTACTTCCTCAAATTTTCTTATGGCAAAAGGTAGGGACTGTCATTTTTCATTGTGTCTCTATATACTCTATTGTATATTAGTTATTTGATAAATATTTCTTGAATTAGAGACAAAATAAATTTAGAGGAAGAACTTGGCAACAGGGAAGTTTTTATGGAGAAGGTGGCATTCAAACAGTACCTTGAAGGATGAGTAGGAATTGGACAGGTGTATCTGGGGGTGGGAAATGGCAAGGAATAATACTCCAAGTGGAAGAAACAGCATGTGCAAAAGCATAGTTGTGGGAAACCCACTGGGTATGTTTAGCATAAAAGTTTAGTTTGTCTAGAATTTATGGTATGGAGAAGCAGCATGGTATATAGTGGATAGAGCACTGGACATGAAGTCAAGAAGGTTTGGGTTCATATCTTGCCTGGGACACTTGCTAGTTCTGTGACACTGGTCAGCAAGTTAATCTCTCCTGCCCTCAATTTCTTCATCTGTAAAATGAAGGGGTTACATTCAGTGATCTGTAAGGTTCCTTCCAGCTCTAAAAATAAGATCCTATGATCTCTGCATGGTAAGAGAAATAGTAAGAGATAAAATTGGAAAGGGAAATTGATCTCAAATTATGAAGAGTCTTAAATTCAAGGCTTAATATGTTAGACTTTTATTTGGTAGATCAAGGGAATCAGTGGAAGATTTTTGAGCTAGGGTGTGTTATGTGATAATAGCTATATTTTAATAACAGTAGTTTTGTAGCAGCATGTAGGGTAGATTGATGAGGGGATAAACTGAAGGTAGGAGGCTGTGATGAGAGGTCAGATATTCAGGCATCATTGATTTTGTATTCTTGATGGATATCAAATGAAATAATGTAAGTGAAAGTGCTTTGAAAGCCATAAAGTGCTTATATAATTGTAAGGGATGTTTTGCAGCAAACTCTTTCCCTCTAAGGAGTCCAACATTTATTACAAAGCTTCCCTGGGCCTCTCTCTACCATTCTTAGGTAAAGTAGTTGAAGCTGTTGTTTTCCCCTAACTTCAGCAGCAATTACCACTGACCTCAGCAGTTTTGTAATCAAACAGAGATGTTGATGCCTAAGCAAAATTCTCAATCTGCCAAGGCTATATTATACTGTAAGAAGACTTTATTGAAAAATAGTTGAGCTTCAAAAAAAATTCAAAAGTATGCCCCTCTCTACATAAAAATAGACTGAATCACTGTGAGGAAATTAGTTAGAAGCTTTTTTAGAACTTTTCTGAAGTAGAGTGAAAAAATAATCTAAAATTCCATTTATTTGTCTCAGTACCTCTTTCCTAAAGGAGCTGTTTATTCTGGGTGAAATGAAATCTGATTCCTGCTAACCTGGAATTGATAGAGGTAACTACACCTACTTCTGGAATTCAATTAAATTGTGACTTTCCATCGAAACATCTTATTTTAAATCAGGTTCCTGTATTACTAATTATATTCTGGCACATGCACAGGGAAATCAAAATGGCAACTCAGATGACTGCAGGGCCATGGTAGTTAATCATAAGCAGTTTCCTATAGGAACAGCATGAATAAATAATGTTAGGGAATGCCCAGAAACTCAGCAGGAGATGAGGTGGATGAGGAGCGAGAGAATTTTCTTAAACCCCTTTAGTGACCTTTCTTGCTTTATGACTCTGAATACAAAACCAGATTGAAATAATTTTATTCAGTTCCATAGGAAGATGTGTTTCTTAGATGGTGGTAATTGAATTCTAATGAAAATCAAGGTGATCATAAATTCCTGTAAATAGGTAGCTTATTATAAACAGAATGACCCGATCTAATTTTTGCATCTTAGGTGAGAGAAGAAGGTCAAATATGCTTATAAAGCAATAGTGTATTTACCTGGACCTCTGAAAGGACCAATTGGTAATTCCATAGCTTTCTTGGCCATATTTAACCCTCAGGCCGCTTGGGGGAGTACTTGATTCTCAGTTATCAAGGCAGATTGAATTGAATTTATGTATAAAGTGGAAAGAGCCCAGGGCTAGAGTCAGAAGATCTGGGTAGCACCAGGTACTGGCCATGGGACCACAAGAGAAGTCTTAAGCCTGTTGGAGACTCTGCCCCTTCATCTGCCAAACTGAAATCACAATATTTTTACCACCTGCTTCACAGAATTGTCTTGAGAATCAAATGAGATAATGAATGTAAAGTACCTTGAAAACCTTAAAAGTTCTATCTGAATTAAACTATTATTATTGTTTCTGTTTTTTGAGGCCTTAAGTTTACTGAGTGATTGGCTGTCTGAGTCTACAAAGAATAGAGCTGAGACTGTAACCCAAGGCAGATGGTATTATTTACCAGGACACTTACTTGCCTTGTAGGACTGGTTTATCCCTTATACTTTTAAAGCCTCAGATATTCTTATGTCATAACCGTGGGCAAATTATTTAGCCTTCCTGGTCCTCAGTTTCATCAAAAAGGTGTTTGGACTAGATGGCCTCTAAGGTCCCTTCCAGTTCTAGATTTGAGATATTATGAAATAGAATCTTCTTATAACTATATTGTAGAAGACTGGCTAATTTTTTGGGCTGCCATTTTATTTTCAGGCTCTTGTAACAAGCAAGGGTAAAGAGATTTTCTAGTGCAGTGATTTTTGGTAGTGTATATTCTCATTATAACCTAATTTCTTCAGATGGCTGTCATCAGTCTGAAACTGCTATTTGGTGTTGCATGACCACAGACTTAGAAAGTTCATTTCTCTTCTTAACTTATAATGATGACCATAGGGATTGGGAATAGCTCGTAACACGTGGACAAGAACAAATCAAATGTCATGTCTTAATGATTCATGGCATCAGAAGTGATGAGTTTTGTAGTGATTAACTTTGTGAGTTAATCTTTGTGGCAGAAAGTAATGAAGAGAGTGAACTACTAAGGTAAAATGTTAAGAGAAGTTTGTATTTGAAATTCTGGTTATTGTGATTTTTAAGAACAACATTGGTGATCTAAAACATTTAAGTTCCTCACTTATTTGAGGGATCTTAACTCTATCTATTGTCTATAAGGTATCTAGTGAATGCTTAGCACAGAGCTAGGCTCTGGTGAGTGTGACATATATTTAACAAAAGATATATGACGTGTATGTGATATATCGCCTACCTTCAAGGAATTTATAATCTACTTGGAACAATGAGAGATCATGATACAAGGTAATGTGCCAGACTGAATAGTGCAGGGCAGAATTGTAGGAGTTTATCCCTGCGGGTTGGGATGGTCAGAGTAGGCTTGAGTGCAGGAATTAAACCTTGTGGGACCAGTAAGATCTGGATGGGCTATCAGGAAGAAGCGTGGCATTCTGACTAGGGAATAGCATAAGCAAAGGTGGACGTGAGCATTTTTTTTTTTCAGTGCTAGGAACAATGAAGCAGCTAGTTTGCCTGAAATCTAGAATTCATGTTGTATTTGGTATTGGAAGAGATTGGGGACTAGATCAGAGGACTTTGAATATCTAACATTTGGTAGTTTGACCTTAATCCTTGAGACCCTGAGGAGCATTGGAAGGTTTTTGAGTAAGGTCACTGAGTTAGGAAGTTAGGAAGATTAATCTGGCCCTAACATTCAGGATTGATGGGTGTTGATGGGTGAGACACTGGAGGCGGGAAGAGCAGTTATGAGGATATTGTAAAAGTTCATGGCTCTTGTAGCTCTCTAGTATATAATATGTTATTGTTCTCATGTGCCAAATAACACATTTAATATTTTGAAGCAAATTCCTTTTGAAAGGATTAGGCCTATTTTGTTATAAGGAAATGATTGTTAAAATGTCACACAGTTACAGATGATGTTTCATGACTTTAGGGTAAAATGTGAGTCATTCAGTTACTGCTTCTGAGCTTTCACTGTTTGCAAGGGTGTGTGTGCGCGTGCGCGTGCGTGCATACACACATATCTGAATTAGGAACTTTGCCTAAATGGAAGGGAAATGATGACTATTTTCCCCAGTAACAACCTCCCTTCCCCTCAAAAAACCCCCCAAAGAAATGAAAAAACAAAACAAAGAAAAACCTCTCCTCTAACAAGTAGTTCAACAATTTAGTTTGAAGCTGGACAAGGATTTAAATAAGGTTTTCATGGCAGTAGTGTACTTATCCATCATTTGTTTTCAGGTCAGTGCAGAAATTCATTAGACTGTGACTAGTTAGAATATGACTTCTGTGTGGAAAAAAGCCACCATTTTTGTAAATATTGTACAGATTCTGACACTGGATTCCCAGGCTGCACTTGGCCCACTATTCCCATTGGTGCGCTGTTTTATAAAGATTTGTGTAGTGCAGCTTTCTTTCTGAAACCTTTAAACGAATTTTCAAAGAGCCAGTAGGAATTTTCAGGTTAGGAGGAGATTGAACAGATCTGTAGGGCAGAACTCCATTATTCTACTCAGACCCTTCCTTAGCTTTCTCTTTTGCAAAGTGAAGATACTGCTGCCAAAATTTTTCTCACAAGGTAGTTGTGGTTAGGGAGATGTCTAAAAAATACTTTGAGAGAATTTCCCTCTAACTTTTGAAAAAGAAATGATAGAGTATATTAGCTTGGAAAAGGAACTAAGAAGAAGACAGTATTTTGGGTGACTAGATTTCTTTGGAAAATTGAACTGAGAATTAAATTGTACACTATTTAAAAGATTCATACATTTTGCAATTCTGAACAGTATGCAGCATGGTGTGTGGGAGGCATTGGTATAGTGGGACATAGTAGGTACATAGTAAATGTTTAGCGAATTAGAAAGAGTATCATACTAGGCATGAGTCAGGAGACCTGGGTTATAATTATCTGTCCCTTTGCCAAAGCATTATGGCCCTCAGTTTTCCCATCTATTAATATTAAATGAGTTGGTTCAAGTAGATATCTCTTAAAATATCTCCTTTAGCTTGAACACCCTTTTTTCTAATTTAGGGCATTGTGCAAATATATGTTAATACAATTGAATGTTCATTCATAGTAGCATCCATGAACATACCCTGCAGTGGATGACCAACCAGCATTCAGTTCTTTTAGATCTGGTTGTTGTTGCATCAGCAAGCATTTATTAAGTGCTTGCAGTGTGCCAGGCCATGTGCTGAGTGCTGAGGATACAAACACAGGCAAAAGCAATCCAGGTTTTGGAGCAGGTTGTGTGTGAAGCACAGCAAGGGCAGGGAATGGTGGCTCAACAGAATATTTGAATAATTTCTTGTTACAGGTGCATGCATCTTTAATGCCAAAAAAATAAAAATCTTCATGGCATAATGCTTTTTAGTTTGTGCTAAATTAAGTCAATTAGATTGTGAATGAAGGTTCATATAATCTGGAGGAGAATAACCTATCATGGGGCGGATTTTCCAACCTTGTCACAGGTACACAGATGCCTTGTCTCAGCTCTGACTTCCTGTAAGTATTCCTTTTCTAGTCAAACTGAGGTCAAGACACAGAATGCCATTCTGGGTAGCATCTTCTAAAGTTGACTCTTTCTTTTTCTCTTTCCCTTTTTAGCTGAATCCACCTCCGGACGAGGCCAATGCTTGAAACGCATCCGCTACCATGGCCGAGGTTTCCATGGCATTATGGAGAAGGTTTATTGCCATTACTTTGTGAAACTGGTGGAAGGACCCCCTCCTCCTCCTGAGAAACCAAAGACGAGCTATGTCCATGCCAAGGAATATATTCAGGAGCTTCGGAATCGGACCATCATTCATTCATTGTGATGAATTCAAACCCCACCGTGTATATTTTCCTCCTTTTTCTCAAAAACATAAATAAAAAAACAAAGACAAATGTTTTTTGTGGTTTGTCATTGGCTTCTGCTATACTGTATATCCAGCTGGAGGGAAGCTGCTTGTTTTATATTAATATTTATAAGGCTATGCCCATCATACAAGCCTCTGGGCATATTTGTATATGTCTGCAAATTAGAAGGGAAGATCACCTTTCAACTCTACAGAGAGGAGATTATTGGAAAAGCTTTCTCAGGTACTCTTCAAAGGGAGTGTCAACTTTCTAGCTGCTGTCCTGCAGGTGGCAGTTTTGAGACTGAGAACTGCAAACCAATCTTAGAGTCTGAGAAAGTAAGTCTTCCCTTGTTTGACTCAGTTCTCCCATCTCTCTCTGAAGGTGAGTGTATCTGCATTTTGATCTATTGCACCATTTAGGGATTGCTGTGAAGTTCTGGCACTATAGCTACAGAGCAGTGTGGTAAAGCACTACTGTATTTTAATTTCTCGGCTTACTAGTCAGTATGAGGGAGTACCTTGTGTTTTTATATTGGCTTTAAAGCACAGAAAAAGCTGGAATCCATGAGAATAACTTTTATTCTGACAATTTTTTTTATAGAAAAGAGGACAATTAAACTATGACTCCCTGATGATGGTTTTTGTTGTAAACACCTTGTTCAAGGTTGAATTGTTTTCCTGTGTCACCTCAGACAAGTCATTTTAACTTCTGGGCATCAGTTTCCTTATCTCTAAAATGAGAAGGAGGTGACCAAGATGATCTCTAAGGTTCCATCCAGCTCTGATGTCCTAGAGTTATATAACTTAGAGTATGACTAACTACTGAGTAAAGAATCAAACCCAAATCTCCCTCTCTGTATTCCAGAAATGGAGCAGTAGGTGGCACTCTGCTACCTCTAATGGCTAGTAGGGAGCCAGCAATGAATTCACAAACTGTTTAGCATCTCCTTGGGCTGTAGTCAAGCATACGTGCATATATTGTCTTGTAACACTCCTGTTGACAGCTCCTGCTAGAATGAAGGGTGTGTTCAATGCCATGTTTTAGGATGACACCTTAGCTGTGAGTTGTATGAGCAGATTCTTATTCCTTTGACTTTCCACCTCATGATTGGGTGAGTCAGAAGTCACCATTGCTCAAGGAAGTAAGCAAAGGATTGAGCCAAAAGCATTCTGGGTGTTAATACTGCTGCTGAGGGTTGGCAGTAATAATAGCTAGCATTTATATAGCTCTTTAAGGTTTTGCAAAGCCCTTTTAGGATGTTATCATTTGATAATGCATATAGAAAGACTCTTGGACTAATTAGATTCAGGAAACTTGAGCCATAATCCCATCTATGCCAATAAATAGCTATGTGACCTTGAACAAACTGTATAACCACTCCTGAGTTTTTGTTTCATCTGTAAAATGGATGGGTT
Organism: Petaurus breviceps papuanus; assembly: GCF_028583685.1. Taxonomy (NCBI): domain Eukaryota; kingdom Metazoa; phylum Chordata; class Mammalia; order Diprotodontia; family Petauridae; genus Petaurus; species Petaurus breviceps. The sequence goes on along the minus strand of NW_027186372.1, from coordinate 29,248,020 downwards.
GGAATAAATGATCTCGTACCTCCAAAATTCAATGATTTCCTGATGCCCTTTGGACTCTTGTTTTGCTCCTTGTGTGTGACTGAAATACACAGGGAGATTAGGAGTCCGTGATAATAAATTAAGTAAGTGCTTTGTAAATTAAGCAATATAGGAATAATTAGTTCAGGTCACTGAAGCTACATTTAAATAGTTTTGAAAGTTGAATACTTGTAACAGAAACAAGATGAATACCCTTAGGTTCTAATGGGAAAAGTTTGCCTGTGACAGATCTTTTTGCATAAAAGCTTTGTTCAGAAATGCTCCTGGTGTGCTAATGAGTGTGTCCCATTGCTTCCATGGTGCAGAGCTCAGCTGGTGGTTTTCTTAGCTGAGGGAAAGGTTTCTGGCATATGTAGTTAGTGGCAGTTTCAGGCTTCACTTGAAGTTTACATGTTCACAACGAATAGCTGTCAAATAGACATTTTTTTTCTTCACTGGCAACCTCTGAATATGAAAAGCAGTTTAAGCATAGAATCACAGAATTTTAGAGTTGGAAATGACCTTATAGGTCATCTCATCCAACTTCAACTCATAGCTTGTCTTTTGAAGAGAAGTAATGGAATAGAAGAGAATTTTCTAAAAAAGAGTGATAATTTAAAAGTTCCCTGCCTCAATTCAAAAGTAACACAATAGGAGAGAAGAAAGGAAAGAAGAAGTTATGCTTTTCGGGCTTATAGGAAACTTAGAAGCTGAAATATCCACAGAGGGAAAAAGTCATTCCTGAATGTCTGAATGTTAAGGTGTGATGCTATATGGATTATGTATTACCTGTGCAGCTGACTCAGATGTGTTCATTTTATAAGCTGTAGCTAAGCAATGGGGAAGAGGAGAAACATACAAAATATCATATAAAATAAATAATCACATAAAAACAAGTAAAAGCTCAATCTTACTGGTGAAATATATCTTAGATTTCTTAAAACATGTAATGTATCTCTTTAAATGTGAGTAAAGCCAATTAACTTCTTGTATTTTCAAACCCCTGCCTCATTTTCCTTCTCTGTAAAATGGAGATAAGAGCACTTAACTCCCCTAGGCTAGTGAAGATCAAATGAGAGATAATATTTGTAGAGCACTTTGCAAAGCTTAATGCACTATATAAATGTAGCTGCTATTATTATTATTATGTAAAGACAGTGGATCCTTTCAGAGTTTTGACACTGATTCTACTTATAATATTATTGTATAAAGCTATAATCACTTATAATTTATAAAATGCTTTCCCTTACATCTTTGGTTATAGTAGATGGTAGGAGTATTATTACTATTTCAAAGACAAGGAAACTGAGGCCTACAAAGCTAAAGTAATTTCTCCATGGTGAGGTCACACAGCTAGAAGAGTGAAGTAAAGAGTGAAGTCAGGATTGGAATCCAAATATTGTTACTGCAAGTCCAGTGTTCTTTCCATAGGAGACACAAGCAGTTCAACGTAATGAGACATTTATTACTTTTGTATTCTTTGAAAGGAGTTGGGAATACAAAGATAAGGTGAACACCGTCTCTTTCTGAAATCTAGTCACATGCCTATTTGACATCTCGACTTAGATGTCCTATAGGAATCTCAAACTGTGCAAAACAATTCATTATCTTTACTCCTAAACCCACTTCTAATTTCCCTATTTCTATTGAGGTTGCTACCATTCCACCCAGGTTTGCAATTAGGAATAATCCTCACCTCTCTCTTCTAGCCACCAATATCCAATATCCAATCAAGACCTGAGGCTTCTGTACTTGTATTGGTGTGATAGCCACAGCTGGACACACTGTACATTGATCCCAACATCGTACGGTCATTTTGATCCTCTTTGAGCATGAAGGACAAACAACAATCCAATTAAGTGTTATGTTACAGATTATACCTCCTCAACATCTCTCACATCTGCCCCTTTATTTCAATTTGTGCTATAGTAACCTTAGCCCAGGGCCTCATCACCTCTTGCCTGGACAACTGCAGTAGCCTTCTAGTTGATCTCCATTCAGTCTCTCCCCTCTCTAATCCATCCTTCACACAGATATTCTTTTTTTTTTCTTTTTGGAGGGGGGAAGGTAGGGCAATTGGGGCTAAGTGACTTGCCCAAGGTCACATGGCTAATGTTTTTTTTTGTGTTAAGTGTCTGAGAACTCAGGTCCTCCTGACTCCAGGGCTGGTGCTCTATTCACTGTGCCACCTAGCTGCCCCCACACAGATATTCTTTTTTTTTTTTTTTTTGCTTTTTGGAGTGCAATTGGGGTTAAGCGACTTGCCCAAGGTCACATGGCTAGTTTTTTTTTGTGTTAAGTGTCTGAGGTCGGATTTGAACTCAGGTCCTCCTGACTCCAGGGCCAGTGATCTATTCACTGTGCCACCTAGCCACCCCATAGATATTCTTAAAGCATGGATCTGGCCATGCCACTTCTCTGCTCAAGAAGTTTCAGTGGTTCCCCATTGCCTTTAGCTTAAAATACAAATGTCTATTTGACATTTAAAACCGTTCACAATCTGGTTACAACCTAGAATGTTCTTATTCATTATCTCTTATAATCCTTCAAAGCTCAACTCAAGTGCTGCCCACTTTAAGAGGCCTTTCTTAATTCTCCCATTTGTCAGTGCTTGCTTTTCTTCACTCCCAATCATCACTATTTTTGGCATATCCTTTATTTAATTGTCTATGGATATTTTATCTCTCCCATTAGAATGAAACTCAGGCAGTTACTGTCTCACTTTTGTATTTGTGTCCTCAGAACCTAGAATAGTACTTGCCATGTAGTAAGCACTTAATAATGCTTGTTGATTGATTAGTTCATATGTAGTTAAGTCAGAAGGCTTTTCTGCAGGAGGTGAGTTTTTGGAACAGGTTTTAAAGGTTTAGAAGGGCACATAATTTACATTATTCGTTCTTCTAGAGGTGACTACTTCTGAAATGACTGTTGTAACTAATATAAAATTTGTTCTCCATTGGTGAGTGGCTTTAGAGCTTATTCTCTCATCACAAAAAATAAAAAGGAAAGAAGGATCATATATTTAGAGCTGGAAGGGACTATTGAGTCCAGCCCTTTTGTTTCAAAGCTTTTAACTGAGGCTAAAGACATTAAATGACTTGTCTGGGTTCACATAACTGATGTCTGAAGTGAGATTTGAATCCTGGTCTTCCTGATTTTAATTATCCTTCCTGAATTTATGTATCCATTATAACACTTTGATTTCTTTTGGTTCACATTATTGTTCTATGATCTATTAGAACTAAAAATATCTCAAGAAATATGACAATAAGACTTAACCAGCAGACTTTTTTTTTAACCTAGGTGAATGTGAGAAATATTTTTTTCAGGTCTGTGCAGTGGGGATTTTGTAGATCTATAATAACTTCACTTATGACCTAAGGAAGCTAATCAAGATTCTGCTTTGAATATAAAAACCAGCAGAAGCAAAAACAGATAAAAAATGCAGATCAGAAGAAATTAGCTTATTAGTCTCATTAATAGTAATAATAGCTATAGCTCATATTAGGAGACGACAATTTACAAAGTTCTGTCCCCACATATCTGTGAGAGGCAAGGAGTACAAATGTCATCCCCATTTTATGGTTGAGGAAACAGACTTAGAAAAGTGATGACATAACCAGCATCACATGCTTCTTTAGTGGCAAGATCCCAGACTTTAATGGAGGTCTCAAACCTAGGCTTATTACCTCCCAGGACAGTGCTTCTCTCACTACAATATGTTGCTTCAGAATGCCTTTAATGATGAGTTTCTATATAAAACATTAGTTTTTATAGCTAGGGAGAAAATGATAAAGGAGCAACTACTTAGAAAAACATTAAGTGGAGGGTGGTGATAATATAAACCATAGCAGATGTTGAAATGTGGTAGTGAAGTGATAGTGTTTCTTGGGTGGGTAAGTTATAACATGAGCAAAGATCGTCCTCTGACCGGGACTAGCTGATCACAGATGTTAAGGGTCCAGGGAGGCTTGGCAAGGGGACAGTGACCAGATGGAGCTACTTGAAAACACTGTGGGAAGTCTCGTTTAAATCACAGAAGCAGTTACAAAAACTCTATCTCCTATTTAGCACATTTACGGCTTGGAGAGAAAGACTAGGTTAGAGAAGTCCTTCTGAGTTCAGTGTCTACCTCTTGCTCATCACGTCGCAATAAACAAATGACTCCTTTGGGCCTTAGTTTTCTATCCAGATTAGGAACTGAGTCTGAAACTTTAAGACAACATAGTATTGGAACGATTAGAAAATGAATATGCTTGATGGAAAGAGCATTGGATTTAGAACATGAAGATTTATGTTTGAGCCTACGATTTCTAACCAATAGTGTGGTTATGATTAGGTGATTCCTCTCCAAATCTCAAGTTCTTTATCTGTAAAATGGAAATAAAGATACATGCTGTACCTAGTTAATAAGTTTATGAATGTGAAATTTAATGTATATATATGTATATATATATAGTGTTTTGTAACCATTATAAATGGTATATATAAAACACCTAAGTTATGATCACTGGACATTGTTTTTTGGTACAGAAAACTCTTGATTATGTTAATATGGATGAGAGACTGAATATGAATAAGTGAATTCCAGGGGATAATCCAGCAATTTCAGATTAGCCACTAAATTTCATCATTTCCCCCTCCAACGTTTTTAGGAGAATTCTTAACAGGTAGTAATAAAGGATTACTTTTTTCCCTTAGCTTTTGGGAGATAGAAACAGCATTGACCAACCAAGTGGTCTAAAAGCCAGATCTCAGGAGGAGAGTGAATAAAGGAGTCAGAGTAGATTCATGGACCAATATTGTTAAAATGTAGTCTGTTAGCTCTAGAAGAGACCTTAAGTTATATAATGTTAAAAACTAGAAATAACTTTAAAGTATAGGATGTTAGAGCTAGCCGAGACATAACCCTTTCAATTTACTTATAAGAAAACTGACACAGAGACTGAAGTGATTTCCTCAGAGTTCTACCACCAGCTAGCAATTGATTGGATGAATCAGTTTCCTGACTGTCCATCCCTTCTACTGTAGTGGTTCACATTAATGAAAAAAGCAACCGCTTGAGAGTCGCCGGTGGGCAGAATCTGTGAATCTGGTGGATAAAACTCTAAAATAGGGATTCTTTTATGTCATGGATCCCTTTGTTAGTTTGGTGAGGACCATGGACCCCTTTTTAGAATAATGTTTTGTTGCCTCCCTTCATAACTGAAGGAAATGCTAAATTTCAGTTAGAGGTTAGTGAAAATGAAAAAGTAATACCCCCCATCTTAGTTCATGGACCCCCAGAAATCTATCCACAAACCTCTTGGGGATCCGTGGCCTCCAAGGTTAAAACCTTGTTCTAAAAAGATGCTCCATTTTGTCAACTGCCTCCTTTTTGTAGCCAATCAGATATCATAAATTAAAAAGTCTGAGGACTAGGTACTAGTTGACATTACAGAATTGTCTTCTTCTTTTTCAGATTACCAAGTGGCATATCAATGTGTTGGGGAGGAGAAAACATCTTTTTTTGCATATTTCTTTTTAATGGTAAAGAAAGTAAAACTATTGCTCAGCAAAGACACCAGGAATAGACTGTACCATATGGCACTGAGAGGTATCCATCACTATAGCTTCTAAAGACTGAGCTGAAAATAGCCCTATATTTCTGCACTGAGCGAGAATTAGCCACTGGCTGCCAAGAAACACCCATTGTAGCAGCTCTTCAGCCATGTAATTTAAAATAATTACTAATTAAATGAAAATAAAATAGAGTCCATAATAACAATAATAATCACTGTAGCATTGGTCATTACCCAAGTTACTGTTTGTTGGAGCGTTACCTAGGGGGAAGATCGCTTTTCAAGAGGGAGGAAGAACTGCAGTTGGAACTGACGTCTCGATCATTACTGCTGAAGTAAGGAATCAGATTATCTCTAGGGTGCTTGGCAACCACAGGCCTAATTTTATATTCCATCCATAGTGTCAGTCTTCTGTTTGTTTTAAGAAATTTGTACACTAATATAGAAGGCAGGATGCCATTGAAAACAAAGGAATAAGGACAGTTGTGTGGTTTTAGTCAATGGATTTTGGTCATTGCAGGAAGTAATGAAAGCAATCGAGTCCTTTGTGGCCAGCATCATTCTTAACCCATCTCAAGACAAAGTGGGCAATCCTTTGGCCCCCAGAGTGTGTATGTATGTATGTGTGCATGTTTGTGTGTTTGAAATAGCAAGTGGGTATTAGAGTGCAGGAGGTGATTTATCTGGAATACGTTTTTGATAATTGTATTGTGACAGAAAAAAACTGCAGGATTTGTTAGTATCTATAACTGGTTATGTTTGATGTGTGGGATGTGTGGGATCTTAGAAGTACTGCCCTTCTTTTGCAAGTTTGGAAACTGAGCTATGGAGACTTGTCAGAGACCTATAAAAATGAAGCTGAAGTAAAAAATATTTCTGGGTTTGAACTACATGATCTTGCTTTTTTGAATTCAGGTATTTGGTCTCTTGAACATTGTCGCTTTCTGCCAGTAGGTGGTGGCAAATAAGGGGTTAAGGACTAGAAGACAGTATCAAAAGATTTATGAGCTGAGAAAGGCAATCTGGCCCAATCCCCTCCTTTTACATTTGAAGACACTGAGGCTCAGAGTGGTTATATCACTTAATATTATCACTGACATGTTATTTGATAATCAGACTTATCCATGGCCATATAGATAATAACTTAGATTCAAACTCAGGTTTCTAAATTCTAAGTCCAACACCTTCTACTACCCCTGCAAAAGAAAAGGGTGAGGTAGACTGGCTCAGTAGACAGAAATAACTGTACTCATCCAGTCCAAAAGTAATGAGGTGTTGGGACTAGGGAAATAGTATAATGGAAACAGGACTGAATTCAGTGTCAGTGGATCAGAATTCAGATTCTGACTTTGCCACTACCCATGTGACCTTAGGTAAGTCATTTAACTTCTATGGGTCTCAATTTCCTAATCTGTGAAATGAGGGGATTGGACTACTTGACCTCTGATTTCCCTTCTAGCTTCTAGATTTATGATGCTATGTAGGGAAGCTCTATGGCAAGGTCAAAACTGGGAAGGTTATAAAAAAGTTATCAAGTCAGTCCATCAGATATTAGAAACTAACAAAAGCCAAGTCACGGTCCCTTGGACAATTTTTAGGAGTAGGGGTCTAATCTAATAACAAGGTTGGTATAAGGAACAAAACTAATATATATGAGGAAACCCCCTCCACCCATGCAGATTTGAGCATTTTCTGCAATTTCTATTCTTAATCACTTGGGGGAACTGAAAAGTTAAGTGAATTACCTGGGGTCACATAGACAGGATGTGTCAGAAGTAGGACTTAAGCCAAGGTCTTTCTGACTGAGGCTAGTACTCTCGCCTAATTGAATTGTTTTGTACACGGTAGGCCTCAAATAAATGTTTGATAGATTGAATAGGAAAGGTACTGGTAAGGTACATGCTTGTGTAGGGCAAACTAATATCCCCAAATTCCAGAGACATACTTGGAACAAATGATACTTTGCTGGGCAGGTGACCTACACAGTCCTCTTCATACTGGGTGGACTGGTAGGCTTCCTCTCTTTGTACTCCTTTGAGGATCAGGCTTCATAGAAACTAGCATCTGGACAGTCAGTGTATCTTTACTGCTGAATTCCTTCATAGGTTAACTCAGATCCCACTTACCTAACTGAAGAGGAATCCGTGAAATTGCCTTCCCTTTATTGCTTTTCCATATTTACTCTTCAGGATACACAACTCTTTCTCCTAGAGGGTATGTTTGGCTCAATTGAAAATGTGAACATTTTGTCATTTGTATATATCTCCAGTGAATAAATTGCATTTCTCCTCTCTTGCTTTTCTTCCCAATCAAGGTTTACAAATCCAGTGGAAATTAACCAAGGGAAACTAAATGGGGATTGTAGATAAACAGAAAGGAAGAGTTTATTATAATTTTCTTGGAATACAAAACCAGATGAACTTAATGAGGATGATATTCTTTGAATGAATGAGAGGCTATTTTCTTTAAAACATGGAAAATGAAATTTTAAAATGTTTTTCAATTTCTCCCTATGTTCCCTTTCATTCTACGATTTCTTTGCTTCTAATGGGATAATGTAAACCTGTTTTCTCTCTTCTGTTATTAATCAAAACTGTCGATTTAACCCAAACTGAAAGAAAGCATGAAGGTTATTAAAAGAAAACAACTTCCAATTGAGCAGCTAATAAATGCTGAAACGCATCCACATTTCTCCTATTGATTATCTCTTGCCGACGGAGGGAAACACAAGCTCATACAGTACGCTGCCTGTGGAAATGAAAGATTTAATTAGATGAAAATAGAATGAACTGGAAAGATCTACAACACTTGGCCATCAAATGATTGTGATTCATAATTGGCTATTTGAAATGCCCCTACTTCTTGGGCCTTTTTCACTTAAAAAAGTCCCTATAGTGCGTTAAGATGAACATAGTAGTTAGTAAATTTTCCCTTGGGCATTTTGCAAGCTCAAGGTTATGGGCTAGAATGAGTACTGTCATGCCATAAATCAGACATAATGGAACAGCCTGAAATTGAGAATTAGAGAGCAGGAAAAGAGAGACCACAGTTCCCTCTCAACCCAGGCATATCACTGAGCCCTTAAGGGGGAGCCAATTGTGGGAAGCAGTGGCAGAGGAAGTGATTGTAGATGTTTACTCCTCCCTGCCCTCCCCCCCCCCAAAAAAAAAGGAGACAGATTTAGAGAGGGAAAATGCTTCCAAACCTACTCGTTCAGCATCACCTTATGATGTTTAACACCTGGTAAATATATCTGATGCTTTCAAGAATGGGATCTTGTTGATAAGTCTGCATGCAATTTGTCACAAATTTCTCGATATAGTTGATTGTATCTCAACTTTATGTAATGGAAAGAACACCGGATTTGGAATTAGAAGACCTGTTCTCCTAGTCCTGCCACTTATTGGCCATGTGACCATAAATCACCTAATCTTTCAAGATTTGGTTTTCCCAACTGCAAAATGGGGATAATAAAACTCTGAGCACCCACATCGTGGGACTGTTGTGAGCAAAGCACTTTAAAAAAAAAACAAGCATTTATTAAGTACCTACTATGTTCATGGCACTGTGCTAAGTGCTTTACAAATATCTCATGTGATCCTCACAACAATCCTGGTAGGTAGGTGTGATTGCAATCCCTGTTTTACAGTTGAGGGAACTAGGGCAGACAGGTGAGGGACTTAGGCATTGTCACATAGCTAGGAAGTATCTGAGACTGTATTTGAACTCAGGTCTTCATGACTTTAAGATCGGGGCTCTATGTACTGCAACACCTTGTGCCAACTAGCTGTCTCTATGTGTCTTTTTCAAGTTGTATAATCTGATAAAAATAATAAATAGCTATTACATGTCTAGTACTTTTCAGAATTTTATCACTCTTTATTGCCAGGGTACCATTCCTAAAACTCTTATTATATCTTAGCTTGTAGTCATTTGTGTAGATCGCTTATTATTTTTATAGTTTGTAAGTTCTTGCAAGGGAGGGACTACCATATACATTTGTAACCCAATGGTGCCTACCATGGGGTCTTACACTTTGTAGGTAACTAATAAAGATTTGTTGAAAGAATGAATGAAATTAAGTGAAAGAAGACAGAAAACAATCTTTGTATTCTAGTTGAGGAGCCAACAGTCATTCATTTACTCAGCCTTTCAAAAAACCCATATGGATGGCCTAGTATGTATGATAGTGGTAGGTTGTTGGGAGGTAAGGGAGAGATATACAGAGAAGATATATGGTCTGTGCCCTAAAGGAACTTATAGCCTAGTTGAAGAGTTTACAAAAAATACATGGAATGAGTAGAGAACAGCCTAGATACTATATAAACGATATTGTGTGATGCGGGCTACAAAGGGAAGAAAAGAGTCAGTTAAATTTAGATCAAAGCCTTTATCACATGCCAAGCACTATGCTAGGGATAGAGACAAAAAGGAAATAGCCTCTGCCCTCAAAAAGCTCACAGCCTATTGGAGGAGACTACATGTATATTTGTACACATATGTACATACAAACACAAATCCATATATGTGTATACACATACACATATATACACATGTATATGTATTTAGATATGCATATATGTATACACACATTAACAAAATACATAGTATAACTTAAAGGGGGAGACACTAGCAGATGGGAAGATTAGGAAAAGTCTCATTTGAGCTGAGTTTTGAAGGAAAATGGGTATACTAAGAGGTAGAGGTGAGGAAGGAAGACATTTACAGACATGGAGGATGGCCTGGGGAGTGCATGAAGGGGAACCAGATAGAATAAGGCTGGAAAGATAGAATGCATTCAGTTTTTGAAGGGTTTTAAGTGTCAAACAGACTTTGTATTAGATCTTAGAAGTGTTAAGGAGCCACAGGAGTTCAATGAAGAGGAGAGAGACCTGGTCAGATGCATGCTTTAGGAAGATCACTTAAGCAGCTTTGTGTAGGATGGATTGGAAAGGGGCAGAGGTTCGAAGCAGGGACACCAGGTGAGAGATGAGGAGGACCTGAACTAGGGTGGAGCTAAGGGGATGGATTTGAGAGAGATAGTGGAGGGTAGAAGCCACATTTGGCAGTCAGCTCCTATATTAGAATGCAAATTCCTTTGAAGCAGGAGCTATTTTATTCTTTGTATCTGTAGTCTTTTGCACTTAGGACAGTGCCTGGCATATAGTGGCATTTAAGTAAGGCTTGTTGATTGATTGATTGATTGAGAGGGTGAGGAGTTGAAGGTGAACCAGGTGACTGCAAGCATGGTGGTGCCCTCAGAATAAAGAGGGAGGTTCTAAAGAGAAGTGAGTTTAAGGAGGATGAGGAGTTCTGTTTGGAATGTACTGAGTTGGAGACATCTATGGGAATCCACTTCCAAATGTCCAATAGGCACATGGGTGTAGGGTTGGAGCTCAGGAGAGAGAGACTAGAGCTATCTGTAGATAAATCTGGGAGTCATCTATATAGAGATGCTAATAGAACTCATGGGAATTAATGAGATCACCAAGAGAACACAGGACCTAGGAAAAACAGCTGGCATATACCCACAGTTAAGGGATGGGATATGTGGGTGATGATCCCACGAAGGAGACTGAGAAGGCATATCCAGGCCAGTAGAAGATGTAGTGCCATGAAAAACCAGAAAGGATCAAATATCCAGAGAGGAAAGTCAATCAACAGTATTAAATGGGGACCCAGAGGTCAAGAAGTGTGAATATTGAAAAAGGGCCAACGGATTTGGCACTTAAGATCCTGTGGTAGCTTTGGAGAAAGGTGTTGCTGCTGGATGATGAGGTTGGAAGTGGAGACAATGAGTTGGAGGCAAAGGGTGGAAATATAGAGGATGGTAGTGCAAGGAAATGATAGGAATAATATTAAAGGCAGATCATCAATCCCAGGTGGCTTGAAGTTGAGGACACCCCGATGTAGTCTTCTTAATTCCCTACTATTACAGTGCCTTCCAGCAGGCAGGGCAGAGACCTTCTCTTTTTGGTTCTCAAGACTGGGATAACAGTGCCTTCGATTTTATGGTTAGAATTAACAGTTCAGTTCTACATGTAGACTCCTCCAATGGGCTGTGAGCTTTTTGAGGGCAGAGGCGATTTCCTTTTTGTCTCTATCTCCCTAGCATAGTGCTTGGCATGTGATAAAGGCTTTGATCTAAATTTAACTCTTTTCTTCCTTTTGTAGCCTGCCTCACACAATATTGTCTATACAATACCTCAGCTGTTCTCTACTCGTTTCAGGATTTGAGAGGCCACTTCACCTTTCTCCAGTGAGATAATCTCCTGGTGGTAGTCGGTTACTTCAGTCTTCGCTATAGGTTTATACTATATACACTATAGGTAGTGTCTTGGCAATACTAAAGTGAGCAATGAAGGAGAAGATAGCATCAGTCCCATAAAGGAGAAAACAGAGATAACATCTCAAATAGATAGCGTGGCAGAGTGGAAAGATTGCTGACTCTGGAATAAAAGGACCTATATTAAAATCCTGCCTCTGAAACTTGTTACTTACATGATCTTGGTTAAGTCAAATTAACCTCCTTTGGTTTCATTTTCCTCATTTGTAAAATTGGGGAGGGGCGTAGTAATAGACCACATAGCCTCTGAAGTCTCTTATAGCTCAACATTAATGATCCCATGATGTATCAAATCCCTTCTCTTTCTGACATCTCATGACACACATATATGTTAAAATTAATTTTACATTTGTCCAAAAAATATTCATTTTGTGTACCCAAATACATATCTGTCATTAGCTCTAGAAGTGCTTTTTGTCTATATTAAATATGCCCAAATCAACCTCTATTTTAAAAAAAAATTTTTTTAAATCAATTAGTTTATTTTTAGATAACCCTCTATTTCTAAAACTAATTGTTAGTTTTCCACTAAAATTCTTCATCAAGGTGAGGAAATCATGCTGGCTTAGGGGAGGTGAAGCTCCGGCAGACTCTCCCAAGATGATCTGGTGTGGACCTGTTGACTGACTTTGTGGCTGTTATCTGAGCAGCAGTCAATCAACAAGCATTTATTAAATCCTTACATTCCAGGCAAAAACAGTCCCTGCTTTTAAGGAATTCATATTCTAACGGAGGAGACAACATACAAACAGCTACGTACAAAAAAGGAACATGCAGTGTAAATGGAAGGTAATTTCAGAACAAATGCGCCAGCGGGGAGGGGCAGGGAGGACTAGAAAAGACCTCCTGCAGAAGATGGGATTTGAACAGAGTCTTGAAGAAAGCTGGAAAACTAGGAGCCAGAGGTGAGGAGGAAGGGACTATGTTCCAGGTATGGGGGACAGTCCATACAATTGCAGAGGGTGGGGAAAAGGAGTGTGTAAGAATGGTGACTGTACAAGGGGAGAGAAGATACACAAGAAAGATGTGACAGTAGAAACAATAAGGATTGACAGCAGATTATAGATGTGGAATAAATGTGAGCAAGGAGTCTAGTGTGATACCAGGGTTGCTGACACCAAGATTGTGAGCCTGTTGGAGAGAGGAGAGGTGTGGAGGAGGATTTTAGCCCCCTTGACAATAATAGGAAAGTTGGGGAGAGGGGAAAATTTGGGGGAAAAGATGAAGATTTTTTTTTTGCACATGTTGATTTTGAGATGCCTATGGCATATCCAGTTTGAAGTGTTAAAAGGCATTTGGTGATGTGAAAGGAGCTTGCTACCTCAGCTAAATTCATCATTGTTCACCACTAGAAGATTAGTCACTAAGGGAGGAGGTTTAAAGTTTTTGGGTTTTGGCCATGGCAGTTCATGAGATTGTCTACATGGGGAGGCTTCACTCCACATAAGTGAAGATATCCAAACCTTGATTGTCTATAGGAAGTAGCTGACTGGGGAAGGGAACTATATGGAATGGCTGACACTTAGGAGAAGGTGGATTTAATTAAAAAAAAAAGATGAACAGTTCCTGTAAATGGATTGTATTTTATTTCTTGATCTCATACTGATCGCCCATCTTGAATCTTTATCCTATATTCTACAAGAAAGGCTTTCCTGATCCCCCTTAATATTATTTCTTTCCTCTACTGATTATCTCTAATTTTTCTTGTGTATATCTTGTTTGTACAGAAGGGGTTCAGATTCACTGGGATGAGAGTATATTTTATGCATTTAGAAACATTATTCTGGGAAGGAGTCCATAGGCTTTACCAGACTCCCAAAGGGGCCTAGGACACAAAAACAGGTTAAGAACGCCTTGTAGTTGGGAGTTGGGGGTGGGAGAGGTATAAACTCTAAATGTATAAGCATCCAAATGCTGGAGAGAGAATGTTAAAGGCCCATGAAAATGAAACGGCTGCAAGAAGGTTTATGCCACAGAACTCTGACCCAATTCTGAAGGGATCCTTGGACATACAAAATCTTCCCCCATCCTCCCCTCTCCTACTTCTCTTGCTGAAACTCAAATCAGGTGGAACATGTAGCCCTGCCTTCAGAAACCAGCTCCTATGTGGGAGAAGACAAATTTCTTAAGACATATAAGAATCTGAATGCTCAGGCATTTAAAAAAGAAAACAAAAATCCTCTGGAAACTCAATTGCTATTGTCAGAATATCAGTTCCTGTGGTCCTGATTGTTCTTTTCTTCACACTTTGACTTAAACATTTTTTTAAAATGTCTACTGTGTTCAGAGTAGTGGCTTCTTTTCTTTTGAATAATATTTTTCCCAATTACATGTAAAAATTTTTTTAACATTTTTTTTAAATTTGAGTTTCAAATTCTGTCTCTCCCTTTCCCATCTCTGAGATGGTAAATAATTTGATGTTATACATGTGCAATCATATAAAACATATTTCCATATTGATTATGTTGTGAAAGAAGACACAAGACCAGAAAAAAATAAAGAAAGTAAAAAATAGTATGACTTGACCTACATTTAGACTACATCGGTTCTTTCTCTGGAGGTGGATAGCATTTTTCATCATGAGTTTGGAATCATCTTGGATCATCATATTTCTGAGAATAGCTAAGTTATTCATAGTTGATCCTTGTATAACACTGCTGTTACAGTGTATAGAGTTCTCCTGGTTCTGCTCATGTCACTTTGTATCAGTTCTGTAAGTCTTTCCAGATTTTTTTGCAATCTGCCTGTTTATCATTTCTTATAACACAATAGCATTCCATTATATTATATACCACAATTTGACCAACTATTCTTCAAATGATGGCATCTCCTCAATTTCTAATTCTTTGCCACACGAAGAGAGCTACTATTAATACTTTTGTTCAAGTAAGTACTTTTCCAATTTTTAAAAAATCTCTTTGAGATACAGACCTAGTAGTAGTATGGCTAGGTCAAAGGGTATATATACAGTTTGATAGCCTTTTGAGTGTAGTTCCAAATTGTTCTCCAGAATGGTCGTATCACTTCACAGCTCCACCAACAGCAGAGCACTGTTTTCAGCACTGGGGATCGAGTGAGATGGGTTGGATAAAAAAAAAACAAAACGTCTTAATTAGAGGTACACAAAAGTGGAATGGGTTGCCATGATGGATAGTAATATTCCCTTAGTAGAGGCTCTCTCAGAGATATTGAAGTGGGAATTGTCATCCAGGTACAAGCCAGACTAGGTGGCTTCTGAGCTCCGTTCCAAGTCTAAGATTCTCTGTGGAAAATAAATTAAACTTTGTTCCTGCCCTCATTCAGTTCACAATCTAGTCAGGGGAGACTGATGCATGCAAAAATAACTACAATGTAAAATGATACACATTCAATGTCCAACAAACCAGGTCAGATGGCTGAAGCCATTCAAGACAGGGGCGTGATGAGGAGACCTAACAAAGTAGACCAACCTTCTGCTTCTAGACCAGGGGTTTTAGCCTGGGGTCCATAAACTAGGATGGAAAAAATTACGGGAATTATTTCAAAATGAGTATTTATTAATTATTTCAATAAAATTATTTCCTTTGCAATCCCATATATTTTATTTCATGCATTTAAAAATATTCTGAGAAGTGGGTTCAGAAACTTTACTAGAAAGCCAAAGGCATCCATGACACAAACCAGGTTAAAAACCCATGCTCTAAATGAATAATGGCCTAGGATAGGCAAATGGGAGGGTGGGATTCGGGTCAAATGGGCAGCTCAATGGGGAGTTTGAGGAGCTAGGAAGGGGGAAGGACCATTTTGGAATGGAGGAATTAGAAAGGCTCTATGAAGGAGGTGGTGGTTGAGGTGGATCGTAAATGATAGGTGGGATTTCACCAGTCGGAAAGGAGAACTTATGGTAGAGAATGGTGAGTAGCCCAGTATGAGTGTAGTGAACACCATTGTTTTTGTTTTTCTGGCCTGTTCTCTACTTCTTTCCCATCCTGAACCTTAAACATTTAGTTGGCCCTAGATTTTTGGATGCTTGTTACCCTACCCCTTACTTAACTGTACCATGGCATCCTCAGTTCCTGTTATCTCATCCAGGTCACAGAACTCACCCATTTTAGAGACAGAGAAAGAAAAAGATCTCAGAATACAGAAGGCTCTCCCATTAACCTTGAATTGGAACATAAAACATTAACTTAAACCAAGCAGAAGGCATTACAAACGTGATCTCTCTTGGCTCCATAAGCACTGGATTGATAAGAAACAAATTAAAAATGCAGGTTTTTCAAAGAACTGCAGAGATGTGTATTGCCAACAGAATTGGTCTTCTCCTATGGGCCGTGTTAGACTCTCCCAGTGTGAAGCATAGATGGGAGTGATTACTGCTCGTAGGGAGGACATCAAAGCTGGGCATCAGAGTTCACTGAAGACATTTTGAAGTTCTGTTTATTTGATCCATGCATAAATAAGCCTTTTAGTCTGCAGGGGCCTCCTTCTGCTGCTGGTGGTGGGCAGTGAGTCCTTCAGGGGTGAACTCTCAAACTAGGTCAGGTGGCTGAAGCAGGTTTCTTAGCTTTCTCTTCAGATTTCTTCTAACTAAAATGGATTAACAAAGGAAAAAAAATGTTGTTGTGCAGGATAAATCAGTCTCAATACTTTCTATCATGACTATAGGCGCTGCTAGGAGGAATTTGGAAAGAAGAGATAATGTCTAATGAGGTTATATGTATCTTTTACAGCGTGTAGAATGGAGACTGCCAAGGCTGAAGGCTTCTGGAAGTGAAGACTTGGTTTGATAATTAGCAGAATGATTAACTTTTTAGGCCTAGATTGGAGCTTTTCAGCTGAATGATTATATTCAACCAATTCTATTGATGGTCTGACCCTATTGACTGAAGAAAGAAAGAATTTCAATCTTAATGATTTGCTAACATTGATACACCTAGCAGATGCCATAACCTGACCCAACCCTCTGCCTCCTTCCCTCCAATTCTATCCATGCGGAGATAGGAGCACAGGACAGGTATCTACAGAGGTCACAGGAGCAAATCTATAATACCTCTTCTGTATGTTTCCTCTCCACTCATACATCCATCATTCCAATTCAGATTGTTATCACTGGTCATTTGGATTATTTTTCTGCCCTCTCCTGTCCTAAATCTTTCTGCTTGGGTTCTACAGGACTGCTGTAAAAGGGACCCATAAGATTATAGAATTTGAAAACCAGAGACCATCTTACACTCTTTTCCCTTAACTTCCATATAACAGATAGGGGAATTGAAACCCTGAAAGAAATGAAGGGATTTGCCTAGGATGGTTTGCTGTGTTTAATCTTGCTTTTTCTAGAAGTTTCCTGTGTTCTCCTATGAGTCCAAAAAGATATTAGCACTCTGTCCTAGTATGTCTTCTTGAGACACTTGAGTCAGATTTATTCCCTAGGCCTAGATTGTTCCCCTATATGGTGCTATTATAATTCAGCAATCTCTGGATCACTGCTGTCTATTATTATTTTTAAAAACAGAAACAAAGCACTCTAGGGACATTTTATAATGCTGGAAAACAGTCCTATATCTCTCGTTGACTTTTATTTTTAAATTTATGGATGCATTTTATTTTGACACAACAGATTTTTCTCCCCAAACACTCTGATAAAACTCTGCTTACAAAGTACATTCTCAGGGAAAAAAAAAAAGTTTATCCATTAGTAACAGAAAGGAGGGAGAATGACCTTTAACTGACAGTTAACATGACACATTGACTTGTATTTGGCTCAAGTTTTGTTGCCTTTCTGAACTGACTTTATTTACATGGTTGTAGGTGTATATATATATATATATATGCATATATAGAGATAGAGATAGATAGATAACTGTTCTCTAGGTTCTACTTTTGTCACTTTGAACTACTTCATACAAATCTTCCTGTATTTCTGCAAATTCTTCATATTCTACATTTCTTATGGGGAAGTAATTGCTCTTCATTTAAAAAATAGATTTTATTGATATTTAATTTTTTTACATCACTCCTCCCTTATAGCAAAGAATTGAAAAAAAAATAGGAAGAAAAGGGAAAAAAATTCAGCAAAACTAATTAACATATTGATAAAAACCTGACATATGCAGTATTCTACACTAGTGGACTCCAACCTCTGCAAAGAAAGGAATTTGGGAGCGTATTTTCTCATATCTCTTCATTCTGGTAATTTTGCAGCATTCATTTTTGGTTGTTCTGTGGTGGTGTTTTTTTTTTCCCATTTACACTGTTATAGTCATTGTTAAATTGTTTTCCTGGTTCTGCTTACTTTGTTTTGCATTAGTTCATGTAAATCTTTTGGTGCTCCTCTGTAATCATCACGTTCAATATTCCTTATAGCACAGTAATATTCCATTACATTCATTTGCCGTGATTTGTTTAGCTATTCCCCAAACACTGTGTTTTGTTTCTATTTTTTTGCTACCCAGAGAAGTGGTGCTATAAATATTTTAGCATATATGGAGCCTTTCTTTTTTGGTCAGTGACTGTGTTGGGTATATTTGTCTAGCAGTGGGATCTCTGGATCAAAGGGGATGGATATTTTAACCACTTTATTTGCAGAATTCCAAACTGCTTAACAGAATGGTTGTACCAGCTCATATATCCACTATCAAAGCAGTAACATGTCTATCTTTTTACAATACCTACAATATTGCTTATTCCAGTCTTTGTCATATTTGCCATTTTGCTGGTTATGACCTAAAACATTAAGGTTATTTTGAATTGCATTTCTCATATTACTAGTGATTTGGAGCTTTCTTTAATGTGGTTGTTAAGGGTTTGCAAGTCTTCTTGTGAGAATGGTTTGTTCATATCCATTGACTGCTTCTCTATTGGCAAATGGCTTTTGGGCTTATATTTCTGTTGTGTGTATACATATATATGTGTATATACATACAAACACACATACTTAATTAGAGATATTTGACACAAAGATTTTTTCTCATTAACCATTTCCCTTCCTATCCTAGATACATTAATTTTATTTGTGCAAAAGCTTTTCAATCTAATGTAATAAAAATTATCTATTTCATTTTCTTTAATTGCCCCTACTCATTGTTTGGTTAATAATTCATTCTCTACCTGCATCTGTGAAAGTTATATGATCTATTTCCCTTCTACTTTTAAAAATAAGTTTTTGTTGATATTTTCTGTTTCTTCCATTACCACAGTTATCTCAAGGATCCCTCCCACTCACCCCTATCCCCCTTACAGATAGCATCCCATATGGCAAATAGTATTTTTTACAGAGAAAAAAAATCAGTTATTAGTATCTAATTTTATAGATGAGAAATCTGAGGTAAACAGAGGTAAAGTTACTTGGCCAGGGTCACACAGCTAATAAGTGTCTGAGACTGACTTTAAATTCAAGTATTCCCGACTCCAGGCTCAGGGGTCGACCTAGCTGCTCTTATTTTCCACCCTGTGCCTTTGCATAGGCAGTTGCCTGTATGTCTCTAATGCATTCCTTTCTCACCTCCATGTTTCTTTAAAGCTCAGATCAAAGACCACTCCCACAGCCTTTCCTGATCAATCCCCCAATTGTTACCACTCTCTCCATCCTCAGTTATATTGTGTTTACTTATCTATGTACTTGTTATGTCCCTCGAGAGAATGAAAGTGCCTTGAGGGCAGGGATTTTTTTTTAGTCTTTTATTTCCTTGGGATCCTCTACACTTGATGCATTCTTGTTCAATTGAATTGTCCAATATCATAAAACTGCCAAATGGTAGAACAGGAACATCAGGAGGATCTGGCAAAACTCAGATCACCTGACTCCCAATTCAGGGCTCTTTCCCTTATGTCACATGATGACTCTATGACAAATTTCTTGTAGGAATGTGCCCTTCACCCTGGTAGCCCCAGGCATCATGTCCTTTTGCCAAGCAGGCTTAGAGTTTAAAATACAGATTCTATTTCTGGGTTTAGGCCCCTCTAAACAGCACGTATGCAGACAACTTGGCTTCAAGGAAGACAACAGCTTTAGGGCATTCTCAGACTCTAGGGAGTCTCCATTTAAAAGCTGTGCCTACCTACTTTGGGCATATGGGAGCTCCCCCTGACCACCCACCCGTGGGCAGAATTAATAGAACTCCCTGGTTCATGCTACCCAGGAACATTAATTTGTGGCCAAGTTATTGAGAAAGTGCCAAATCCCCCTCTAGCAGCATTGTACATGGTGCTTTATCCCATCTGGCTTCTCATCAGGGCCCAAGTCAGGGAGGGGGATATTCTTCTCTTGATATATTGGACTTCTGTTCTTGTACTTGGTTCTATAGATTAGGTGGGAATCCTCATCCCATTTGCCTCCTTCCTCATCTCCCAGCCTGGCTAACTCCACATGTGAGGTCATTAATAGGTATATTGACCTGCTGACTCCCTCCCGGAGTAGGCTGCCGATACCACAGCTGGGGCCACTAAACCATCACTTATCCGCTTAACCCCCTCCAAAACTTCTCCACTCCCTCATTGATTGTGTCCTTGGGCAGGGATCTATAGTTTAACAACTTGTCATCAAGCCATGTGTACTGCTTGGAATTTGTATCTCTGATCCCATGATCATACTCTATCTTATTTCTCAAATGAGATCACATATTATAGTATGTTGAATGCTGGTCTTAGAGTCAGGGTCCAAATCTTTCCTCTGACACTAGCTTTGGAAGGATAGGAAAGTCACACAACCACATTACTCTTCATCTCTCTAATCCTTAATATTCTCACATCTATAAGATGCCAATAATAAAACCCATAATGCCTACCTGTCAGGGTTGTTCTGAGAGTCAAATGACATAATGTGTATTAAGTACTTTGCAAATCTGAAAATCCTGTATAAATAGTTGTTAGTATTCCTTGTGGCCAACTTCATTACAGAAAGTATTGCTTTCTGATATATAAATCTTTTATTGCTATAACCCAAATTCCCTTGAGATTGGGGTCCTGTCTTTTTTTTTTTTTAAAGCAATCAGGGTTAAGTAACTTGCTCAAGGTTACACGGCCAGTTATTTCTGGGTGTGATGCTGAGTATCTGAGCCCAGATTTGATCCAGGTCATCCCGACACTGGAGCCAGTGCTCTTATTCGCTGAGCCACCTAGCCGCCCCCAGGGTCCTGTCGATTTTCCTTACAGTCACCCTTAGGACTAGAGTATTGTCCCTGAACCTCATTCCTTGGGCCCAGCCCCTATATCACCACTTTGGGATCCCCTTTGGTGGCAAACACTTATCTGGACTTTTGTTTGCTGTCAGATTTCCCCTCATGCCAACCCCTTGCTGACTTGGACTTCTCCTACTTACGACTGGGATCTGGCCCACCATACCAATGATGAAGCCTTAGTTCTGAAAGGACCTCTGGGCCTTGCAATCCACCCTATGGCTATACCTTTAAGATTTCCTACCATCTGAACTTTCTTTTATGTGTTGTCCCTTCAAATACAGTGTGAGCTCTCTGAGAGAAGGAATTTTTTTTTTTATCCCCAGCACTTGGCATAGTTCTTGGCACATAGTAAGAGGCTAATAAATGCTTTTTTCTCTCTTTAATTATGCCTTCATTCAACCAGGCACCCTTAGGGTTGGGGGCAAAGCTCCCCACACCTTGTAGCTGTAACAACAGGTCTCGAAGTTATCCTTGCCCTATTCCTCGTCCCCACTCCACGTCTTTGGAATGATAGGAAAGTCACTCCTATCTCTAAGACAAGTGTGTTGAAAATTTTGGGGAGAAGTTGGGGAAGAGAATCAGGGAAGAAAAAGAGAAAATCCATAAGATTAGAGGTAAAAGGCATCTTAGAGACCATTTAGTCCAACTCCCTTACGTATGAGGAAACTGAGATATGGAAAGCTGAAGTGATTTGCTCACACCTATTGTGAGTTCCAAAGGTAGGACCTGAACCCAGGCCCTCTTATACCACACTGCCCTACCCAAGAAGGGAAGCCGAACAGGGAGGGTGGCAATGGGAGACTCCACTTAAGCAGATGGCAACAGGAGAGGACACAGATTCTGACCAAGTCTCACAAAGTCTACTTCTAAGATACCGCCCCTCTCTTTAGAAACCAAGCATTTAAGAAAGCATGACAGGGAAACAGAGAAACACAAAGGAGATATTATTTTATTCATGACTATGTTTGGGAGATAATCATTATAATTTGACTCCTAAAAATATTGCCTGCTCAGAAGAAATTATTATAAATGATGTAGATACAAATGGTGCCTTAAGGGTTATTAGTAATGGTCACTTTCCCAGGCTCTCTGAGGGGGCTGAGACTCATTCCATAGCCCATTCTGTAACCTGAGGGTATCCTAATGCCCTTTCCCCCTTATCTTGAAATACCATGCAACTTGTACCAAAAGAATTGCTTTTGCCCTCCTTATCCTGTGCTCCCTATCCTGTCATTCATCTTCCTTATCCTATGTCATGACAACTTTTCCTTATCTTCTTCACCTTGTTTGTACTTATGCTGTCCCTAAATCTCCAACCTC
Source organism: Petaurus breviceps papuanus (assembly GCF_028583685.1). Classification (NCBI taxonomy): domain Eukaryota; kingdom Metazoa; phylum Chordata; class Mammalia; order Diprotodontia; family Petauridae; genus Petaurus; species Petaurus breviceps. The sequence goes on along the minus strand of NW_027186372.1, from coordinate 29,225,617 downwards.
CATAAGAAACCTAAAAATTACATCATCATCCTTTAGGTTGCATTGCTTTCTGTCTGTATAAATCTGGGATTTTTCCTATATCAGGGCCTTTGTTTAGGTCCTTACTAAATCTCAGGCCTGTATGCTTTTCTGTCAATAAAGCTCCCATTGGCTAAAGAGAAGGTCTAAGTGAATTCTTTCAAATCTGAACCAGCTCTCCCAACTCTGACCTCAACATAATCTAATAACCACTTGTTTATTAAATTCTTAGTAATAGCAGAGATAGCAAGGAGTTTTGGACAGAGAACTGGTCCTGGAATCAGGAAGATGTGGGTTCAGATCTTGCCTCTGATCATACTGACTATGACCTTGAGCTGGTCCTTGAGTAAGAAACCTCTCAGGTTCCCAGACAAATCTCTAATATTTTAAATTTCAGAGCAGTTGCAGGTCTGTAAAGGGTATTTCCTTACTGGGAATTCTCTATACCAGTGAAGTCACAGATCCAGATTCAAAGAATTGTTAACCTGGAATGTAAATGATTAAAATGTATTTGGATGGGGGAGGGAGGCAGCAACACATTGCCTATAATCCTCAATCCTGGGGAGGCTGAGGCTGGTGGATTGTTTGAGCTCTGGAGTTCTGAGCTAAGTAGGGCTAACACTGATTGAGTGGTCACACTAAGTTTGGCACCAATATGATGAGCTTGTAGGAAGGGTTAGGGAAAAGGAGTTGAGAATCAGGCTGTCTAAGAAGGGGCAGACAGATGCAAGTCAGAAACAGAACAAGTCAAAGCTGACCAGTATGGAGATCGGGCCTGTAAGTGGTCTTTGCCCTTGGGAGCAGGCTGGAAGATATAGGGAAGACCCAGTCTCAAAAAAAAATTGTATTGCTATTTTTTTCCAACATGGATAATGATGGAGTTAAAAATAAGGCCAACCTCTGTGATGAAATGTTCTGGGAAAGGAGACATTTCTGAAGTGGTGTCAGAGCTGAGGGATTTGGAAGGTAGGGTTGGAGGATGGCAATTTTAGAATTGGAAGTAACTTTAGTCAGCATCCCACCTAGCTTCTTCATGTTATATTGAGGCCTAGAGAATGGAAGGGACTTTCCCAAGGTCACATAGAAACCAGTGGAGAGCTGGGGGTAGAATCCAGTTCTCTTGACTCCTATTTCTTTCTTTACCACATTGCTTTTGTTTTCTTTTTGGGAAAAGAAATAGAGTAAGTAATATAGGTGAGTCTTAGTGACCTATGCATAGCTGTAGGGGCCTCAGGATGGGTTAGTTTGTGGATAAGGGAGCCTGGGAGGCAGAGGAGGCTCATTCCAGTCTTAGCCCTGGCCCTGAGTTGCTGTATAAATCAGGGTGTCACCTCCACTCTGGAGCTCTGTTCCTTCATTTGTAAAAAGAGGAGGAAGAGAGCTGTCAGGTTAGCTGTTACAGTGGCTGAAGAGAGACACACTGTGTGGAGGCTGAAGCTGATGTGGTTCATTAGCTGTTGGTGAGCTCAAGCTACAGAAATGGCACCTGGCCATATCAGACAAGGAGTGGCAAAAGATGGTTTGAAAACTTACGCAGGTTGTCCTGGCCAGAAAGCCCAAGATGTGCGGCTTCCTGGGGCAGGCAGACCTTCAAGTTGTCTATAAGAGCCATGCCAGCCTCTTCTTCTGCTGTGCTATTGAGAGCCAAGACAATG
>NW_027186372.1:29171615-29193944 GCF_028583685.1 Petaurus breviceps papuanus | reverse complement strand
TCAGTTCCATAGTCCCTTGAGTTTCAAATTTTCTCCCCTTTCCTCTCTTCCCTCCTCCTCCCATGGTGGCATGCAATCAAATATAGGATCTACAATACCTTCACATTAAACATTCATCAAGTTGTAAAGAAAGATTATGACCAATGGAGTGAACAATGAGAAAGAAGAAACAAAACAAACAAACAAAAAGAGATCAAGCAGGAAGTTTGCTTCAATCTGCATTCAGACTCTGTAGTTCTTTCTCTGGATGTGGCTAGCCCTTTCCATCATGAGTCTTTTGGAGTTGTCTTATAACCTCACATTGCTAAGAGGAGCCCAGTCTATCAAAGTTAGTCATCACACATACGATGTGTCTGTAATTGTGTACAAAGTTCTCCTGGTTCTGCTCTTTTCATTCATCATCAATTCATATAGGTCTCTTCAGGTTATTATGAAGTCTGTCCACTCCTCATTTCTCATAGCACAATAGTATTACATTACATTCATATACCATAACTTGTTTAGCCATTCCCCAGTTGATGGGCATCCCTTTGATTTCCACTTCTTTGCCACCACAAAAGGGCTGCTATGAATATTTTTGATCAAATGGGTCCTTTTCCCCCTTCTATGATCTCTTTGGGATACTCTAGAAGTGGTATTGCTAGGTCAAATGGTATTCCCTTTGGGCATAGTTCCAGATTGCTCTCCAGAATGGTTGAATTAGTTCACAACTCCACCAACAGTGCATTAGTGTGGGGGTGGCTAGGTGGCGCAGTGAATAGAGCACTGGTCCTGGAGTCAGGAGGACCTGAGTTCAAATCTGACTGCAGACACTTAACACAAAAACTAGCCTTGTGATCTTGGGCAAGTCACTTAACCCCAATTGCCCTCCAAAAAACAAACAAATGAAAAAACAATGCATTAGTGTTCCATTTTTTCCACATCCCGTCCAGCATTTATCATTTTCCTGTTTTGCCATCTTAGCCAATCTGACCAGTGAGATGTGGTACCTTACCCCAACTCTTATTCTCATAAATTTAAATTAGTTGCTTATATACCTTAGGAATGAGACCTTTATCAGAGAAACTTGCCGTTTCCATTCTAATCTTGGTAGTATTGGATTTGTTTGTGCAAAAATGTTTAAATTTTATGTATGGAGAATTGTATGCTGATTTTACCTTCCTCTTCATCTATCTGTAAATCTGAAAGATAAATTTCTTCCTCGCTTTTCTGATTTGTTTATGAAGTCACCCTTTATATCTAAATTATAGATCTCTCTGGAATTTATCTTGGTATGTGGTATGAGATGTTGGTCTATACCTAGTTTCTGGTAGTCTGTTTTCTAGTTTTACCAGTAGTTATCAAGTAGTTCTTACCTGAATAGCTAAGATTTTTGGGTTTGTCAATCACTAGGCTACTGTGCTCATTTTCTTCTTTATATTATGTACCTACTCTGTTCCACCTATCAACCTCTCTGTCTCTTACCCAGTTCTGAGTCATTTGGTGATTACTGCTGTGTAGCATAATCTGAGATCTGGCAGTATTGCCGGCCCTTCTTCCTTTCCAATTTTTATCATTATTTCCCTTCGATTTTTGACCTTTTGTTCTTTCAGATGCATTTTGTTATTAGCTCTAGAAAGTAATCCTTTGGTAGTTTGATTGGCATGGCACTGAATAAGTAAATTAATTTAGCTAGCATTATCATTTTTCTTTTTTTGGCTTGACATTACATGAGTCTATAAAAGTTCCTACTAAAAGTACAAGTTTGTATTTGATCCCTCCATTCAAATAAAGATGCTTGTATTTTTCTTTTAAAAAGTTTTGCTTTTCTCATTTTCATAATATTTCACAACAGACTTACCCAAACTTGTGAAAAATCATCATGAAATTATAATATGATGCATGTGGGAAAATACTGAATTTATTACCATTGATGATATTAGTATGAGCCACTCAGATACTTTTAATGAAGTGACATTTGAAAATGGGAGTACTTAACAAGAGTGGTGAAGAAAAACATGCTCAAGTACTTTTTTCTTTTTTTCACAGTAGGAAGCTAAAACATTTCTTCTAAGCAAGGATTCTATACAAGCCCAAAGCAATGGTCAAAATGTCTTAAAATTATTTGGGTGGTTCAGTATAAAAGATGTTACCTTCTGTTGTATTCCTCTTCCATAGGCTGGCATATAGAGCCTTCTCTCTTAAGTAGATTGGTTGGTTTCTGAATGGGCTTAACTCTTCTGCTTCAGGATTGTAGAGCCTGTGAGCTCCTTGAGGAAAAGGACTGGTTTTTTGCCTTTTTATTCATTATTTTTTATATCTCTAGTACTTAGCATGGTAGAGGTAGAGATGGATGCTTAATAAATATTTGTTGACTTGCCTTGATTTCAGAGTCAGTGCAGAGGTCTCCCCTTCCATGAAGCCTTCCCTGATCCTCAAGCTTTAGCACTGTCTTCCTCAACTTTCCTTGAATTATACTTATTTGCATACATGTTATATCCTTCTGATAGAATATAAGTTCTCTGAGGGCAGGGGTTATTTTATTTTTATTTCAATAATAAAATTGAAATAAATAAGGACTATTTATTTCAAGGTACTAGTACAGTTCCTTGAACATTAAAAAAACAAATGAACATCAAACCGGACCTGTTATCTTCAACTGTTCTGAAATATCTTTTCTTAGAGGATTTTCTGAGGGCACTGAGAAATGTAGTGACTTGACCAGGGTCATGTAGTCAGTCAGTGCATGTTGTAGACAAGAATGAAACCCAGATCTTCCTGGCTCTAAGTCTAACTCTCTATCCATTACACCATGCTATGTTGCCCATGGTAGATATTGGATAAATATTTGTTAAGTTGTATGGAATCAGAAACATAGAATATCTGAGTTGGGAACTTCCTTAGAACATATTATATAAAATGTTATAGCTGGAAACTTAGAGATCATTGATCACCCCCCTCATTCTAAGTATGGGGAAACCGAGGCCCTTATTCTTATTTCTGAGAAAGGAGAGCAGATACATGTCCTAGAGGGATTTGCCTCAGGGTGATGGTTCATTTTACTAAAAAATTCTTTTTATAAAAGCATTTTACTATAGGATGCCTTCTAATAGGTCATTTCCTATGGCATTTAAAGTAGCTCTCAATGAATGAAATGTGGATTTACATCCAACTTTTAAAAAATATACTTAATGAATAAAGGTCCAAGTAAGATTTTCCAGTGGTGGCTGAAGAGGTGACAGGAGTGGAGGGGGGTCAGTGAAACAATTACAACCAGTTATACTCCAGCATTTGGATCTCCAAGGCAGCACAGTATTGGTTTTAGTTCTGTGCAACCTGGCCTACATCCTCTCTGAGGGCACAGCCTTCTGATCAGTAAAATGTGATTCTGTGGGAAGCACAGTCCCTTTCTTTTTTCTATCAGTAGGACTTTGTCTGGGCTCCATAGTCCTCATTTCATTTCTAGAGGCAGTGTGGTGTAATGGAAAGAACAATTAACTTGGGAGTCAAGAGAAACCTGGGTTCAAATGCTGCTTTTGACAACTGGTTATATGACCATGGCTTAGATACTATCTCTCTGAGTTTTTGTTTCTGCTTTTGCAATATGGGATTATATGGTACCTCTCTCCAGGTAAAAACTGTTGTGAGGATTAGATAAGATAATGTTTGTGTTGTACTCAATTTTTGGAATCATATTTTACTGGGTTCAGGGTGGGGTATTCTGGATAATCGTAATTATGTCTTGGAGCGGTTAGGTGGCGCAGTGAGTAAAGCTCTGGCCCTAGAGTCAGGAAGTCCCGAGTTCAGTTCCAGCCTCAGACACTTAACACCCACACAAAAAAAACTAGCTATGTAACCTTGGGCAAGTCACTTAACTCCAATTGCCCTCGAAAAGGCAAAAAAGAAATAATAATTATGTCTTAATAGCTTGAACTTCTATCCCAAAATAGACAGTGAAAAATGGATCTATTTATCTATCAGTAATATCTATTCTATAATAGGACAGTTGGGCAACAAGCATTTATTGTGTTACTATACAACCATGCTAAATGCGGGTGATATAAAGCAAAGCAAAGCAAAAACACTATCCCAACCCTCAAGGAACTCATTCTAATGGTAGAGATAACACGTAAATAACAAAACATAGAACATATGTATATGTGGATATACATATATAAATGTAAAATTTACTATGTATAAATACAGATGCATACATATACACACATATACAGCCATGCACACATGTTGTTGTTTGTCTTTTGTTTTTGAAGAGGATCAATGACATCACAGGTGATATCTTGACTTGTGTATGAATTGTATTTAAGTGAAACAGAATTGTACAGAGTCGTCAGCCTCATTCTCTCTTCCTGAGTTGTCAAAGTCTAGTGGCAGGACAAAAGTCAAGATGACCAGTGATGGTCCAGGATACAGTGGATGACCTTGGTGTCTTCTATGTCTGACTAAGCTCTGAGACTAAGTGTTTCATGGCCATTAGAACAAATTGTTCCCATCTGCCTATTCTGCTGGGGGAAGTTTTCACATGCTGGAGTAGACATTCCCCTAATTAACCAACAGGTTTGAGATCTGTAGGTTACCCTCAACTTGGTTTAGCTTGTCTGCCAAGATGGTTTTATCAGGGTGTGGCCACCATGGATGCCATAGCTTCTTAGAGCCTAGATGAGAGTTGGGTGGCAGGTGGTCACCAAAGGTAGATGAGCAGCCCTCAAAAGAGCTCATCAGCCCTTACACCAGAGGTGCTAATTCTTGAATTCACCACACATCATACACACACACACACACACACACACACACACACACACAGAGGATCAATGGAAAATGATCTCAAAGGAAAGACATTCATAACTGAGCAGACCAGAATAAGTCTCATGCCAAAGGTGGGAACTGAGCTGAGTCTTGAAGGAAGTCAGGGAAGCTAAGAGGCAGAGGTAAAGCAAGAGAACATTCAGGTAAAGAGGATGATAGGCAATTTAAAGACACAGAGATGAGATATGGAATATTGTGGGGGAAAAGCAGCAAGTAGACCCACATAAATATATTGTACAGTACATGGAGGGGAGCAAAGCATAAGAAAATTGGAAAGTAAGAAGTAGCCATGAAGAGATTTTATTACCATACATAGAACTTAATGTTTGATTCTGGAAGTAATGAGGAATCAATGGAGTTTATTGAGCAAGGGGGTAGTATAGTAGGACCTGAGCTTTAGAATAATTATTTTGGCAGCTGAATGGAAGATGCATTGGAATGGGGAGAGTCTTAAGACAGGGAGACCAATTGGAAAACTATTGAAATAGCCTAGGTGAGAGGTGATGAAAACTTGTACTAGGGTAATAGCTACATGAGTGAAATGAAGGGGACATATATGAGTGATGTGAAAAGAGAAATGGCAAGGTTTTTCGACAGATTGGATATGTGCAGTGAATGAGAATGAGAGATAAAGGATAACAACCAAAGCCGTGAGCCTGGGTGGCTCAGAGGATAGTGGTGTTTTCCATAGTAGTAGTAGGGAAGTTTGGAAGAGGAGAGGAGAAAGAATTTGGAGAAAGAGTTCTGTTTTGGAAATATTCAAATACTCAATCAGGACAGAATTATAAAGTGAATAACATCAAAAAGTCAAGCATAGGGGTATTGTCGACTCTCATGCAATCACCTACAGACTCATATACCAGTGGGGAAAGATTTAGACTTTAGAGTAAGTCTTCCTTGTGTACTCAGTGGAAACCTTCTTTCCTAGGTCTTCCAAATTTCATCCCTTCCTTCCTTATCATCTGGTGACATGAGCTCTGCTAAAGCCTTTGTGATTCAAATATACACCTCAGTCTTCTCTTTAGAGTCACCAGAATTCTGCTAGGTCTCTTGGGTTCTATGATACCATGGTAGTCTCACTTGTCCTTTCATTTGCCTTTCAGATTCCTTGTGTTAACAAAACCCTCTTTTGTACTAATCTCTGTGCACCATGTAACTGGCCTGATTTTAAAAGCTTTCAGAAGAATATTGCACCAGTGTCTTCATCCTGTGATGCAATCATCCTGTACCCAGACACACAGCCCCATGAGAAATAGAGTGCTGGAAATTTCTCCCAATAAGCAATGATCTCTGAAGCTGAGAATCATGAGAAATGAAGTCCTGGTGACTTCTACTCTTGGCCATTCTTATTACACACATATAACTCTCTATAAATGTCAGCTATTAGTATTACCACAATTCATTTCCTGGATTTACCATTCCCAGCTGGTGCAAGATAAGGTAGGACTGGCATTTCCCTACCTCCCTCTTCATCCTTCATTTCTCAAAAGAATTCATAACTGTTATTTTTAGCTGCTATTTGACCAATTTGACTTCAATTTTATTACAGATAAAAATCTACCAGAGGACAAATCCAGAGGAATGAGTAAAAGTTGCAGAGAGCAAAACTTTTGTTGATATCTGGGAAAACTTCCTAATAATTAGTGCTATCTTGCATACAACAAGCACAAATTGAGGTGGGAGGTGGTAAGTTCCCCGTCACTTGACATCTTCAAGCAAAGGCTGGATAACTACTTGCCTGGAATCTTATCGGGAAGTTCCTTTTGAGGGTGGACACAGACTAGATGGCTGCAGAGGGTCCTTCTAGTTCTAAGTCTGTGATCTCTCAGACCTGCATCATTTTTTGAGATTCTGTGGCCCAAACAATTTCGTCACTGGATGAACAATCTTCTGGTGGTGAACCTTAGCTGGGTGGGTCCTCAGATGATGGGCACATAGTACTTCAGCATCAGTAGGTTTGCTCTTGAAGTCTTTCTGGCTTGGAAGGATCAGTTATAGCTCACAGATCTATTAGAGATCTGTTAGAGATCACAGATGCTGACAGGGGAGGATGAGGGTGGTGAATCACTTGAGTTCAGGAATGTTGAGCTGCAGTGGATTAAAGCTGATGAGAGGATAGCTAGGTGGTGCAGTGGAGAGAGGGCCAGGCCTGGAGTCAGGAAGACTCATCTTCTTGAGTTCAAATCTGGTCTCAGACACTTGCTAGCTGCGAGACCCTGGGCAAGTCACTTCACCCTGTTTGCCTCAGTTTCCTTGTCTATGAAATGAGTTAGAGAAGGAAATGGCAAACCACTCCAGTACCTTTGCCAAGAAAACCCCGAATGGGTTATGAACAACCAGCTGATTAGGTGTCCAAACCAAGTCTGGCATCAAGGTGGTTAGCTCCCAGGACCAGGAAGGTTAACAGGCTGCCTAAAGAGGAGTTGATGCGTCCAGGTCAGAAAGGGGGTAGGTCAGAGTTTTCTGCCCCTCAGCAGTGAGATTGAGCAGATGAGTGACCCCGGGACTTCCAGCCTTGACATGACCAATCTCCAAAGCAAACAAGCAAACAAACAAAAAGCCACCACCAACACTAGCAGAACAAAATCATCTAAAATTCAAGCCATGAACCCAATCTTAAAAAACAAACAAATATCCAGCAGTGTTTACTGGGGGAAGTGCTCTCATTGGGGGGAAATAATAACAAAGTCAAATTACAAAGTTATGGGGACCTATCCCTGAATCCTGTCTGTTAGAAGGTAAGCTTCTTGAGGGCAGGGATTCTTCACCTTTGTCTTTATATCCTCAGCAACTAGCACAGTGCTTAGCATATTTTAAAAAGGCTCTATCAGGGAGGTGAAGCCAAGATGGTGGAGTAGTAAAGGCAGGGACTTGTTTGAGCTCTTCCCCAAGACCCTTCAAATACCCACAAAAATGACCATAATTCTAGAGCAGCAGAATCCACAAAATGACAGAGTGAAACACATTTCCAGCCCAAGACAATCTGAAAGGTCAACAGGAGAGGCCTGTTGCACCAGTCTGAGGGGGAAGCACAGTCCAGCGTGGGTTATACTGGCACAGATGGGACCCCAGCAAGCTGGGAGCAGCCCTCAGGGCACTGAATCACTGGCAGCTGTAGCAGTCTCCAGACTTTTCAACCCACAAACACCAAAGACAGTAGGAAAGGTGTGTCGGACCTGGTGAGAGAGAAGCATGGCCTAGCTCCAGGCCCAGGGCAGAAGTGGCTGTGATTGTGGCTGTGGCAGTGGCTGCTTCTGGAGCTCCTGGCCCACAGGTGGTGAGGGGATCCAGTGACTGATAAGTGGGGGATTGCAAGGATCTGTTTGCTGGTGCTGAGGTAGGGTTCTCTTGCTTTGGCCAAGCCTGGATCTGGGTCATAGTCCTGGGTGGCAGTCTTGGGGTGAGGGGTAGCTTTGTGTGTTGGAGCTTAAGGTGGCGGTGGAGAGGGATTTCTCCTCATAGCTCCAAGGCAGAAAAGAGTGCTTGGGGTCACTTATGGACCAGGAGAGGAATAAACACCTCTCATTTGATCATACAACCTGGAAAGAATTGAAAATTTACAGGTCCCTAGAAAACAGCTGCACAAAAATCCAGAAGCTTGGAAGCTTCACATTGGAAGCAGAATCCTACCTTAAAAAAGAGCTAAAAGTCAAGTAATTGTCTGGGAAAATGAGCAAACGGTAGAAAAAAATCAGACTATAGAATTTTACTTTGGTGACAAGGAAGATCAAAACATACAGCCAGAAGAAGACAACAAAGTCAGAACTCTTACATCCAAAACCTCCAAGAAAAACATGAATTGGTCACAGACCATAGAAGGGCTCAAAAAGGATTTTGAAAACAAGAGAAACATCCAAAACCTCCAAGAAAAACATGAATTGGTCACAGGCCATAGAAGAGCTCAAAAAGGATTTTGAAAACAAGTAAGAGAAATAGAGGAAAAATTGGGGAACAGAAATGAGAGTGATGGAAGAAAATCATAAAAAGCCTATACCAATGCAGCACAAAATCTAGGTAGACCTAGAGGATTTTTAATTAACTGACATTCTGGCATCTTAACTAGGACCAATACTCTAGATAAGAAGAAAGTAATTACTACTTCACTTGGAAGGGAATTTAGAAATCAACCCTAACCCTTCTATTTTATAGATGAGGAAATTGAATCCCAAAGAAGCAGCATTCCAATCCCTACATCCTGACTCCCAGGTCAGTACTTTTTTTTTTTTTTTGGTTATATATATATATACTAGGTTGCCTTTGAAGCCAGAAGACTTGTACAGAATAGGTTGTATTGATTTTTTGAAAATTGAAAAATGCTGTTTTTACACATCATAATCACCCTCAACAAACTCACAATGAATCCTCTCTTCAAATACAATTCCTGAAAAAAGTTAAACAAAATAGTATGAGGGATTATGATCGATAGCACTAACAACCTTACACTTTATTATTTTACAAATTGTTAAAAGAAAGAAAATGTGTGCTTTGACTTTAATATATTTGTATCTACATTGTTCAATTGTTTTTGACCTGAATTTTGTCGTTGTGTAAAATTATCTTTAAAGTAGTAATAATCACTATTATTTTTATATGATGCTTTCAGGTTTGCAAAGCATTTTACATATAGTATCTCATTTGATCCTCGAAACAACCTTGAGATAAGTGCTATTATTATTTCCATTTTATAGATGAGGAAGCTGGGGCTGAGAGGTTAAGTGACTTTCTCAGGGTCACACAGCTGGTTAGTATCTTGGGCAGAATTAATTTGTATACTGTTTTTAAGGTTTTTCTTTCTTCACTCTTTATTGTTTCCTTGAAATTTCCCTGTGTTTCTTTGAATTCATATTTATTGTGCCTTAAAGTTGAATATGAGGTTTAACCCCCAAATCTTTGGCAATCCTTGTTATCCTTAGACTAACTTTTAATGGCAACACTCTAGCTGTAACCATGGTAACACTCAGGGCCACACATTCATCAGTGAGGTATAAGACTGCAGGTGGGGGGTGGGAGGCCATGTGGTCTCTATAGAAATGACATCCAGTGTACCTCAGAGAGCATTAGAAGTAAAGAATGAAAAAGTAAGTCTGCAAACATCTGGTCATGATCCTCATTTGCAAATAAATAACTCCTTTGGATTTTTTTCTTCTCTGATTTCACATACAAAGCCCAGGCTGTGGTTCTTCTTACAATGTTTCCTTCCTGAATTCACAGACTTTGTAATAAAGAGATAATGTAAGAGACGATGTAATTAGTGAACAACAAAGGAAATCCTAGGTAGAAACAAACAGAAATGCTCATGGTTCAAGGAAGATTAAAAGTGACTTCTAACCAGGGGAGGTGATATGATCCTCATTTTATGAAGGCCCAGGGAGGTTCAGTGACTGAGGGATGGATGGCTAACCTGTTGAGGAAAGAAGCAGGATCTAGAATGATCTTTAGGAGCTAGAATATTGGGTAAATCTAAGAAGGTGCAATGGAATATGGATAAATGGACATTCTTATGCAGGTTGAAAAAAACCACACAACAACTTCAGAAGTACAAATGGGTGAGATGAGGTTCAACAGCAATTTGTAAAAGATCTGTTTTTTTTTTTTGGGGGGGGGTGCAACACGAATTGATATATACCTGAAACCTTGCATTGAATGTCATATTTTCTTAAGGATAAGTTGAAGGATCCAGAGCAGGTGACCTGAATAATAACGTTAATAATAAAAGCTAGCATTTAGATTCTGCTTTAATTTTACAAAGCGTTTTATATATATTTATTTCATTTGATTCTTACAACGACCCTGGGTAGTAGATACTATTGTTATTTCTATTTTACAAATGAGGAAACTGAGGTAGACAGCAGTTAAGTGACTTGCCCAGGGTCACACAGCTAGCAAGTGTCTGAGGAGCCATTCCAATTAAGTTCTTCTGTCTCCAAGTCCAGCACTCTGTCCATTGCACCACATGTCTGTCTCTGATAAGAACTCATTTTTATAGTGCTTTGTTTTCAAAGTGCTTTTCCATAAGAGTTCTTTGAGGTAGGTTTGCTACCCCAGCTTTATAGATGAAGAAATTCAGGCTCCGAGGGGTTAATTGACTTGTTTTTGAGAACTCGCCATATGAAGATTGAAGAACCAGGTGGAAGGACCTGAGTATGTTTAGTGTGGAGAAGACAATATTTAGGTGGGGCATGACAGTTGTCTTCAATGGATGAAGGAGCTAGGTGGTATAGCTGGATAACAGGATGTACCGGGAGTCAGGAAGAACTGAGTTCAGATCTAGCCTCAGACACTTACTAGCTGTTATGACCCTGGGCAAGTCACTTATCCTCTGTCTACTTCAGTTTTTTAATTTGTAAAATGGGGATAACATAGTACCTGCCCCCCAGGATTGTTGTGAGGATCAAATGAGATAGGGAAGGAGTGGGGAACCTGTGACCTCGAGACTGCATGTGGCCTTCTAGGTGCTTGGGTGCAGCCTTTTGACTGAGTCTAAGTTTTAAAGAACAAATTCTTTAATTAAGGGGATTTGTTCTGTGAAGTTTGGATTCAGTCAAAAGGCTGCACTTGAGGACCTAGATAGCCACATGTGTCCTCAAGGCTCCAAGTTCCCAACCCCTGAGATAGGGTCTTGAAAACCTTAAAGTGTTATGTAAATACTAGCGATTGTTCTTCAAGTATTTATTAAAAGGTTGTCACTATAGCTTGCTCTGCTCGGCATCGCCTGGGAGGACCAGGACCAGGATGGATAAGTAGAAAGCGTGTTAAGCGTGATGTCAGGAAAAACTTCCTAACAGAACTGTCTAGAAGCAGAATGGACTGTCTTAGGAGGCAATGGCTTCTCTACTACTAGAAATCTTTATGAGGTCAGGGGTAGGGGAATGGAAGAGGAGAGGAAGGAGAAAAAAAAGAAAGAAAGAAAAAAATTTACACGATAACTTTATTATATATTCAAAAGAAATAACAAGTTATACATAATAGATTTGCAGTTTCATGTGCAATTTTTTTATTATATTGTTATGGAAATGCTTGTTTTATCCCATAAATTAAAAACAAAATAAATAGAAATAGAAATAAAAGATCTTCCAATGAAGGCTGGACATTTGATTCTCATTTAGGTTGCTTCCAGCTCTGAGAATCTTTGATTCTGTGACCTGAATAAGGTCACACAGAGAATTAATGTCTGAGCTTGAACTAGAATAAAACCCTATATCTTAGAACTAGAAGAGGCTTTAGGCATCATATTATCGGATCTCTTTATTTAACAGATCAGGCAACTGAGGTCCCCAGAGACCTAGTGACATGGGCTCAAGATACCCCATATAACTAGTGGCAGAGTTGGTACCTAAACCTGGGGTCTTCTGCCTCTAAACCCAGTGCTCTCTGTGCTATGCCATACTCTCCTGACCTCAATTCTATTTTCTAAGATCCTTTTTCACAATATCTTGTTGCCTCCAGTAGGAGAGTAGCTGCCAGCTGATTAGACCCCGTGGTTCTAAGAAGATGGAACCTCCATTTAGTGATAGTAGAGGGCAGAAGGGGTGAAGCATCTCAGTGGGGAGGAGAGGGAAGCAGAACTGATTTTAAAGAGAAGGATTTTCAAAACTTGTTGCAAACTTGCAGTGGCTTTTAAAGACAGACATCTTGTATTGCTCTTTGGGAAAACAGTTCCAACTTGCACCTTCATCTATTTCAAATTTCCTAGTTAAATTTTAGATTTTAAAAAATGTAACCCGCGACTCAAATCTGTTTTCATGGAACTGTCTCCATTGGTGGAGATCGATTGCTCAGTGTTTCTCACCTGCATGGGACTTGGGGGTGGGGGAGCAGTGTGTATGTGAAATTGCCAAGAATTTAGGAGATGAGACTGAACCTGGTACATTTATGCCAGACCCTGGCTAACATGGAGAAGGGCCAGCATCTTGCATGGTTCATTGCATGTAGTAGACCCTCAATAAATGTTTTTGTTAAAAGGATGGGAAAGATCTGGGCTTGTTCAAAACCCTCTTTAACAAGGGATTCTTAAATTGGAGTCTGGGAACTGTTTAAAAATATTTTGATGCAATATAATTGGTTTCTTTTTAGTCCTACAGATTTCGTTTTAAGCACTTAGAGAAATTTAAGCTTCACCAGGCTGCCAAAATGACATAAAAAAAGATAAGCTACACACCTAGCAATTAGAAGTTGGTATCTTTTGATTTGGGAGATGAGGAATGGGGAACTTTCTATAACTTCATCAGAAAAAATTGTGGTCATAGACTTATCAAATGCCAGAATTGGAAAGAGTCCTAGAACATAAAATGTCAGAGCCTTACAACAGGCTTATAACAAGCTGGACCTGGAAGAGACTCTAGAACCATAACAGAAGGGCTTTGCCCTGGGGTTCTGAATTTTGGGGATGCTGATAGCACTTGCACCTGCCTCCAGCAACAAAGGAATGCTACCATCCAGTTTAGTCATTAAGACTAATTGCCAACTAGTTAAGAAAAGTGGGGGAAGGGAATTTACTTTTCTGTAGCATTCCTATGTTTCAGGTATTGTGCTAAGCACTTTACAAATATCATTTCATTTGATTCTTACAATAGCCTTGGGAAGTAGGTACTGTTACTTTCCCATTTTACAGATGAGGACCCAGAGGCAGACAGAGGTTAAATAACTTGCTGAGGGGTCACTCAGCTAGGAAGTATCTGAGGTTGTATTTGAACTTGGGTCTTCCTGACTCCAGGCCCACTGTGCCACCTAGATGCCAGTTAAGAAAAAATTAGGTTCTAATTAGTTAAGAGAGAAAGCTATCAGGTTAGGGGGGGTGTGTGTGGGGTGGGTTGGAGAGAATCTGAGCTCCTTCCCTTTCCCGCCCTGTTCCCTGCACAGCAGCTTCCCCTCTTCCCTAGTAACCACCTCACAGAGATTTTCCAGAGCCTCTCCTTCCCCATCATGTGGTGGCATATCTCTGCCATAGAAGGAATTAGGGTTGCTTGTCCCAGGTGTGGATAGTAGTGTTTATTCCAGGCACAAACATTTCTAGGCATGGCTCTGCCTAGATTGTCAAGACTAGACCAGACTTTGGAGGGCATCGTACCCATTCTTATAATTTTGGAGATGAAGAAACTGATACTTGGTCTTGTGGTCTTTTCATTTTCCCCTTTAAGGCCTTCTCGTGTCCTCTGCCTGGTAGGGTGATTGTATGAGCCAGCTTTCACATTTGGAAAGGGAAAGGGCTATGCAGTGGAAGAAAGTCTAGGCTTATGGCCTCTGAATAGTTTTTTTTTCCCTTTAAAAATGTCTTCCTTGGGAAAGTATATGTTAATATATGTATGTATGTGTGTATATGTGTATGCATATATCTATAACTATAGAGAAACATATCTAAACTTTATTGTAGCCTTCTGGGGGGAGGTTGGGGGAAGGGAAAAATAGAACAAAGAAAAAAATGCACAGCAGAGAACAAAAGAAAACACAAGGAAGCAAAGAAAAGATGGCCAATTCTCAACAGGAGTATTATTTGTCATGCAGCCTTTCTTGAAATGAGTCTATTGTTACACATTTTGAATACTCTCTTATGTTCTGCTATACACATGGCATGTTATTTTTTTTTTCTAATTTTCCATTTAAGTCCTAATATTTAAGTTTGTGATATATTTTTGTTTCTTTTCTCTATTTGGTATTTGTGTTCTGGTGTTTGAGTCTAAAATAAAATTTTGAAAAAAAGATGTCTTACTTGATGTTATCTTCTTTTGAAAAAAATATATTATAAATTTCTGATCATTGATCTTTCTTTGTATCCCCAGAGCTTAGCATAGGGCCCACCATACAACCATGCACTTAATAAGTGCTTAATGACTGACTGACTCCACAGTAGGGCTTCCCCCTTCCATTTTTTTTTTTTTAACAAATCAAGTGCAATCGAGCAAAGCAAATCGAGCGATTGGCCATGTCTGAAACATTTTGGCACATTCTGCATTTCTAGTCCACTTCCTCTCTTCCAAGGAGTGAGGCACTCTTCGCCATCAATCTCCTGAAGTCAGTTGGTTAGGGAACAAGTGTTTTTAAGCACCTACTGTGTACCTGGCATTGATCATAGCACTGAGAATACAAGCAGAAAGACAGTCCCTGTCCCCAAGGAGCTTACAGTCTAATGAAAGAAGGTAACACATATTGATTAGAGTTCTGAAGTCTTTCAATGCTTTCTTTTACATTACTGTGGTTATCACATACATTGTTCTAGATCTCTTTATTTTGCTCTGTATCAGTATATACAAGCCTTCCCATTTTTTTATACCTTCTTATGACACAATGTGGGCAACCAGGTGGTGCGGTAGATAGAGTGCTAGCCCTGAAGTTAGGAAAACCTGAGTTCAAATTTGGCCTCAGATACTTACTAGCTGTGTGACCCTGGGCAAGTCACTTAACCCTGTTTGCCTTAGTTTTTGATCTATAAAATGAGCTAGAGAAGGAAATGGCAAACCACTCCAGTATCTGCCAAGAGAACCCCAAATGGGGTCAAAAAGAGTCAGGCATGACTGAAACGAACTGAGCAACAAATGACACAATAATATTCCATTATGTAATGCATTTCCCACTGTTCAAACATTTCCTAGTAAAACAGGCACCAATTTCCCATCTAGTTCTTTGCTGCTATAGAAAGTATTTCTGTAGATATTTTTGTATTTATGGGATCTTTTCCTTTGTCTTTGATGTCCTTGGGGTATATTCTTAATAATGGCATCCCTGAGTAAAATACATTATACCATTTAGTGACTTTTTAAAAAGTATAATCCCAAATTGTTTCCCAGAATTTTTGGACCTATTCTCAGCATCTCCATCAATACATTTGTGTGCCTGTTTTCCTACAGCCCCTACAACATTGAACATTTCAGTGTTTTGTCATGCCAATCTGAAGGGTGTGAAGTGAAATCTCAGAGTTGCTTTAATTTGTATTTCTCTTATCATAAGTGATTTGGAGCATTCTTTCACATAATTGTTGACAGTTTCTTTCTTTCCTTCTTTCTTTTTTAAGCAATTGGGGTTAAGTAACTTGCTCAAGGTTATACAGCCAGTTATTTCTGGGTGTGGTGCTAAATATCTGAGCCCGGGATTCGATCCCAGGTCATCCTGACACTGGGGCCGGTGCTCTTACTTGCTGAGCCACCTGGCCTCCCCTAAGCAATTGGGGTTAAGTAACTTGCTCAAGGTTACACAGCCAGTTATTTCTGGGTGTGGTGCTAAGTATCTGAGCCCGGGATTCGATCCCAGGTCATCCTGACACTGGGGCCAGTGCTCTTACTCGCTGAGCCACCTGGCCGCCCCAACAGTTTATTTCTTCTTTTGGAAAACTGCTGCTCATATTTGAAAAGACTTTCAAAGAGACTTGCAATCAGAGGGTGAAAATATTACCTCTTTTGGTATTTATTCATAATCTTTTTTTTTCCTTTGAGGTCATTTTAATACTTGAAAGTACCCTTGAGTTCACTAATGTGTGCGATGTGGGTGCTCCTATTGAAGAAGCTAGGTGCCATAGTGAATAGTATTAGAGTTGGGCTCAGGAAGATTCCTGAATCCTGTCTCACTTACCCTGGGCAAATAACTCACTTAACCTTGGTTAGCCTCAATTTCCTTATCTATAAAATGGGGATCATAATAGCACATACCTCACAGGGTGTTACAAGTATCAAATGGCGTAATAATTGTGTAATGAGAATAAGGGACTTTCTTTCCATGTGTAACATGTATAAGGGGAGATTTAGGGTGAGTTGCCTTTGGTCTCCCATATACGTTTTGCACAAAGTGGTCATCTTGGGAGACACATGATAATTATATGGGACAACCTGTAATATATAATACCTCCACTTGTAATATAAAACACCTGTAATGGGTTTACATGCTGGGTTTATGTGCTGAATGAGGGGGCTGAGGGAAATCCCTCACTCTATAGATATCTTTACCACCTGGTAAGTTGCTGCTACAAGGCGAGGTAGACATTAAAAGGAAAACCCAGTTGTGCAGAGGTAGAAGATTCCAAACAATCCTCTACTTTCCTTCTTACAAAACCTTTCTAGCATAGATTGCTTCACGTTAGACATCTCTCTTTGCTTATTTCTGTGTATCACCTTAAACTGGCTAAGCAGTAGAGTAACCAGAAGGATTTGAAATCGCCTGGAGGAAGAAATCCTTATTGTATCACCTCCCGTTCCCTGACTCATACCATGTGCTGGAAGTGTCCGCCACATTTTTTTTCAGGTTGTCCCTCTCTCCCCTTTGTCATCACCATGGACCACCCTAATTATGCAACAAAGGATAGCAACAGCTAATTTCTTTATATAATAATGTGAGTAAATGGTAGAGAGGAAAGGAAGAGAGGGGAGGGGCAGTCTGTGGGTACCCACAGGCGGTACAGGACATGGCCAATTGCAGCAAGGAGCTGGCTGTTACAACTCCTTCCTCTGCTGGAGAGAAGTTGAAGCACTTGCACTCTTCTCTGGTGCAGAGTGCCAGGAGAGGGATATTGTCTGTAAGAGACAATGCGGGCACCTCACCAAACCTGGCTCTACAGCATTGCTCCAACTGGGTACAGTCTTTCTCAGCCCCAGCATCAACTGTTTTGTTAAGAGCAGCACTGCCTCTCAGAATCTTTGTAGGGAAGCCACAGGCTAGTGGCCAGCCGAGTGCTAGACTCTGGAAAAAGGCTATATGGTACTAAGGATGGAGGAGGAAATTTCAAACTCTCTCCCCCCACTTTTCCCCCTTACAATTATCACACACACACACACACACACACACACACACACACATCTCCAATAGGTTCATTTGTAAAAAAGAGGAATTGGATTTTGGTAGAGAAAAGGGATGGGATCACAGAATAGGAAATAAATACAAATGTAAAGTCTTTTGCTAATTATATTAATAACCATAATAAACTAGAATGTAGGACGTTCTATATATCAATGACACAAATGAAGGCAATGGGATCAAAGTGTTCCCTTGGAAAGGCTGAAGATTTCAGTCTCTAGATTTGGAATTTAAGCTGCAGTCCTTGTTATTTGGATGGATCACTAGGTAGATAGCATCATTCATGCTCTAATCAGACTCGAACAGAAAAATGACACTTTGGCCCAGGTAGCAGTAGCTGACAAACTTAGTCACATGGGTCATGGAACTTTGGGACCTCCTCCCCACAATGCAGTGCCGGGGGTTACTCTTCTTGTCACATTCCTCCTTAATATGGTCTGTGTCCTTCTCTATGTTATATTTTTCCAGGACTGAGTAACACACCAACTGGAAGCCTGAAGTATCTCATCTAACACGTCCCTGAATACTGATTTGCAGTATATGTGATAACAGATACTGGTGTCTATAAAGGGTCCTATGGAATTACCAGGGAAGGGGAGACACTGACCAGGACAGGACTCTTACTACCTATTCAAAGCCTTGGGTCATCTTACTCTTTCCTCTTCTCAACTTGTCTTCTTCCTTCTTTTTCTTTCTTTTCTTTTTGAAGGGCAATTGGGGTTAAGTGACTTGCCCAAGGTCACACAGCAAGTTTTTGTGTTAAGTGTCTGAGGCTGGATTTGAACTCAGGTCCTTCTGACTCCAGGGCTGGTGCTCTACTCACTGCACCACCTAACTGCCCCTTCCTTCTTTTTCTTAAGATTCTCTAAGAACAGTCCAAGATACTCCATAACATTGGGTGTTGGTGGATTTGGGAAAGAGTCTCTTTCTCTATTGTGGATTACATATGTAAAGTACCTTGCAAATCTTAAAGTGTTATATGTATATGGTAACTACTAGCTACCATATACATTGGGGTGTCTTGTTTATCTTCCTGAGTTCAAATCAGTCCTCAGACACTTACTAGCTGTGTGACCCTGGCCAAATCACTTAATCCTGTTTGCCTCAGTTTCCTCATCTATAAAATGAGCAGGAGAAGGAAATGGCAAACCACTCCAGTTATCTTTGCCCAGAAAACCTCCAAATGGGGTCACAAAGAGTCAGATTTGACTGTAAAGGACTAAACAACAACAAACATGTACATCATAACCTTAGTTAATGTTATTATTGTCGTTATTGTTATTGGACCCGCCACATGCCTGTTTGATTCTTCTTCCATCCATCCTACATAGAGGACCTACACAATATGCTTGAAGCTTTCTCAAAAGTCCAATTTCCATGGTGCTCCCTCATAGCAGCGAGATGACCTTAGTGAGTTTGAAAGGTTATGTTAGCAGATTATAAGCTTTGGAAGTTCTTACCCCCTAGCTGGAAAGGCTTCAAAGTCTGTGACTATAGTTTCAGCAAGAGATTGTGTCTACCATCTGAGGGGCAACCTGGATAAGGATGTAGAGGGAGGTTACCAACAGGTTAACCACTAGTTAATGAATTCTTTGAGTTTGGACACACAGCAAAGGTTATAACAACTAGAATACTTTTGCTACATTAGACTCCATGCTCTATTTTCTCTCCAGTTGTCCCTTTTTCCCAGTTGGTTATGGTTACTGTACATCCAGCATGGGGTGTCATTCCAATCAGTCAATCAATTGGTCAAATCAGTCAATCAATTGGTCAAATCAGTCAATCAATTAAACAGCTGCTATTTCTTTCAGTATTTATTCCACTGTGTGGTGGGTAGTATCGTGGAAAGAACACTGGAGTAGGAAGTATAATCTCCATTAGCTGTGTGAACTTGGACAAGTCCCTTAGCCACTCCAAGGCTCAGTTTTCTTACTTATAAAATGGAAATAACAAAATATTCCTTCCTACTCTAAGATGATTTGGAGGACCAGATGAGACCAAGGATTTGAAAATGCTTTGAACTCTTAAGCAAGGCAGTATTATTGTAAAGGTAAATGAAATAATATAACACATGCTAAATTCATGGTGATTCAAGCTATATGTCTTGCCATAGATAAAAGAAGAAAAAAAAGTATCTGCATGATGATGTGATGGAAAGATCACTGGCCTGGGAGTTGAGACCATTCTGGCCCTGTCACTAACTCACTGGGTGCACTTGGACTGGGTCACCTTTCTTTCCCTGAGAATTTTTCCTCATTTATCAAAGGAGGACCAAAGTAGATGAGGTGATAGCATTCATATTTATATGATACAATTTACTTTCCCAGCCCTGACCACTCTGAGTGTTACTTCATTTGTTGGTAAAATAGGCTTAATTCTTATACTCCATATTTCTCTTGAAGAAAGTACTTTGTAAAATTTAAAGTCTTTTTAATAAATGCTTAGAGTTTTTTTGCATGATATTTCTTATTTGGGGGGGGGGTAGGTTCAGATCTTTGATTTCATTAGTATTGGAAGAAAATTCTCTCTCCTGACTCAGAGCAATAATTCAGATTGATATGAACATTAGATTGCAAGCTCCTTGAGGGCAGACACTGTTTTTTGCCTCTTTAAAAAAAATTAATTTTACTTTAATTTAGGGAACAAAATAATTTTGCCTCTTTTGTATCCCTAGCACTTAGCATGGTGCCTGACACATAGTAGTGACTTAATAAATGTTGATTGATTGTTTGATTGATTGAAACTTGTAGTCTTAGAGAATACTTTCGGGCCTGAAAAGGTTAAGTCACTTGCCCAAGATCATACAGGAGCAAGACTTGAACATGGTTCTTTCTTATCCCATCACTATCTATCGAACCACACTGAGCTGCCTCTCGATATTTAATATTTAATAATTATAAGAAACAATAATGATAATGTTAAAATCATTTTACAGGCAAAGACATTTAGGCACAGAGAGAGGAAATGAGTTGCATAGGTTTCTATAGCTTGCAAATTACAGAGCAGGGACTGGTACCAAGGTTTCTTGGTACAGTTTCTTAGAAAGAGCACCAGATTTAGAATCAAGAAGACCTGGGTTCAAATCAGAAAACAGATGACACAGTGCTGAACCTAGAGTCAGGAAGAACCAAGTTAAATCCAGCCTCAGATACTTACTAGCTGTGTGATCCTGGATAAGTCACTCAACCTCTGTCTGCCCCAGTTTCTTCATCTGTAAAATGGGAATGATAATATCATCTAGCTTCCAGGGCTGTTGTGAGGATCAGATGAGATAATATTTGTGAAGTGCTTGGCAAACTTTAAATGCTAGGTTATAGTAAATCCTATTTACTACGTAAATCACTTGTAACCTCATCAGAATTAATTTTCCTCATCTGTAAAATGGGAAAGGTGGACTAGATGATTTCTGAGTTGCCTTCTATTTCTTGGGTATATGAGCCAAGCTACGGCTCTTTCCTCTCCATAAGGCTACCTCCTGAAGGTCTCTTTTAGCTTGAACCCTCTGGGACTGGAGCCGTTGTGCAGACACACCCAACAGCTGTGATGCCTCAGAGACCCTGGCAGACCCCGGCAGCGGCAGTAACAAGGGAGAATGGAAGGTAGGACAGGGCCTAAAGAAAGAGGTAAGGTGGTACTCTTGGAAGGTTGTCTGGCTTACCTATGTCAGATTCTGAACCAGGACGGCAATCATTCACTCCTCAACTAAACTTGACAATTTCTTTGGGCCTGCCCTTCAGTCACTGGGGCTCGAGATGAAACAGGTAGGACATAACTGAGCAGGGATCTGTACCAGGGCCCAGCAGAAATTCTTCAGCTCAGTGGGCTTAGTGATGACTTGTGGGAGAAGGATCATTTCCAGAGATTCTCTGGCATTAGCCTAAGAGCATTCACTTGCAATTCAGGGAAGGTGATTTTGCTAAGAGGGGAGGGAGATGGCAAATGCATGGGCCCCTGCTGTTCTAAAGAAACCTCTTCTCCAATTAAAGTATTACCAAACCCATTTGCTCCTCAAGGGTTTGGGCTCTTTTTGTAATTTTTTTTCTCTGTCCTCCCATTTCAGAGCAACTGAATATAACTTCACTGGTAATATACTGTAGCCTACTAACATCTACCATGACCTTTTCCATTGTCCTTTCAGTGACACAGAGAGAGATGGAAAAGAAGGAAAAGGGGATGAGTCAGTTATGTAGCAAGAGCAAAAGGAAACTAGATGGACAGATGGCTTGCACACCCCATTGTATGGTGTTCATCCAGGGTCATGTGGTCTAGAGGAAGTTCTCAAGCCCTATGGCTCAACCCCTCGCAGAATCTGGGTAAGGGTCAGCCAGGATGAAAAGGCATAGTTGGGATTTGATCCCACACTGTTGGAGGGAGCATCCGCAATGATGAGATTGAAGATCCATCCAAGTAAGGAGGGATGATGTAGGGGGAAGCTAATGAGGAGGTATAGAGGGGGACCGTGCCAGAGGGAGGCTGGGTCAAAGATGTCCTGGGGAACATAGGGCCTTGACCCCGGGGGTCTTTCTACATCACCTATTTATCTATTTATTTATTTTTGCTTTTTGGAGGGCAATTGGTGTTAAGTGACTTGCTCAAGGTCACATGGTTAGTTTTTGTGTTAAGTGTCTGAGGCCGGATCCGAACCCAGGTCCTCCTGACTCCAGGTTGGTGCTGTATTCACTGCACCGCCTAGCCTCCCCTCTATATCACTTATGATCACAGATCTAGAGCTGGAAGGGGCCTCAGAGAACC
>NW_027186372.1:29164634-29166615 GCF_028583685.1 Petaurus breviceps papuanus | reverse complement strand
TTCTTTCTTTCTTTCTTTCTTTCTTTCTTTCTTTCTTTCTTTCTTCTTTCCTTCTTTCCCTGATCTATTATTTCATCACTCTTAGGGGCTCTCTAATGTGGAAACTCCTTCACTGATGCAGATTAGCCATTCATTCATAACATAGTCTTTATGATCTTATCTGAAGGGTTAGCAAACACTAAAGGGATTATTAAACTTGCTGCACTTGCTGTCAGAGGGCAGAGATGAGACCAATGTCTGGAAGCTGCAAGCTTTCCAGTTAGGATGATTAAGCCTAACTGTCCTGCAGTCAGAGTCCTTGGGTACCAGGTCCTCTGCAGAGATGCTGGTCTGTGCAGATGTCTCCTGAGGGAACTGAGGAGTTCAAGGCACTGGCAGCTGCCCAGGCTTTTGTTTCTTGGGAGAAAGTTTATGAGGGAAGTTTGTAGTTGGCAGATAGGCATGGGCTGGGCCTGCACAAGGTTGTGATTTAATCCTCTTTCTACTTTCCAATCCAACTCTTGTCCACCATACCATCTTACCTCTGGATGGGAAGATAAGAAATAGTCATATTAAAAATTAAATAGCACAAGGATGAAATAATAATGCAATACAACAAGCAATACAAGAGATGTGGCTATATATAATTAGGTACCTAGTGAATGGTGCAGAGAATCAACAGACTGGAAGGATCACTGTAGATGGGAATAATCAGAGAAAAATTCAGGGAAAAGGAAGACCTCAAGTTGGATCTCAGAGAATGTTAATGATTTGGAAAATTAGAAAGGAATGGGGGTGGCACTCTAAGCAGGCGGAATGACATGAACAAACATGCAGAGGCAAGAAAGCATAAGGGATTATAAAGTATTCATTTCTACCTGTCATCTGATGTGGAGCCTTGGCAGAGTGTCCTGAACAAAGGAAAAGAATGATGGCATTTTGGAAAGGTGGCTGAGAGAGAGGTTTTTGTAGGAAGTAGAAGGGAAGTCTGGAAAGTCAGGTTGGATCTAGGCTGCTTCCATGTAATAATATTAATTGCTCACATTTCTGTGTAGCTCTTGATGGTTTACAAAGTGCTTTCATCCTAATAACCCTAGGAGGGAAGGAAGGCAAAGGTCACTATTTTTATTTTAGAAGTAAGGAAATGGAGGTTCAGAGAGGTTCCCCAGCTGCGCAAAGTCACATGGGAAAGTTAGTAATGGAAAAAGTCAGAACTTGAACCCAGGTCTTTGGACTTGAAGTTCAATAGCAAGAAATCTTAGAGACCTGTCTCCTCAGTGCTTACTTTGGTTTTATTTGGCAAGCTGTTAACCTATATTCCAGGTGAGGACTCTAGTGAACCTGGGGGCTTGGGGCATAAAAGAAGGTCACAGCAGATTTAGTAGGAGGTATTTTATGCACTCAGACTAATAAATCCTTTTGTACCTTTCTGGGTTTCCCCAGATCCATGGAATCCAATTTTGTGCCGCTCAGACAGTTTGCCAACACACCGAAGTGCCAAGGGGAATAACTTGATGTATTGCTTTAGAGGGAAAATAGCTATGTCCATTTCTTTGCTCAAATTAACACCTTTTCACACAGGCCTGTCAGTGACTGATGATCTCAGAATATGACTTAGTCCTGAGTCTTTTATATTGTACCCCTTCCTCTATGTTCTCCTGTCTGCTGATCTTCCTGGCTTAAAAAAGAGAGAGAACACAGCAGCAACAATGATGATACAATCTTAGACTCATAGATTATGAGCTGGAAGAGACATTAGTGGTCATTTTATCTAACCTTGTTTAAGAGATGAAGAAACAGAGGTCTAGAGATGTGAAGTTGACTTGTCCAAGGTCACGCAGGTACTTTGCTATGGACTTGTTGTGTGACCCAGAAACCTAGAACGTCTCTCTGTCTCTCTCTGTCTCTCTCTGTTTCTCTCTCTCTCTCTCTCTCTCTCTCTCTCTCTCTCTCTCTCTCTCTCTCTCTCTCTGTCTCTCTCTCTGTCTCTCTCTCTCTCTGT
>NW_027186372.1:29144746-29164534 GCF_028583685.1 Petaurus breviceps papuanus | reverse complement strand
TCTCTCTCTCTCTCTCTGTCTCTCTCTCTGTCTCTCTCTCTCTCTCTGTTTTTCTCTCTCCCTCCCTCCCTCTCTCTCTCTGTTTTTCTCTCTCCCTCCCTCCCTCTCTCTCTCTCTCTCTCTCTCTCTCTGTCTCTCTCTCTGTCTCTCTCTCTCTCTCTGTTTTTCTCTCTCCCTCCCTCCCTCTCTCTCTCTGTTTTTCTCTGTCCCTCCCTCCCTCTCTCTCTCTCTCTCTCTCTCTCTCCTTCCCTCCCTCCCTCCATCCCTCCCTCTCTCTCTCTCTTTCTCTCTCTCTCCCTCCCTCCCTCCCTCTCTCTATTTTTCTCTCTCCCTCCCTCCCTCCCTCTCTCTCTCTCTGTCTCCATCTCTCTCTCCACCTCTCTCTCTCCATCTCTTTCTCTCATAAATATATCTACATATATGTATATATATAACACCATAATATCATAGAATGCTAGGACTGGGAGGAATTCTAGAGATAGGCTGTCTAGTACATCCTTTCCTTCTCCCCTTTATTTTTTATACATGGAAATAACTGTAAAATGAAAGAGCAGGATTAGATGGTTTCTAAGATCTCTTCCAATTTTAATGTTCTTTTATTCTAAGTATTATTAGTATCCAAGTGATTTTTCCTTTCTTTCTTCCTGACCTTCCATAAGGCCAGAAAAAGGCAAATGAGCAGGCAACAAGCACTTATTAAGCCCTTATTATAAATGAACTAGGCACTGCCCGGAGCTGTGAGAGATATAAACACAAGCAAAAAGAAAGACAATGCTTGCCCTCGAGGAGCTTACATTTTAATGAGGAAAGATAACACACAAGAGGGTGCTGAAAGGGTAAGTAGAGGAGGGGACAAAAAGGAGACATGGAGCTGAAGAACTGAGAGTCAAAAGCACAGCCAGGAGGGGGATGAAGTTTAGTTAGCCTGAGCCTGTCCCCGCAGTGGGAGATCCCTCAGAAAGAGCTCCCTGATGGGAGAAGGGTACGGACACCATGGGAAGATGCTCTGTGAAGATAAGGCAGCTGAGTCATGAAACCCTGAGAGTCAGAAACACAGCATGAAAGGACTTGAAACTTGATTCCATTCTAAAACTTTTCACCATCAGCTAGAGTTTCATATTCTGAGATCTCCTAGCTAGTAAGTTTTGAAATAAAAATCTATTTAGAAAATAGGAGGTCTGAAGACCTGTCCTGATTTGACCATTTCTTAGATAAGGGAAATTGGGCATGTAACTTAAACTGTGCCTCAGTTTCATTCATAAAATGAGGATAATTATACCTGTCCCACCTATTTTATAGGGTTGTTATGAAGGTTCATTGAGATAATGCATATGAAAATGCTTTGAAAGCATTAAGTGTGAGGGGTTATTATAATATTGTTCAAAAATGTCAGGGAGCAGAGACCCCAGACTTCAGGGAATTGGAAATTACTTAGAGTTTTGCCAGCAGCGTAAGAAGGCCTTTTTCCAAAGGGACTTCCCCACCCCATGTTTTATGATCTCATCCATCAAAGACAGAAGTCATTAGCTATGTGGAGATGCAGTCTGCAGGGGAAGTGGATGGCAACTATTTGTGCATTTGAGTCCTTTCTATCAAAATTTAATTAAATTAACCAAGATTATATAAGCAACGTAGCTCTGCTTCTCTCTCTCCTCCTATACCTCTGCCACCTCCTCCTTGTCTCCCCATGACAGAAGATAGGTCTGTCTGTTCCATCAAAAGACAGTTTGTGGAAATTAGGCAATTATTAGTTTAATTCAGTCATCAAATTAATTTACAGGAACAGAAAATGCTGAGCATTAGAAGTGGGAACAACATGTATATTAAAATATTCGGTGTAGTATAGTAGAAATAGCCTTGGATTTGGAATAAAGAGATTTGTCCTGAAGAGACCTGACCCTGCCATTAACTTTGTATTTTTTTTTTTTGCTTTTTTGGAGGGGGGAAAGCAGGGCAATTGGGGTTTAGTGACTTGCCCAAGGTCACACAGTTAGTAAGTGTGATCAAGTGTTTGAGGCTGGATTTGAACTCAGGTCCTCCTGACTCCAGGGCTGGTGCTCTATTCACTGTGCCACCTAGCTGCCCCAACTTTGTATGTTTTTTGGATGAGCTACTTTGCTTCTCCTTTGGAAACTGACCTCAACCGTGTACTTTGGCTTATACCATTCCTCTACTCCCTCCCAGCAAGCTTTCCTATCTTCTCTCTGCCTAAACAAATTCAATATATTCTTCAAAGCCTACCACTTCTATGAAGGCCAGCCCAGTCTGTAAGGATCTTTAATCAATCCACTGGTCTCGTCCTCACTAGCCATCATGGTGTCCAGAGCAGAAGCCAAGCTCTAGAGACAAAAACCTTTCATGCTTGTATCTCTCACTTTGGGGCCCCACTATGATTAATTGGCTCAGTCATACACTACATCTAGCACTGACTCTAGCAACAATTCACTATGTGGCTATCTCTTCACTAGCCACCATACTGCCTCAGTGTACCCCCTACATCCTAAATCAATGCTGTTTGTTGCTTGTGGAAAGAATTTAGCAATCTATCCCACTGAGGTTCCACTTACCATCTCCGTAACCTTCCAAAGCAAGATCTCTCTCCTTTGCCATCACTATCCTATATACATTGTCTCCCCCATTAGAATGTACGCTCTATGAAGGTAGAGAATCTCTTTATTTTTGCATCAAATGAGATAATGTTTGTGAAGCACTAAGCTTAGTAGAGTGCCTAGCACACAGTTTAATAAGTGCTTGTTCCATTCCTTTTCACCTGGTATTTATTTGTATTCCTCAGTGATTGGCAGATGGTAAGCACCTAATAAATACTCATTCATTCATTCATTCATTCATTCATTCATTCATTCATTCATTCATTCATTCATCCATTGTTTCCCCTCTGTATTCATATGACAATAAGATCTTCTTACTCCTCTATGATACGTCTTCTGTTGTTGATTTGACTTGACTGAAAGATGTAGTGGAAAGGCACTGGGCTTAGAATGACAAGACTTGGAACTACTTCTTATCTTTATAACTGTGAGCTAGTCGGCGACTCTCTCTGAGTCTCAATTTCCTTGTCTGTACAATGAGGATAATATTTCTATTACCTACCTCGCCGAGCTATCCTTAGGATCAGAAGAGATAGTCTGAATACTTAAATGCTATCCAAATATAAGTTATTATTATAAATACTTTTACACGTAGGTAGACCTCTGGCAGGAAATCCCCAGCATTTGGGGTCATTTCTTGAAGGATCAAGACACTTTTACTCAAGAGAGATAACACATTAGCAGGACTTAGTTTATCAGATTCAATTACCATTCTTTGTTACCCAATTTGCCGAGGGAAAGGAATATAGGAAAAGAGATTGTATGATATAATGAAAAGTGTTCCAGACTGAAAGTCACCAAAGTCAATTTGTTTGACCTTGGGTAGGTAACTCATATGTTTCTCACTGGGCTACAGTCTCTTCATTTTTAAAAGAGGGGCACTGGACCAGATGATTCTTTTAGACCCTTTTCAGCTTTGACGTTCTATGTTCTAAGATTTTTTGACTTCTGCTATTCTGGGTTCTGTGGTCTCTTGCAGCATGAATATTCCACATTCTGTAGTCTAAGGTTCCTTTCAGCTCTAAATATATGGTCCCAACATTTTATGTTCTATAGTCTAAGATATTTTCTAATCCTAACAGTCCATATTTTCTGCTCGGGGACCCCTTCCAGTTCTTACATTCTATTTTCTGATGTCCAGTGTCACTTCCAATTCTAAAGTTCTATTTTTTTTTTTTAAAGATGGTCAAGTTCCAACACACATGCCACTTCTTCAGACTCCAGAGCTGGTTTAGCAGTCACCCCACTGGAGTCTGTGAGGTTGCCTCTTTCCTTTTAGCTATTGAAGGTGGAAGACAGTCCTTGCCTACTGGTGTAGAAATGTCATGTGGAGGAGGAAAGTTTTCAAATCCAACCCAGACGGCAAAAACAAACACCATTCCTACAAGGGATCAGAACAGGAGTGGGAACCAATCTTGTCAGGCCTGGATTGGCTTCTGCGTGGGAGGGTGCTAAGCTATGAACAGCATGTGCTCTCTTAGATGTGTGGGTGAGTGGGAACTAGAGAGAAAGAGAGGGAGGCCGGGAGACCTTGGCAATGGGAACTTAAAGTGGGATCTGGCTCAAAATGTGGCCGAGCATTTTCCTTCCTTTGCAAAGACTGGCTTTTGGTGGCCTGCCAGGTTTGAGAATATAGCTCCTGCTGCTATCTTGATAGCGGGACCTTGAAGCCCAATATTTTCTTGGTACTTCCAAAGTCAGTTCAGTTTTCTACTGTATTTTTGGTGGATGTAATTCTCAAAAGAGTGCATGGGTATTGGTCATGAGCAAAGTGGATTGCAATGACCACTTGGTATAGTTGAATGAGCACGAATAGCTTTCAAATGGCCAAAGAGGACAAATGGTGTAGGATGGTGACAAGGGCACACAATATATGACTGGTTGTAGTGAATGTACTTTAAGGATGTTTTCATAGAACCACAGAATATTCTAGATGAAAAGGATCTTAAAGAGTCAGAATAATTGAGTGGAAATAATAGACTAGGAGATCTGCCTCTAGCATTAGTTCCCTGTGTGGCCTTGGTCAACTGACTTGACCTCTCTGGGCCTCAGTTCCCTCATCTGTAATGAGGCAGTTGGACTGGTTGATCTCTAAGTGGTCCAGTAGAGAGTGTTGGAAGTGGAATCAGGAAGGTCTGAGTTTAAGCCTAGGTGTGTCAACCTCTGTCTGCCTCAGTTTCCTCCCCTATAAAATGGAGCTAATAATAGCACCTACCTCTCAGGGTTATTGTGAGGATTCAAGGAGATAATATTTGCAAAATACTTTGCAAATCTTAAAGCTCTATACAAATGCTAAGTATAATAATAACAATGATGATGATTATTATTTGTTGTTCTTATTACCCTTTCCAGCTCTAACATTCTGTGATTTTGGATGCTGGAGTTGGAAATCATGCTCTGGCATTAGGCAGGGAAGAGTTCATAGCCCAGAGCTCTGCCGACCTTTCAGGAGCAGTCGGCTGTGCTCCTGGGCAGAAAGAGGAAGCTGTGTGGCAGAAGATGTGGTAAAGATAGAGGAGCAGTGATCATAGTCCAAGTCATGGAACTGAAGTCATGCCAAGGAAGCCTGGGCAGAAGGTTCATTCTTAGGAATTTAGAGAGGAGCAAGGTCTGGGATGAAGGTTGGGGAGACATAGGATGGGAAGAAGCTTGGCTCAACACGGGAGCTTATTATTACCAAGCAAAAGGGAATCCCCACTCTCAATGCTACTTCTTTTTGATGTGACCGATTGTAATCTTTCCTCTTTTTAGAAGAAATATCTGTAGTGATCTAGTATGGAATAGAGTGACAGATTTGTAGTCCAGAAGACCGGAATTTAAATCCTCCATTGTCACTTACTAGTTATGTGACCTTGGGCAAGGACCTCAGCCCCAGCCCAGATTTCCTTATTTGTAAAATGCGGAAAATAATACCATCTACCTCACAGAGTTATTGTGAGTGCCAAATGGAATAATGTATGTGAAGTGCTTTATAAGCCTTAAAAGTGTTATAGAAATATGAGTGATTATTTTTAATAACCACCATCATTATCCTAACTTGTCTGGGCTGCAAACAATGTTATGGGCTCAGAGAATCATTCAATGAATGTGCAGATCTCCATAGGTCACGGCTGACCTGCCCACAGCTGAGGGAGAATTGACACTAAGGTCATGTGTCAGGTCAGTTAGTCGCTCAGTCAGTCAGGTCAGGTCAGTGGGAGGAAAGTGGTCTCTTCTGTGATTTAAGGAAACAAATCACGAGAGAAAGCAAAAGCTGGGTGATATGAAAGGGGGATTTCATCTGTAGATGAGTCAGATTTTTAGGACAGAGTTGGCTTCTGTTTTTTTTTTTTTTTTGCTTTTTGGAAGGAAGTTGGGATTTAGTGACTTGCCCAAGGTCACACAGCTAGTTTTTGTGTTAAGTGTCTGAGGATGGATTTGAACTGAGGTCCTCCTGACTCCAGGGCCGGTGCTCTATTCACTGAACCACCTAGAAGCTCCATCAAAAGTTAGCTTCTGACATCCCTTCCTAACCGGTTTCTCTTTTTTAGTTCTCCACTATAAAAAGTTCTTTAGTATCATCATCATCATCATCATCATCATCATCATCATCATCATCATCATCATCACCATCATCATCATCATCTTCGTCGTCATCATTGTCTTCATCATCAATCATCATCATCGTCATCATGACATTATAGTACTCCTACAATGCCTTTTATAGGACAGAGGTGATACTGGTTGTTTTTTGTTTTTGTTTTTGTGGGGTAGGGAGTTAGGTTTTCTTATATCTTTTTAAAAAATTATAGTATTTTCCAAATACACTCTTCTCCCTCTTCCTCCCTCTCCCAGTGAGATCTTTGTAACAAAGGGGAAAAAATTTAAGGAAACCAATGGACAAATCAATCACACCTTGACAATGTAACATTATACATCCATGCTCACCGCTGTCCCCCAAGATATTCTCCCCTCCCTTATATCTCCAAAAAACAGAAGGAAGTTTATTTCCTAATATTCCTTTCCCAACCCCACCCCTATATTCTACAGTCCAGTAACACTAGCCTCCCAGCTGTTCTTCAAACAAGAAGATTCATCTCCCAACTAGGGCATTTTCACCAACTGTCTCCAATGGCTGGGATTCTCTCCCTCCCCATCTCTCCCTTCTGGCTTCCCTGGCTTCCTTCAAGTTCCATCTAAAATTCTCCCTTTTGTAGGAAACCTTTTCCTATTCCTCTTAATGCTAGTGCATTTCTTTTCTTGAATTATTTCTGATTTTCCTGTATGTAACTTGTCTGTATGTAGTTGTCTACATGTCTCCCCTATTGGTCTGTGAGTTTCTTGAGAGCAGGGGCTGTTTTTTTTCTCTTTCCTTAGTTTTCTTTGCGCTTGGCAGAGGGCCTAGAATATAACAGGTGCTTAATAAATGTTCATTGACTGACTAATTCACATGACCAAACTTTGACTCTTTTTGAAAGCTATGCCAAGGGACTGTAAGCTCTGGCAGGTCTCAACAAGTTGAAAAGCCTTTGAATAATGGACCTGGCAATTCTTTGAGGAGCAGGTTAACTAAGTTTGGAGATTTGTATTACTAGAGGATTGGTCACTTTGCAATGAGTATTTCTTGGCTCATAAAGGCTTTATATTAAATCATAGAAGAATTGTAGTTCATATTGGTGGGATCTGAACCTATATTGATGAAATCATTGATCTCTGGAGTATTGAAATTCAAGTTATTATGCAGTGTGGGTCAGCAGAAAGAGTGCAAAGAATGCTGGACTTAGCCAACCTGGGTTCAAATTCACCTCTGATAAGCTTTAGTTCTGTGACTTTGGGCCAATCACTTAAGCTCTTGAGACTCAGTTTCCTTATCTTTAAAATTAGATTAAGATACTTCTAGTGCCTACCTTGTAGGGTTGTTGTGAAGGTCAAAAGTTGTGAGGCTGTAAGTCAAGTGCTTTGCAAACCTTAAAGCACT
Source organism: Petaurus breviceps papuanus (assembly GCF_028583685.1). Classification (NCBI taxonomy): domain Eukaryota; kingdom Metazoa; phylum Chordata; class Mammalia; order Diprotodontia; family Petauridae; genus Petaurus; species Petaurus breviceps. The sequence continues at coordinate 29,156,968 of NW_027186372.1, read as the reverse complement.
ACTCACATTTTAGTTAACATTATCATTAATAATTATAATAATAAGCAACAGAAGACTTGCCTCAATGAATTAGTTCCATGGTTTTGTCTAAGCCATTATAATGTTCTCAAAGTGTTGTTTAGAGACACTTGGGGATCTCTGAGACCCTTTTTGGGGATCTCAAGGTGTTTCAGCAAGCACCCCAGCATCCCCAGGGTGGATGCCAACTGTAGCAGCAAGCACCCCAAGCGTCCCCAGGGTGGCTGCCAACACAGGTTCTTAGATCTGCTTTGTTAAAGGAAAGCAACTCAAAATTGGTTAACAAGCTTACTTTAATCAGTCAAATATGTATTGTTTACCTAGTTCAGGGGAAAAAGGTCAGCACCCCGAACTTCAGAGTAAACAGACAGAATTATCAAAACTGAGAAACAGATCAAGTAGACAGGTTTCCAAACTGTCCAACCATTACATCCATACCAAATCAACATCTGGGTTTTTCAAAGCTGGGGGGCTCTCAACAACGGCTTCCCAGAGTCTCATCTGATCAATCACAGAATACTTCTCAAAGTGAGCCCCAAAACAAAGCCTCAAATCAGGGCTTATATAGCCTTCTCCTGGCTCAGAGAATGTAACAATCTTCTGGACCCACTGGCCAATCAAAAAGTATCTACTGAAAAACAAGCCTCCCACCCCAGGCTCCAGGTGCACTTTAGCCTAGGGGCAGGGAAGATCTTTAAAATTTACAATCCCATTACACCAACACAGGTTCTTAGATCTGCTTTTCTAAAGGAAAGCAACTCAAAATGGGTTAACAATCTTGCTTTAATCAATCAAACATATCATTTACCTAGTTCAGGGAAAAAAGGTCAGTACCCCGAACTTCAGAGTATACAGACAGAAGTTACAAGAAAACAGGAAAACATATCAAGCAGACAGGCCTCCAACTGTCTTGACCATTACATTCATACCTACTCAGTTACCAGAGAGGGAAGCATCAACATCTGGGTTTTCAAAGCCAGGGGGCCCTCGCCAGCTACCCAGAGTCTCATCTGGTCAAATCACACAACACTTCTCAAAGTGAGCCCCAAAGCAAAGCCTTACATCAGGGATTATATAGCCTTCTCCTGGGTCAGAGAATGTAACAACACCCTTGACCCACTGCCCAATCACAAAGTACCAAGGTGTGGTCATTCCTGAGAAACAAGCCTCCCACCACAGGCTCTAGGTGCACTTAACCTAGGGGCAGGGAAGATCTTAAAAATTTACATTCCTATAACACAAAGTCAAAGCTATTTTCACAATAATACTAAAATACTATTTGCTTATTAAAGTATGCTTCCCTATCCCAGTTACATATCTGTGTGAAGCCAGATTTTCAATTTCAACCAGAAGAATATATTGCAATGGAGTGAATGTAGAAGCAGATATGAGAATTCATCTATCTTCTATTAAGCCAGACATTAAAGATATTTGCAAAAATATGTAAAACAATGTCATCTTCATTAAATTATTTTTTCTTGGAAAATATTTGTTTTTTTAAAACAAAATGTTACATAATAGGTTTATTGGCATTTTTGAATGAATTAGTATACATATTTAAAATGTTTCAGTTTTAATTTCTAATACAGTAAATATTGCTATATGTAATCCACATAAGCCAAAGCTCTTTGGAGTCCTCAATAATTTTTAATAGTATAAAGCAGTTCTGAATCCCAAAAGTTTGAGAACCACTGGTTTAGACCCTTGATCTGTTGCCAAGATCATGTTCATCTGTCATAATCATCTGTTGTTCAAGGCTTATGTAAGAAGGCCTGATTATCTTCTCCTGAGGTCAACTTGAAAGGGAAGGCACATCGCTTTAAGGATCTATTATCGATAAATTCAATCAACCCCTTTTTGAAAGTGTTTATGTTTTTAGCCCATATCATTTTTGCAGAAATAGATTCTATAAATTTATTATGCACAGTGTGAAATAGGACTTCCTTTTGTTTTCCCTAAACTGATTATTTTTGGGGAGAGGGTTCAAATTTCATAGACTATTCCCTTGCCTGAGGATTTTGGGATTTGGGTGCCTAGTTCCTATCTTCATTTTTTTCTCACACCAGTGAGGATTTGTATAGAATCCAGTCATGTCCTTGAAGCCACCTGTATTCATAGGTCAGTCCCTAATCTGCCTGTCTGCCTCCCAGTTTCCCCCACTGTTGTAGCTGCTCTCCTCTGGATTTTGTCCAGGCCTGTTATATCCTTGTCAAGGAGCAGTGGCCAGAGTGACACAGGTGTGAGCACAGGCTGGTGTCATGGAGAGGGTGTTGATTGATTCTTACCTTTTTTCCACTTTCTGAAGACAGGTCAGAGAGGAGAAGAACTAGCAGCAGACCTGAGGCCTAGGGGGTTTCCCTCCCCCTCCCCAAAGATGCCAATCTATACAGGCACATGGTCGTTGCATGTGTTATTACCCATGTGTGTAGGCAGTGGGAGCTATTGATCCCCAGTTTTTGAGAGATGTGTCAGGTATTACTGAACCCCAGCATGATGGATAGAGGAGAGGGCAGGACCAACTTGTAATCTCCAAATTCTGCCTTCCAGCAAGAGAAAGGTGACTTCTTGGGAAACATCAGCTTTAGAGTTGTCTTGCTAGCAACCCCAGGTCTGAGAGTCCTGGGACCCAGTCTTTTAGACAGAGAAGTGGAATTTCTGAGTAGTATTAGTGTCTTGGAGAGATATGAGGATGATGCAATCCAGTCTTCTAGAGAGAAAGGGGGAGTTCTAAAGCACAGGTCTAACCATGTCACTACCTTGCTCACAAAACTTCAGGGGTTTTCTGTTGTCTCTAGGATAAAACACAGACTCCTCTGTTTGGCCTTTAAAGCCCTTCAAAATCTTCCTCTAACCTATCTTTCCAGACTGATTTCACATGGCTCCCCCCCATTTAATAAACTTCAGTGGTCCCTGTCACCTTCAGGATCAAACATGAAATCCTCTGGGTGGCTTTTAAAGCTCTTCATAACCTGGTCCCTTCCTTCTTTCCAATCTTCCCCTCTCCTTACCCCAAGATCTAGTGATTCTAGCCTCATTGTTTCTCACGCAAGATCTCCTGACTCCTAAAGGCCTGCCATTGGCTGTACATGCCCAGAAGGCTTTTCCTCCTCATCTCTGCCTTCCTTCTGAGTCTCAGCTAAAGTCCCATCTTGGGCAAGAAGTTCCCTTAATCTTAGTGTCTTCCCCCTGAAGTTATCTCCAGTTTCCCCTCTATATAACTTATTTGTATGTAATTGCTTGTATATTGTCTCCCCTCATTAGACTCTGAGCTCCTTGTGAGCAGGAGCTGTTTTCTTCTTCTTCTCCTCCTCCTCCTCCTCCTCCTCTTCCTCCACGTCCTCAGTGCTTAGCAGAGTGGCTGGCACTTAATAGGTGCCTAATAAATGCTCATTGACTAATGAAAATTTTCAGTCAAACTTCCTTGATGTTCCTCATTTACTAGAATACATCTCTAGCCTCCAGGCCTTTGCAGATCATCCCTTATGCCTAAAAAGGTCATTACTTCTTATAACACCTGTATCAACTCAGGGCTTAGTTCATGTGGCACTAGTTACTTATGCTCACTTTCCTTCCACCCAATTACTTTGTACTGACATATAGGAATGATATGTAAAGCATCAGTACCATGGTGTTATGTACAGGTTATTCTCCTTCAACCATCTTCACTGGGTTTCTCACATATTCCGTGTTACAGTCAAACTAACAACCTAACTCATCATTCCATTTCCCAATCCTTCCTCACATCCATCTACTCTAATCCTTAGCTTCCTTCAAGGTGTTTGATAAGTATTTGTTGGGTCTCTTCTATTTGACCTTAAACTTTTTTTTTTAATCTTTCTATTGGTAAGGGCTGGGAGTGTTTTGATTACTATCGGTGTTAACACTATCTTTGTATCCCCAGAATCTAGTACAATGAGTTACAGTATATAGTTAAGTGCAATTGATTTTTCTTTCTGATGTTAGCCTGAAAGGTTAACTCTATCTTTTTTTTAAAAGTAATTTTTTTATTTAGACATCACTGACATGTTCCCCATCCTGTTCCTGTAGAGCTATCTCTTATTAACAAAGAATAATAAAGAGGGAAATAAAACAATTCAGCAAGACTGACAAAAAGACGAAGTCTGACATCAAAAACAGATACATATTTATATACATATATAAATGTGTACATATATAGTGCATATTACATATATATTTATTCTTAGAAGCCCTTTTCATACACTATTTCACTTGATTTTTATAAGTACTTTTCAAGATAAGAAAGGCAGGAATTATCCCCATTTTCAGACAAAGGTGGAATGAAGTTTAGGGAGTGAAAATGACTGGGCCTTCATTTCCTCCTTTGTAAAATGAGGTAATATCTAAGTACCTGTCTGGCTCTGTTATTCCTTTACTTTCTCCAAGTCACATCGTCGGTTAATGATACTGTCAATAATAGGTCCCTTAACTCCTGGGTGCTAATCTGGTTCTCTTCCTACCATACCAGGATGCTGGCTCACCTGAATAAGGCCAGGTCTCCTTGATTCCTCAAACTGAGCAGAAGGAAGGAAAAGAAAACTGGATTAAAGTCAAAGGATCTGGGTTTGAATCTTGCCACTGATACTTCCTACTCATGTGACCTTGGGCAAATTAACAATAATAATAATAAGTATCAATATTTATAGATTATTTGAAAATTAATAATACCTATCATTTATGTAGAGTTTTAAGGTTTGCAAAGTATATGACAAATCTTATCCCATTTTATCCTCACAACAATACTGGGAGGGGGTGTTATTATTATCTTCATTTTACCAGTGAGGAAACTGAGGCAACAGAGGTTAAGTTACTTGCCCAGGGCCACACAGCTACAAAGTATCTGGGTTCAGATTTGAGCTCAGGTCTTCCTGACTCCAGGTTCACTGTCCCATATAGCTAACGATAATAATTTACTTTTGATCCTACAAGAGGTTGGTAATGCACTTAAGCTTTCTAGGCCTCAGTTTCTTCATTTGTAAGATGGTGGGTTGAATGAGTAAGCATTATATCTATATCTAAGTCAAGTCAAAAAGCATTTATTAAGCAACCACTGTGTGCAAGGTGCTGTGCTTCATTCTAAAGATACAAATTAGAGCAAAGACAGTTCCAGCCCTCAAGAAGTTTGCAATCTAGTTGGGGAAGACAATGCACAAAAAAAAAATTGAAAAGGGGGGTGGGGGATAAGAAGGAACCTGGCACAGAAGCATGATGGAGGAGTCCAGAGAACAGCCAGAGCAGTGTAGCTGGTGGGAAATGGGGAAGATCTAGAGAGGTAATGGACTTGGGGTGTAGAATGAGACCTTTTTTTTTGACATGGTCAATGAAATGAGGAATTTTGTTTTATTTTTTTATGTGGCATTTTGAGGTTTGCAAAGTACTTTACAAGTATAATCTCATTTTACCCTCACAGACAATCTTTGAGGTGGGTGCTGTTATCCTTTTTTTTTTACAAATAAAGAAAACTGAGGCAGAGGGTCACACAGCTAGCTAGGGTTGGAGGTAGGATCTGAATCCAAGTCTTCCTGATTTTAAGTTTAGTGTACTACTATTACGAGTCTTTTTTTTTTTCTTCAAATGGAGGTGGGGCAGATAACAGAAAGAGAAAATAGATTTTTGTTAATTGAAAAAAATAAAATAAAATGAAAGGGTTGTTTTAGATGTTGCTGTAGGTTGCTTCTGGCTCTAAACCCTATGATTCAAAGTTCTGCTGTCACACGATAGAAAGGGTGTTGGATTTGGAGTCAGAGGTCTTGGGTTTGAGTTCTGACTGCCCTTTTCTGTCTCTGACTTTGGGCAAGTCGTTCAGCTTCTCTGGACGCATCTGTAAAAGTGAGGTATCTAGACTGGATGTTTTTTTACAATCCTTTCATCCCTCTGTCCACTGAGGGTTGCCTTTACTTACCTCCCTCTCCAAGAGGATCAGTGAAAATTGCTTTTCTCCCTGGACAGGGAAGTTTGCAATAAAAGTTGACTCCTTGGGTGGACTAATTCCATTTTACGAACATATTGTTTTAATTAATCATACAAAAGCAAAATTAGCATGATTATGTGAAAGGTGCCGTAAATCAACCTGATCCGCATCACTGAACAAAGAGCATTTAGTTATTCCAGAGTTGTTAAAAGATTTTATCTACCCAAGTGAAAATTCAATTAGCACTGGCCTCAGCTCTTAGAAAAAACTAAGGATTTTCGAGTGTGGGGAAACACTCTTTGTGTGTGTGAATACTACCTTATGCCAGTTTGATAAATTACTGTAATTAACAGTATCCTACGCAAGCTAAACAAAATTTACTGAAGTGTTGTCGGATAAAAGGAATATCTTCTCCTTTCGTGTACTGGAGATTATTCTAATCTGTACAAGATATTACCTCAAATATCCTATTTTTATGCTGAGGTTTGAAAAACATCTACTGGGTTCCTAAAGGTACCAGTTTGACACAGCTAGCTTCCAGCTCCCCCTTCCAATCCTGCCCCCACCACCCCCAACCAGAGATGTAAAGAACTTTAGCTCTGGACCTCACCAGGATTCAATTATAAATGTGTTACTTTTAATTAGCTAACTGGGGAAACACTGCTAGCAGAAGGAGCTCAAAATTCGTTGATACCTATTAGCCAAAAGGATGAACTATTTTGGGAAACCTGGAGAGTGTGAAGGAGGCCCAGGGTTGAAAGGCTCTCACTGTTCCCCCACTGGAACCCTCTGCATGGATAAGGGAGGGTGGGGACCCTGAATGCTGCCGATGGATCTCAGCATCTGGATTCAAATTATAGCTCTGCTACTTACTACTCGTGTGACCTTGGGCAAGTCACAGCCTCTCTGGCTCTCAGATTCCTCTAAGGTCCATCCCAGTTCTAAACCTATGATCCTTTAGGATTCTGTACATGTAACAGAACATTGTCAGCAATTAACCTTCTCTTCCTCCTCCTCAACTCCCTTCCTGGATTAAAATGTAAACTCCAGAGGTAGGTAGGTAGTGCAGCAAACAGAGCACCAGCCCTGGAGTCAGGAGGACCTGAGTTTAAATTTGGTCTCAGATGCTTGACACGTATTAGCTGTGTGACCATGGGCAAGTCACTTAACCCCAATTGCTCCATCTTCCCCCCTTAAAAAAAAGACCAAAAAAATGTAAGCTCCCTTAATTAATCAACAAGTACTTATTAACCACCTACTATATGCCTGGCACTGTGCTAGATGATGGGGATATACATTCAATGACTCTCTATTCACAAAGAGTGAGGAGATTTCTGGCTCTAATCCCTGGAGAGCAGGGATTATTTCATTTTTTCCTTTGTATTCTTAGCATCCAACACAGCACCGGACACAGAGTAAGTGCTTAATAAATGCTTGTTCATTGACTTTTCATTGTGAATGACCTTTGACCTCCCTCACCTACTCTTCCTACTTCCAACATATAACTTAACATGTATGTTTTTACTTTCATGCCTGGTTATCGTTTCCCTTCCTTTCTAATGTTTTGTCTTTCAGTTTCTAAAGAACAAAATTTATTGTTTTGGCCTGATTTTGAGTTTTTGCTCATTTCTGAGGTGTAAATTTTCACATAGAAAATTTTGCTATCAGTAGGTTTGAGCCAGCTCCAGTATAGCCCTGGGAGGTTATTTCCCAGTATGAAAAATTCTTGGACATGAAAAAAGGGATACTTTCTCCCAACTTCCTCCTTAGTTGTGTTCTAAAATACCAAAGAATATTTGCCCTACTAGAAGAGTCTTCCTTATGGTAGACTTCTTATGGTATATTCCTTCCAACAGATAATTCCACAGCGCCATAACTAAGAGACTTTCCCCAGTCTCACCCATCATTCAAGCTCCAGCTCAAGGTTCACCTCTTCTAGGGATCCTTCCCTTGACCATCTTAACTGATGGAGATCGAACTTTCCCCTCAAATTACTTACTATCTGTACTACTATTTGGGTATTTAGTATATATTGCTTTTTATTGCTAATTAATTTTCCTTGTTTGTATACCTTGCCTATCCAATAAGACTATCAGCTTGTGTCTAAAAATAATTTAATTTTTTTGGTTACCCTTTAAGTTCTGAACTGTCTCCCTTTCTTCCTCCCCACCCTGAACTAGAGAAGGCTACTATCTATCTATCTATCTATCTATCTATCTATCTATCTATCTATCTATCATCTCTCATTATATGTAAAACATTATATATATCAAAAATTAAATGTAAAAGTATATGCTGTGCATATGTCTAATTGTCAATTCTTTCTCTGGAGGTAGATAGCATCTTCCTTCCTAGGTCCTTTGTAGTTAGACTATCCTTCTTGAGGATAGGGACTACAGTATTTCCTATTTGTATGCTCTTAGAGTGCTTAGAGCTATTCTTTGTATTCAGTAGGACTTCCAGTAAAGACATGATGATGGATCCATCTATTCATCAAGAGAAGAGACAGTGGCATCTAAGAGGGAGAAAATCAAGAGGTACAAATATTGATTATGACAAGCTCATTAAATGCTTGAAGACTTGAAAGGGATTTTGTTGTGTTTCCAGGAACTTAGCTTTTTAATTAATTAATCAAGTGTTACAAGAGATATTATAGATAGGCAGTGCCATAACTAGCAGTTTTTGTTCCCTGGGCAGAGCAAACACATGAAATATGCCATCAGATGGAGAGGGAGAGGCAATGTCAGGGCAGAGCTTAACTGGGCATGGTTTTCATGAGGAGAAAGAGCATTATCTTCCTTCCTTCCTTCCTTCCTTTCTCTTTCTTTCTTTCTTTCTTTCTTTCTTTCTTTCTTTCTTTCTTTCTTCTCCTTCTTCTTCCTCCTCTTCCACTTCTCCTCCTTATTCCTCTTCTTTTCTTCTTCCTCTTCTTCTTTTCTTCTTCCTCTTCTCCTCCTCCTCCTCCTTTCTCTCCTTCTTTTGTGTCGTCTTTTTCTTGTTCTCTCTCTCTCTCTATATATATATGTATGTATTTGTTTTTGCTAACTAGATGTTATGCTCCATTATATAAGTGCTGTCAGTGTCCCCTTAATTTTAGTGGCCTAGAATTTTAGGAGCAAAGCCCCTTTTCTTCCTTACCTCCTCTTCCCCCCTTAGTTATAGCTCCATAGAATGATCATATGTTGAAGTAGTATTTACCATAAGGAAGACTCTTTCTTCTAGAAGGCCAAAAATTCTTTGGTATTTTAGAACACAGGCAAGAAGGAGTTTGGGGAAAAGTATTCTTTTGGACATGAGTCCAAGAATTTTTCATACTAAGAAATAACATCCCAGGGCTATACTGCAGCCAACTCAAACCTACTGATAGTAAAATTTTCTGTGTGAAAATTTACACCTCAAAAGTGGACCAAAACTAAAAATCAGGCCAAAACTGTAAGTTTTGTTCTTTAGACTTAAGAAAGTGAAGGAGAAAATGTTAACAATTCAGATTAAACTTAAAAGTGCATTTTTTCCTTTCAGAGAGCTGGTTGTTAAACATTTGCCATCACACCTCACGTAACTTCTTCATCCCATGCAAATGGATGGTTTCCCTCATTTTGATAGGAAAGGGGGGTATGTTTGACAATGACTTGGCAGATGAAGAAGTCCTGTGGTTGTCAGGACAAATGAAGAATGCTTAATAGCTTTTTTTTTTTTCCTTTTCTGGAGGGGGTAATGCAGGGCAGTTGGGGTTAAGTGATTTGCCCAAGGTCACACAGCTAGTAAGTGTTAAGTGTCCAAGGCTGGATTTGGACTCAGGTCCTTCTGACTCCAGGGCCAGTGCTTTATTCACTGTGCCACCTAGCTGCCCCTCAATAGCTATTTTTGAGGTGAGATGAATGGATCACTGGGTGAAGGGTGTGTGTGTGTGTGTGGGGGGGTGGTGTTGATGTTTACTGGTCCAGCAGCTTTATCAGAAGAGGAGGAAGCAGTGGTGAGAGCACTGGCTTTGGAGTTGGAGGATCTCATTTCAAATTACAATTCTATTACTGTACTTGCTACTTGAGTGACTACTCAAATCACATTTCTTCTTTATGGCTTAGTTTCATTATTTTTCAAATGAAAAGTTGGACCAAATCAATCCAACAAACATTTATCTAGAGCCTGCGATGTGCCAAGCACTGTTCTGAGGGCTAAGGATATAAAGACAAAAATGAAACAGTCCCTGCTCTCAAGGAGCTTCTTACGCATTTATCTACCTGTGGTTTCCCCGATTAGACTGAGATCTCCTTGAAGGCAAGAACTGTCTTTTGACCCTTTTTGTATTCACAGCACTTAGCACAGTGCCTGACACATAGGTGCTTAATAAATATTTTTTGACTAACCAAAAACGACTTGTTCACAGGAAATTAAATATAAAATATATGTAAAGTTCTTCCTGAGAGGAGGAAGAGGACACAGGACTAAGTAAAAGTGGTCCTCTAAATAGAGACAGCACCTAATAGGTTACTAGATGACCTCTATTATCCTTCTAGTTTTAGATCTGGGGTAGCTTGGTGGAGCAGTGGATAGTGTGTCAGACCTGGAGTCAGCAAGACAGGAGTTCAAATCCTGGCTCAGACACTTTTCAGCTATGGGCAAATCGTTTAACTCTGTTTGCCTCAGTTTCCTCATCTGTAAAATAAGCTGGAGAAGGAAATAGCAGATCACTCCAGTGTCTATGCTAAGAAAACCCCAAATGTGTTCACAAAGAACTGGACATGACTACAAAACAACTATGCAACAACAAGAAGTTTTAGATCCAAAAATGATATGACATTTAGGGCTGGAAGTGAAGACTCTAAAGTTAATAAGGCCCCATGTAGTTAGTGTTGCTACCTGTAGACTATAATGTGATCCACATTATTGATTCCTGTAGAAGCATGAGTTTTTGTGAACCTTGCCCTGCTTGTCAAACCAAAACTTATGCTCATGTGTCCAGGCTGAGACACTAGACAAGATTCAGGGTCAGGAGCTTGTCCTCACTTTGCATAAAACCTGAATGCCTGACAGTCAACAAGCATTTATTAAACATCTGTTGTGTGTCCTAAGTGCTGGGGTTACAAAAAGAGGCAAAAACAAAAACAAAAAAGCCCAGTCCCTGTTCTCCAGAAGCTCACAATTTAACGGAGGAGACAAAATGTACAAACAAAGCATATACAGGATAAACTGGAAAGGTGCTAGAATTAGTTGATCAGGTTGATGGTTGATTGGGAAAGGCTTCCTGTAGGAGGTAGGATTTTAGGTGGGATTTGAAGTAAGACAGGGAGGGCAGGAGATGGCTATGAGGAAGAAGAGAGTTCTAGGCATGAAGGATGGTAATTGAAAATTCCTGGAGTCTTGGAAGGAGCCAGGTTATAAAGGACTTTAAAGACCAAACAGAGGATTTTGTATTTGATTTTGGAGGCAATAGGGAGCCACTGGAATTAAGTAGGGAGGTAATATGGTTAGACTTAGACTTTAGAGAGATCAATTTGAAAGCTGAGTGGCCCCAAGTGGGGAGAGATTTGAGGCAGAGAGACTAACCAGTAGCCTATCATAATAGTCCAGGTGTGAGATGAGGATTTGCATTAGAGTGGTGGTAGTGTCTGATGGGAGAAGGAAGCATATACAAGATATATTAAGAAGGGAGAAATGACAGGATTGGGCAACTGATTGGTTATAGGAATGGTGATGAACAAATGAGGATCCAAGGTGTAGATTTTGAGTCTGGGTGACTGGGGGGATGGTGGTCCCCTCCGTAGTAATAGGGAAGATAGGAAGAAGGATTCTGGGAAAACAACAAGTTTAGTTTTAGGCAAATAGAGTTCGAGTTGTCTATGAGACATCCAATTTAAAATGTCCAGTAGGTAGAGGAAATTGTGAAACTGGAGATCAGGAAAGAGGTTAGGGCTAGGAAAATAAAACTGAGAGTCATCTGCATAGAAAAGAGAGATGAATTCATGGGAGCTGATGAGATCACCAAGTGAAATAGTATAAAGGGAGAAGACAGGATAGAATAGAATAGGATAGAATAAGATAGGATAGAATCCTGTGGGAAATTCATTGTCAGCAGGCATGAGGATTGTGTAATAGAGGGCTGTGGCTTGACAAGGTAAGGTCTTTAATAGGATAAGGGGACAATGGACTTCCTTCCTTCCTTCCTTCCTTCCTTCCTTCCTTCCTTCCTTCCTTCCTTCCTTCCTTCCTTCCTTCCTTCCTTCCTTCCTTCCTTCCTTCCCTCCTTCCCTCCTTCCCTCCTTCCCTCCTTCCTTCCT
>NW_027186372.1:29134078-29144646 GCF_028583685.1 Petaurus breviceps papuanus | reverse complement strand
CTTCCTTCCTTCCTTCCTTCCTTCCTTCCTTCCTTCCTTCCTGCCAGTTGTTGAATGATTAGTATAGAAGGACTATAGTTTATTATCTGGTTGTTTCCAGATCTTACTGTGGCATAGTCTCTCCCACCCCCTTCCTCTTTCCCAACTCTTCTGACTGCCCCCCCCCCACCCTTTTAGATTTTGTCTTCCCCCATTAGGTGTAAGCTCCTTGTGGGTAGGGACTGTTTTGCTTACTTGTATGTGTATTTTCAGCACTTAATACAATGCCTGGCACATAGTAATTGCTTAATATTTTGTCATTTGTTAATAATATTTTTTATTATAATAGCTCATATCTGAATAATACTTTAACTCTTCAAAGTGTTCTTAGAATTTGTCTTCATTGTGTTCTGTATTAGAATCATTGAATGTTAGAACTTAAAGAGCCTTAGCACAAAACAATGAATTAAAATCCATTTATTAATTGCCAAGCACTATGCTAACTATGAGGGATATAAACACAAAAGCAAAGACAGTCTTTACCCTTAAGAAGTCTATTTCTATTAGGGGGAGGTAACACATAGGGGACTGAGCATGGTATGAGATGGTGAGTGGTATCATAGAGGAGTAGACTGTCACCCCTCTAAGAAGAATAGCAGAGTTGATGAGATCATAGCTCCACAGTGGAGGGGAGAGGGTGACCCAATTGGTAAAACTATCAAGGGGATGGGCTGGAGAATAAGTAGTGAAGGAAAATATGACTGGAACCTGCCTGAATTAATAAGCTACTGTTAGTTACTAGATAGGATTTGGAGGCCCTAGAACAAAAACGCTGGAGATGAAAGGGTTATAAACCTCCAGGGTCTCTGGTCCAGTTGGGCAAGGCTACTATCCAGGCTGTTGAGAGAATTAGAACTGGAAAAAGACCTTTCAACATAGAATATAAAGTTTCAGACATAATTTAGATGAATCTCTTCACTTTGTTGATGAGAACATAGAATGTTAGACCTGGAAATGTCTTTAGCATACAAAATCTAGAATATGAGAATCTTAGAACTCAATCAGAGACTGGTTATTCCAACCTCTTCCTAGTACAGATGAGGAAACTACAGTCAAAGGAATGAAGGGACTTGTCCAGGATCACATAGCCAGTAAATGGCAGAGTAGGGACACCCAGGTCTGATTTCAGTCATTCATTCAATGCTGCACCCAGCTGAGGCTCCAGGATGGTAAATGAGCTATTGAAGATAACTTAGTGAGTTGGTACCAAGACATGCCAGAACTCAGGCCTCATTATTTTTAATCTATTGCTATTATACTGGTCCTTTCTTATAGCCCCTTCCCCTAAATTAAACTTTTATTACTTTGTAGTGGTCTCTATTTACCCAAGGCACTGCTTTAGCGAGTGGGGAAGGCACAGAAATGAGAAGAGATTCAAAGAAAACAAGGGACCTCAAGTAAACCTCACTTCATTAAAATTATAAGAATATAACAGGATTGCTTTTTCAAATGTCAAGGGGCAACTTCTGTCACGGAACCAGATATGACTAAATAGACTAAAATACCATGCTGATTGAAGGAAAGGCTGAGGGAAAGGAGATTTTAAACGTAAGGAAAGAATAAAAGGCCTGCTAAGTCTGTGAACCCAGCAGAACTGAGGGACAAGATAAGGTTATTCTTCCTACTTTAAGAGGAGCCAGGCGATTTGTAGCCCTAATTTTAGGAATAAGTTGGCAGAAAGAGTTCTTTGCATTTAGTTACTCTTTGACCCAGTTATCAAAGAGAGTCAGAGTAGTATAATAGGAAAAGGGCAGGGCTTGGTGTTGGAAGACCAGGCTTTGACACTAATTAACCATCTTACCTAGGGCAAATCACTTCACCCCACCTTGAGCCTCAGTTCCTCTGTCTATAAATGGAAGCAACAAAACATTCTCTACGGTCCTCCACAGGACTTTGTAAGTGGAAACAAGCTGAAGGAAATAAATGGAGATGCTTCTGAAGTCAGTGGATGGTATTTCCATTCTACTTACTGTTCTGTACTTCAGTTTCTTTACCTGAGGAGGCTGGGTTTCCCTAGATGACTTCTAAGGTTCCTGCCAGCTCTAAATTTGTTCTTTTTGTTTTGAGGCAATCAGGGTAAAGTAACTTGCCCAGGGTCACACAGTTAGTAAGCATCTGAGCCAGGATTTGAACTCAAGTCCTCCTGATTCCAGGGTGGTTGGGTGCTCTATCCACCACACCATCTAGCTGCCCCGTATGTGAGATCTTCAGTGTCTCACAACTGTGTGACCTTGGGTGGATCACTCTGACTCTGAATTCAGTTTCCTTTATTAAATGGCCATAATAATCCTTGTAAATAAATTTCTAAAGACTTAGCTACCTACTTAATCATGTTAAAGGGCTATGGCAAGGAATGCCTATACCTCTCACAGGGCTCTGTGAATATGACTGGACCATGTGGGAAGTTTTTCAGATACATCTCCCCACTCCAGAGAGAGGGGGAGTTTGCCTCCCTAATTCTAGCTGCCGCTAAAAGGACCTAACATTTATTTAGAACTTCATGGTTTGCAAAGTGTTTTATATATATTGTCTCTTTTGAGGTTTGAGTCTCACAAAAAACCCAAATAGTATTATTATACTCATTTTATGGGCAAGGAAACTGTCCACAGTAAATGTCAGAGGCAGGGTTTGAACTTGATCATATATATATAGTACTCCATCCACCATGCGAACTTCCTCTTCTTTAGGGAGACAGGAGATTACCCTTTGCTCTGGCCAAGTTGGTTCACTCATTGTTCCCAGGATACATCTCTGTGCTCTCTGACCTCTAAGACTTCATTCCTTTCCATCTGTCTTCCTGGCATTCCCCTTCCCAACTCATAGCCATCCTTCAGACTGGGGTCCCCACTTTCCACTCCTTCTCCTATCCTGGTGCTGCTCAAAATTCTTTTTTTGTGGAACTGACCTGCAGCTCCCCTTCTCTTCTTCACTCCCAAGCCTAGCCTCCCTCCATTTCCCCAGATAATGTCAGCACAGATAATTTTACGGTCTGACAGGCTGTTGCAGAGTCTGTTTGGCGAGTCACTTTCTGTTTTCCGAAACTAATTAGAGATGGATGAATTTAAATGGTTGTAGAAGCCAACAATAAAACATTATGTTCTCATTAGCTGAAATAATACTGTGGCTTCCCGTCTCATCCCAAGGATCTTGAATATGGAAATTAGGCTTCAGCTGTTGTAAAAAGGGGCTGCTTCATGGTGGAGGGAGTGCTAAGGCCTGCCCTGCCTCCTTCTTTCCTAGGGCTGTTGGGAGAATCAAATGAGGTCACCCATGTAAAAGTGCTTTAAAAGCATAAAGTGCTAAGGCAAAATTCAAGCATTATTATTATTAATATGGTGCTGTCATGGGGCCTTGGAGATAGATTCTTTCCCCCTTTGGCTCAGGTCTCCTGTGAGTGCCCTTAGCAGAACACCTGGGGAGAAGAGCTGTGGACACCTGAGGAGAAGAAGGAACATGGTTTCCATAGAAACCTCAGGGCTCAGCCATTTGCATTGGCTTTGGAAACCTGAACCTCTGGAACTTTGAGAAACTCTTCCAATGAGCCAGATTTATGCAGGTGAGGGGACCAGGTAGAATATCCCCTCTCCCATGTTAGCTTGACTGCTTTAAAGGTCCTGTTTTGGAGACATTTCCTATCCATGCATCCAAACCACAGGAATAAAGTTAAGACAGGCTTTGCAGAACAAGCTGGATAGAACTTGGGTAGTGAGATGTACCTGCCGGGCTCTGGGCAGCTCAGAGAGGCTCCTTAAAATCAGGGAATATCTTTTGCTTCAGTTTGTATCCCTAGCATTTAGTACAGTGCCTTGAACATAGTAGGCACTTGATTTTGACTTTTTTCTTTAAAGCAATTGGGGTTAAGTAACTTGCTCAGGGTTACAGGCCAGTTATTTCTGGGTGTGGTGCTAAGTATCTGAGCCCGGATTCGATCCCAGGTCATCTCGACTCTGGGGCCGGGGCTCTTACCGCTGAGCCACCTGGCCGCCCCTAGATTTTGACTTTTGACTGAGTGAATGGAACACTCAGGAGAGAGGCTGTTTTCATGTGATTCTCTTGTTTTCCCCAGACATTTAGGTCTCAGAGGACCCCAGATGACCCAGAGCGTAACATAGCAATTGAATTGGGTGTGGGTGTGGAGGGGTGGGGTTTCAATGGAGTCTGAGAAGGATAGTAGAGTATCAGAGCTGGAAGAGGTAGACAGGGTAGCCCAATGCAGTGGGAAGAACAATAATTTTGGAGTCAGAGAATCTGACTAATAATAAGTGTCTGATTTTCCTCCTAATAAAACTTTTCTGCTTTCCACCCAGCTTGGACTCCTCTGCATTTGGAGGGTGGGCTTCCCTTGGTTGACATTTCTGGTGTCAGAAGTAGTATGTTTTTCAGGAACAGTTGACTGAAAGGCAGGTCTGGGCCAGTTTAGCAGGGGTGGGGGAGCACAGCTTAGCAAGGTCAGCCAGAAAACACCAGCAAAGGCATTTGGGAGTGATCAAGACTTTGGCTCACCACAGGCTTCTGATTGGCTCTTTTCAGCAAACAGGCTTACTCTGTGTCCAGTGCACCTGCCTTGCAAGGTAACTCATAGAAAACAGACATATTAATAATATTAAGTGTACTTCTATAACTATTATAATAATTAGCATTTGTATAGTACTTTAAGGTTTGCAAAGAGCTTTATTTGTGTTATCTTACTTGATCCTATCTAATACTAGCATTTGGTGTGACTACTTATTTTTGAGGGTACCATCATGCTCTCAGTCAACCTGGCTTTTAAATTAGGTATCATCTTCATCCTATATTAATTCTACCTTCATAACATCTCTCTACCTTCCCAAGATTTCTCATATAGATGGCTTTTTCTCTCTTCTAACATTGCCACTCCCCTGGTTAAGGCCTTTATAATCTCATGCTTGGACTATTAAAACAGTCTTCTGGTCAGTCTCTCCCTCCTCCAGTTTACCCACTTCTTAGCTGTCAAATTCATTTTGCTAAAGCTCAAGTCTGACCATATCACTCCCTATTCAATAAAGTCAAGTGTGTCCCTGTTGCCTCCAGAATCAAATATAAAATTTTGCTCAGTTTTTAAATTCCTTCATACCCTGGCCCCTTCCTAACTTTCCAGTGTTCTGATACATTACATGCTCTGACATTCAGTGACACTGGCCTTCTTGCACAAGCTGTTCCACCTCCTGACTGGGCATTTTTACTGTCTGTCTTCCATTTCCGGAACTCTTTCCCTCCTCATCTCCTCCTCTTGGCTCACCTGGCTTCCTTTAATTTCAGTTAAAGTCCTACTTTCTGTAAGAAGTCTTCCCTAACCCTCCTTCATTTTTCCTCTCCCATTTGGCCTGTCTATATCTCATTTGTACATAGTTTTGCATCCTGGCTGCTTCATTAGATTGTGAATTCTTTGAGAATAGGGGCCATTTTAAACCTTTTTCTATATCCGTTTCACTTAACACCATGCCTGGCACATAGTAGGTGGCACTTATTAAATGCTGACGACTTCTGTGGCCTCAGACAATGTAAACTCCTAGAGGGCAGGAACTGTCCAGTGTTTTGTGTACCCAGCACCCAGCACATAGTAGGCATTTAATAAATGCTTATTTGAGTCAATCTGTCATGGTTTCAATATCCTTATCTGTGGAAAAAAGTAGGCTGAAGCACAAAGCCTTGAAAGTCCCTTCCAGCTCCAAGTTCTATGATTCTGTGACCTTGGAGAAGCTCTAGTCCCACCTCCTAGCTTTACAAATGAGGAAACTGAGGCCAGATAGCTAGTAAATGGTCTAACTAGGATTTGAACTCAAGTTCCACAACCCTATACTCAGTGTTCTTTCCCCTATAGCCAGTGTAACTTTTATAGAGAGGGAAATGCAATTGATTTAGTGTTAGAAGGAACCCTGGAGCCTTTCTAGTCTGCCATCTGCACTTTATAGATGAGAAGGAAAAGGAGGCCTAAAGAGGTAAAACTTATCCAAGGTCATACAGCTAGTCAGTTGAAGAGCTAGGATTCAAACCCAGATTCTCCAACTCCAAACCCAATGCTCCTTCCACAATATTATGATGGAAGATAGTTGTAATTTCCATAGAGAGGGAAATGTAATATAATGGTATCAAGGACAAAGACATGACCAAGAGACATCGGAGTCTTATAATGAGAAATGCAGATCAAGAAAGAAGCCTGGAGCACAAAGAGGATAATGAGAATGATATTAAATTTTTCTCACATCTTTGGCGCAGGAGGAATGCCAGGCACTAGCTGGGAATTGCCTCGCCCAGCACTGCAGCACCAGGCACTGCTCTAAGGGCAGGGATGTTTTTAAATGGTGTAAACATGCTGAGCTGAAGCAGGAGACCTAAGGAAGAAGGTCAGGCCTGAGGTGGAGTTTGGGGAAGCTTCCCTGGGCTTTGGAATTCTCCTGAGGGTCAGGTGATTAACCTTCTTCCTGGAACTCAGCTGTAGCAGAACAACAGGCTTTTAGAGTTTATCTCTCATTTACATTCTATATCTTGTATAGATGTAGTTGTTCACATGTTGTCTTCTTTAGTAGAAAGTGAGCTCCTTGAAGGCAGGGACAATGTTATGGCCTTTCTTTGTACCTCCAGCATTTAGCACAGTTTCTAGCACACAGTAAACACTTAATGTTTGTTGAGGATTTTGGGAGAGCAGAGGGGCCCCTAGGACTAGAGAGATGAGAAAGAGCTTTGTGTACCATGTCTTACCTCTTCCATAGTGCTCTCAGTTTTCGGGGTCTTCTAGTTGTTGAGGGAGCTATTCCATCTGCCCATATCTGTGATGGCTCCCACCAAGTTTGCTTTAAGTAAATTGTTTTTCTGTCATATCTGACTCTTTGTCATGACCCCATTTAGGGTTTCTTGGCAAAGATACTGGAGTAGTTTGCCATTTCTTTCTACAACTCATTTTATACATGAGGAACTGATTAAGTGACTTGGTTAAGTGGTTAAATGACTTGCCCAGGGTCACATGGCTAGTAAGCTCCCAATCCACTATGCTATAGTAGCATGATCTCTCTTAGGTTATCTCTTCTTGCCAACAAACCTCTTCTAATTGGGATACTGCCAGCTCACTGGAGCACCTCTATTTCTTCCTTATCATTATTCCTTCCCAGGGAACTTAGAAGAAACCACGAGT
Source organism: Petaurus breviceps papuanus (assembly GCF_028583685.1). Classification (NCBI taxonomy): domain Eukaryota; kingdom Metazoa; phylum Chordata; class Mammalia; order Diprotodontia; family Petauridae; genus Petaurus; species Petaurus breviceps. The sequence continues at coordinate 29,137,457 of NW_027186372.1, read as the reverse complement.
CTACTGAGTAAGATAATATTAGTTGCCTCTCACTTCAGCTGGGCAGCTAATGGGCTCAATAGATGGAATCAAAAAGACTCATCTTTCTGAGTTCCAGCCTCAGAAACTTACTAGCTGTGTGACCCTGGGCAAGTCACTTAACCCTATTTGTCTCAGTTCCTCTTCTGTAAAATGAGCTTGAGAAGGAAATGGCAAGCCACTCCAGTACTTCTGCCAAGAAAACCCCACGTGGGGTCCTAAAGAATCAGACAGAACTCAAACGACTGAACAAGAACAAAAATTCAAGCAAGGTTGTTTTGTTGTTGTTATTTACCCTTTGTTCTCAGAGGACCATGACATCAGGGAGGTGATGCCATGACATGCAAGTGAATTGGATTTAAGTGAGGAAGGGCTGTGCTAAGTCACCAGCCTCACTTTCTCCTCTAGAGCCATCTGGGTCCAGTGACCAGATATGTATCAGGACAACTGGAGATGGCCCTGGATGCAGCGGGAGACCTTTTAAAGCTAAGGTCTTTAACAGATCCCAGTTTGGTTGAGGCAACACCCATTTAGTGGTTAAGCCTAGGTAAGAAAGGAAACAAAGAATGGCTTCTTTTACCTAGTCAAAAAAAAAAATCAATCTGGGAGGGGAAGACCCTCAGGATTTCTGGCTAAAATAGAAACAATTGCTATTTGCATTCACTCTGAGCCAATCTGGGCCCAAACAATGACCAAGTGCGCTTGCTTCAGTGGGTTTATGATTTCATTGAAGAAGTTATTTCACCCACTGGTATAGATTACATACCATCCTTGCTTTTTCATTTTGTGTCTTGTCCATGTGTTCCCATAAATCCTCTAGAGACCTTCTTTTAAATCTTTTACCATTTCATGGGCACTGGTGTAGTTCTTAGGTTATTTAGGTAATATGGGGCAATGGAAAGAGTAAAACATTTGGATTCAGATGACCTGGGTTCAAATCCTGGCTTGGCTACTTTACCTAAATGACTTTGAGAACATTACTTCAGTGGACTTAATTTTCTGCATCCATAACATCAGACGGTTGTATTAGATCACATCTAAGTTTCCTTTAAACTCTAAATCTATGGCTCCGTAATCTTATCAGTTATTCCTCACTCTTAGTACATGATTAGCTCATTTTTCTTTTACAATTATACCTTTTGTGGATGATATCTTTTAGGTCACCTTTGGGTACAAGTCATTGTTGGTAATACACTATAAGCCTAGCTTTGTCTACCATTCACCTTCCCATTGTCCACTAGGCTGCCTGAAATTTTGATTCTTTAGAGATTGTGGTGTTCTATTATTCACAGTTATAAAGCCTTAGTAGGAGAGTATTGGTATTGAAAAAAATGATACGTTAAAATTGTATCTTGTTTTGTTTCTTCTTTGAGTCTTCATCTCCTATCCCCACCCCAATCCCCTTCTTGTCAGTATAGTGAGTTTATAAGTAGCTAGCGGTAACACCTGCACAAGCGGCTTTCCGGAAGAATGCTACTGTGAGCAGCTTTTAAGGTTCTGATTACACAGTATATCACTCTATATCAGATGTCAGTATATCACTCTCTTCCATAACAAATCAAAGCAAAACTTTCACAGAAAATCAAGGTACAGCATTCACAATATTACAACTTATCACAGAAAATCACAATATAATATTCACAACATAGTCTTGGAGTACAATAGTCAAAGTCTTCCACTTATGGGGCAACAAGTTAACTCAATCAGTCACTTATCAGTAACAATATCTCAAAGTACAATAGTTAAAGTCTTCCACTCTTGGGGCAAAGTCTTGATTATCTCAATCAGTCACTTATTCAGCAATCAATTACTAAGTATCATACACAAAACCCTTCACCCCTTAGGTCACTAGTAATCTACAATTCCATAATTACTCAGTACCCAAGGAGAGGTCTTTTCATCTTGACTTGGGGCCTGTTCTCAGATTCCCTGGATCCCCTTCCATGGTCCCCAATTCTACTTGGGTTCAATGGCAGACAGCTCCCAGTTCCTTTACCAGCTCTCTGGTTAGGTGCTGCTCCACATTGAAGTTCATAGAGTCTGGTCCATGTCAGATCCCTCACCATTTCTACTCCAGGGAATTCAAGGCTCAACCAAGCCACAAACAAAGTCTCAGCATCCTGGTCATGCTTCCTTAGTCTTCTGCTTCCTCAGTCTTCTCCTGGGCTTCTGGGCTCCTCTGTCACCTGGGCTCTTGGCTCCTGGCTCCTGGGCTTCTGGGATCCTGTTCAGAGTAAGCTCCACCACCACAAGTTCTCAGGAAATTCTGGCTCAGTTCTTCATTCTCTCTTCTGCAGCTGCTCTGCCACCAGATCCTGGTCTCAAGAAAATTCTGACTGTGCCTCTCTAGGGCTTTTCTTATATACACAGCATTAGCTACTTCCTGTTTTAGCTAACCCCTTCCTGTTACGTCAGGAACAGGAGACAAGAGTTCATACCTTCTGTTTCCCCAACAGAGGCTTGATCAGTTACTAAGTACTAAGTACCTGCTACCTTTGCCAACACAAAGGGATCTTCAAATTCAAATTACATTACCATTACACTAGCATAAAACAGCAACAGCAGGAAGTAAGATTATAAAGGAAAAACTAGAAGTCACATACAATCTGTCCCAAAGGTCAAAAAAGTAAAAATTTCAAATTGTTTCATACATTAATGAAAAATTACATCCTGGTGATATGTGCTGAATCAAGGAAAAGTCTTCTAGGTTTTGCTATCTGAGATTTTTGGTCCCATGATAGGTATATCTCAAATAAGTTCTAGATATCCCCATTAAGACCTGCAGAACACCAAAGGATGCTGATTACTATGAGATGATGTAGATATGTTGAGTTTAAAGTTTTACCAACAACTTTGAGATGATCTGGATATGTTAATGAACTACTCCCAAGGTGGCACAGATAAGAGTAAGTCTGCCCCCTCTCCCCCCCCCCCCCCCCCAACCTATAAAAAATGAGATCTCAAACTTCTGCCCTCTCTGTCCCCTCCTCCTTTCCCCTAACACTCTCCCATCTCCATCTGGGTCATTTCCCCCTATACCCTCTGTGTCTTTTTAAAGTTTGTTTGCAGCCTACTACTGCCATTGTGGTCTTTCCCAGAAAATACCCAAAGAACTGGGTATGTCTGCCCCATTTCATAAATTCATAAATTAATTATCAATTCAGATTAGTTTTTGTTACAGGGAGCAGTTTTGCATCCTTGAAAGTGGTATACAATTCTCAATGCAATACAACTCACTTGCTTCTTCATATTTGATTCTGGACCCAGTTCATTGACTCTCTGCAATGATTCACATGCATGCGTGCATGCGTGCATGTGTGTGTGTGTGTGTGTGTGTGTGTGTGTGTGTGTGTGTGTGTGT
>NW_027186372.1:29121607-29134068 GCF_028583685.1 Petaurus breviceps papuanus | reverse complement strand
TGTGTGTGTGTGTGTGTGTGTGTGTGTGTGTGTGTGTGTGTGTGTGTGTATCAATGGACTAACTCAATGGTTTCCTGTCCAACTATATGTCACTATCTGGGTAATAAACATTTTTCATCCATTTGTTTTTTCCTGTTTAGATTGTTAGACTGATCTCTTCTGAGTAGCTCTACATCTCATTTAGGATATACTGTGGTATTCTGAAGCTTGGTGCAATATATCACCTAAAAACAGGAACAACTGAAGAACCTCAGGATTTTTAGGGAATCCTTCTTACATATGGACTCCGTACTGCCCCCCATGACAGTGGCAAACACCTTTGGTAAGCATATATCTCATTATTTGTATTTGATATTGATAGCAGATGATAAAAATAGTTAAAATTTATAGAGTGCTTTAGGGTTTGCAAAATGCTTTACATTCATTATCTCATTTGAATCTCACATTTGAATCAGAATCTCATTTGAATCCCTTTCAAGTATCAAGGACTGATAAACAAAGTTATTTCTGCAGTAATATCCATTAGGGGATTATATATATGTGCTGTTAACATATGCATGGGAGATCCCTCCTGGAGGAGAGACTTTAAATATGAATAGATGTAATAAACATGCTGAGATCTTGAATTATTTATACCTTTCAGTCACTTATATGACTGTGAACATGTAATCTGGCATATAATATCATCTTTAAAGGCTTGCTTCATATGTATTGTCTTCTTCTTCTTTTTTGCTTTTTGGAGGGCAATTTGGGTTAAGTAACTTGCCCAAGGTTACACGGCTAGTTTTTTTGTGTGGGTGTTAAGTGTTTGAGGCTGGAACCGAACTTGGGTCCACCCGACTCCGGGGCCAGCACTTTACTCACTATGCTACCTAGCCGCCCCTTCATGTGTATTTTCATTATTGATATGTGTTTGGATCACTGCAATAAAGAATTTCTAAAGATGAGAAAATAGGCATGAGGATCAGTACTGCTGATGTTTTCTCAGTTGCCTTTGGCCTATTTTTCTACTTGTTTTGTTTCTTTCTCTTGAAAATTAATCCCTTAGTGTTTTCTAAATTGTGCCATTTTCAGCATTAATTACTAATTTGTGTATCTGTTCTGGTCCAGTCATTGTTTTTCACTTTTTTTTTTTAGATGACATTTTCACTTCTTCATGTTGGATACCGAATTGTTTGTCATTGATAATGATGAGAATAGATCTCCATAGAAATACTGGCAAATCTGTTCTACTTTGCATCTATTTGTTGTCCTTCAATTTCAGTTTATAAATGCTTTTTAGGATAACCTGACTTAATGGTTTCTTTCACCAAAATATCTGCAAATTTGTTTTATCCTCAGCTATTTTACTGTTTTGTGAGGCAATTGCTTCTAGTCTTCTGCCATCTTCTTCTGTATTATTTTACAAATAACTATATACCATAAAATGGTGTTGCCCTTTGTGACCATATCTTTCAACTTTTGCTTGGCAAGAGGATCAAATATTTGTCAAGTGAGGTGGGTTAGGGCCTTTTTAATATTTTTTTTCATTATGGTGATTTCTTTCTATCAGTTAAACTATTGTAGGAAACAGAAATGGTATATTTTCCTTTATCCATTTCTGAGTCAACATTTTGTTTTAAAAGGTCAGATTGGAGCTGCTGCAATTGCATCCAGTTGTCTTCTCATCTCTACCCTTTCTTCTAATTTTTTTAGATTAAACAGAGATATTTTTCCAGTACATCTATATCTTAACAATTATATGCAAACGTAAGAATAAAAATGGATAGACCTAGACACCAATCATACACCACCATCAGCTCATCAACAAAAATGTTTCCATTTTGAACTAAAATGTGAAAATAAAGTAATACATGTTTATTGGTGCTAATTTTTTTTTAAACTGCCAATATTTGTTTATAAAATAGTATTTTATACACACCGACAGATATGTGGATAGAGGCTAAACACTGGCAGTGGAATGAGTAAAAGGAGAAAATGCAAAGTATAGGTTGCAACATTGTGACTTCTAATGTGGAAATGTTTGATACAGGTCATCTTTTATCTTTACCTATAGGAGTATTTCCAAATGAATACATGGGTACATTTATTTTGCTGATTATGGATGAGAAATTGGATAAAAATGTTTGCTTCATCTAACTAAAGACAACTCACTTAGAATGACTTTCATATCATCATGCAGTCATTTTTCCATCCATTATGGTAAGCCAACTTTATTTTATTCCTAAAAGTTCTCTTTGATATATAGACATGGCACTTGCCATGTGTTTTGACTTTCTTTTTGAAGAAAACATTCATATTGAGGCCTAAGGCTTCTAAATAGTCTATAAGTTTCTGGTATTTTTTGCTTCTTAGTCCTGGATCATCTTTTCTAAGATATTTTGAAGTGCCTTCTTCTTTGTCTGCCTTTGCATCGAAGACACTGATTATCAAGGTGTGAGTTGAATTCATTTGGGGATGTTTGTCATACTTTGTTGTTTTCATAGAATTTCTTTACTTTTTCATCCTTGGCAATAAATGTTTGAGAGTAACTGGCAATTATGGTGGTTAGACCCATTCTCCCCTTCCCAATGGTGGTGGACAGCTCCTGTGAGAACATATCCTAGGGACTTCTGGGTCTTGTCATTAATCTTGCGGTCGCACCTTTAGAACATTGAGGCCTTTCCATCTGTTCTGAAGCTGAATTCTTCTATATTTGTTCTCTAATTAGAGTATGAGCTCCTTGAAAGTAGGAATATATTTCTTTCCTATTGTTTCCACAGCATTTAACACAGTGCATAATTTGTATATTTTTTCATTTAATTTATTTATGCTCCTCAGGAACCCTAAAAAAGTGAATGAATAAATGTTCATGAAGGGATATTTCTCATTGCCTTTGGGTATTCAATAAATTAGTTATGGTACTAAACCCCCCCAAAAAAACCCTCTCTTATTTTGTAACCTCCTTTTGTGATATGATGCTTTGTACTATACTTGCCCTCTCTCCTTCCTAATCCTCATGTTCAGTTCCTTTCCTGTTTTCTTCCACAGCTGGAACCTTCTATGCTGGAACTTTAAGCTCCATGCTGTACTCAGCTGAGTCTTCTAACCAATTTTTGGCATCTTCCTGCCAATGACTTCAGAGGAAGAAACCAGTCAGATACACCTACACAAAACCTCACTCTTTGTTGTAAAGCAGCTGGTGATTACTTGCCTTACAGAAAGATCTGAGGTTTGGAGGATGGAATCTAGTCATCCTTATTCTTAGCTAGGAGAAATGATAAGAGCTTGGTACAACTTGAGTGTGTCTGGTCCAGTGAACAGCTTCTCAAAGGATAGCTGACCCTCTTGTGCCCTGAGGATCATCTTACCTCAGGTGCAGTGATCTCTCCTCTGGCAACTAAATCCCGGATAGATCTTTGTTTCTCTGGTGACTGAGATCTGGATATAATCGTTGACCTGAGTTCCTCTTAGCTCATCTCAAAACCTTTTTCCTTCCCCTGGGTAATTCATTTTGGGCTTCATGCCTTCTTTTGTGTAAGTTCAAATGCATCTGTAATAAATGTCGGTCACTTCTATCATTAGTGACTCTCTCTTGAAAACCTATTAGTCTAAAAACTGGCTGTCATGGACTGGGATACTGTCTCTGCCAATTCTTTCCTTTGGTTCTCCATTTAGCTGTGACTTCCTTATGCTTTCTGGGTTTCATTTTCAGCTAGAATGTAAACATGGACATGCTTCAATGGCATATAAGCTCATTGGCTACCAGATAAAGACCTCACTTTTGGGGAACCAACAGTCAAAATTATGTTCACAGATGGCCTAAAAATCTGTGTGATTGTTAGCATATTCTCTCCCCACCTCCCCTACCTTGTTTCTGCCATCTGCCCTTCCCACTATGGAAAAGGAAGGGATTTCTCAGGATTGAGGCTTATTTTTCATTTTTCTTTCTTTCATGGGTTGCCATGGCCAAAGAATTAATTGCCTAGTGAGCAACCCATTGGTGCTGAGCCTCTCTGTCCTTTTTCAGGCTGGTTGTCAGGTAATAGACACAATCAGATGCTGGGACCCTACTTGAAGTCTTTCCAATTTAGAACTTGCTAGTACTTGTATCCCACTGGCATCAACTTTAGAAACCTAGGAAGGTGAGAGAAGAATATTTTCTATTTAAAGAAAAAGAATATCGGGACAGATGTTTGAGGACTAGTGATGACAATATAGAATGGCATGCTCTTTCGTGCCATGGTGAGACATTAGAGTAGAATTTTTTTGTGGACTACAAACTGTAGGAATTTAGAGAAAGGCAAAGATGACTGAAGATGAAATGAGGCTAGAATAATAGAATGGTAGGGTTGGAAGGAACCATGGAACTTAGATCATCAGTCCTGGAAGGGACCTTAGAATAAAGAATGTCAGAATTGAAAGGAAGTGCCATCCTCTTATCTGACAGAGCAGGAAACCAAAGCCCAGAGAGGTGAAGTCACTTGCACAAAGTCTACAGTTGGTTTCAAGCTGAATTTTAAGTCTCCTGACTTCCAGTCCAATAATTTCCATAGTGCCATTCTGCCCCTCTCCTCACTTTTACATTTGCACTGCAGATTGAGCCTATGCCAAATTTTCTTCTTGCCAATTTGGTAGGAATGTAGATCCATTTCCATTTTTCTTCAAACAGCAACTAGCCCTTCCACCTTCATTTACAGAGCCCTTTATAGACCTGAAGCAGTTTTGCATACAACGTGAGAATGGGTGAGGGGTGCAGTGGGGGTATAGCAGGAAGAGGACTAACCTAGCATTCAGGAGAGACGAATTCTAATCCTACTACTGCCACTTTTGGACTTTGGTTAAACCAGCCAATCTTCTCCAGTTTCCTCCTCTGTCAAATGAAAGGGTTGGGCTAGATGACCTCTAAGGTCCTTTCCAGGTTGAACCTAGAATTTGAGTATTATTTGATTTTCACTATGCCCTCTATAAAGTAGGTAGTGCAAATAGTATTGTCTCCATTTTACATATAAGGAAGTTGAGGCTCGGTGGGTAAATGACTTGCTGAAGATCACATAGCTAATCAGTGGTTAGTCCACTTTTCTGACTCTAAGATTTTCCAACACATCATTTTGCTTCTGTATTCAAAAAAATGCTATATTGGTTGACAGTAATTTTCCATTCCTGATACTTTGCTGACCTGCTCTGTTGTCAGACACTGGCAAGATGCCCAAATTGTCCAACGGACTCTACTTTAAATATTTGTAATCTTTTTCTACATGAAACTCAAACCTTTATCATAGCAACTTTGCGATGAACAGAGGGAAAAGGTATTATTGTCCTCACCTTGGCTCATTTTTCATAAATGAGGAAGTCTGGTTAAGAATCACAGAGCTAGCCAGAGCTAGAATCAGAACCACAGAAACAAGTTTAGAGCTGGAAGGAATCTCAGAAGCCATGTAGTCTAATGCCTACACTTTACAGATGATGAACTGAAGCCCAAAGAGGGTAAGTTAGATGCCCAAGGTCATACAGATGGTAGATTAAGTAGATGACACAATGGGTAGAGTGCTGGTCCTGGAGTCAGGAAGACTCATCTTCCTGAGTTCAAATCTGGCCTCAGATACTTACTGGCTGTGTGACCCTGGCCAAGTCAGTTAACTCTATTTGCTTCAGTTTCCTCATCTATAAAATGAGCTGAAGAAGGAAGGAAATGGCAAACCACTCCAGACTCTTTGCAAAGAAAACTCCAAATGGGGTCACAAAGAGTCATGAAAAAAAATGGCTGAATAACAACATACAAGTAGTGTCAGAGTCAGGATTTGAACCTAGGTCCTCTGACTCCAAATCCTTTGTCCTTCTACCATAATGCTGGGAAGTCACGCTTTTCAATAAGACTATTATTGTCATTGTCATTACCAACTTTTCTATGGTGGGTTATCATTTACTAAGAGCTTTCCCATCAGGGGCTTGCTGCCAGTGTTTTCATTTTCATTTTACAAATGAGGAAATTGAGTCTCAGAGAAGGCAATTGACATGCTCAAGGTCATAATAGCCACTAAGAAACTGAGCATTTATAGGTTTCAAAAATGGCTACTGTTGGTTGGTTTGGTTCATATATTAACTACTTGCTGGATTAAAAAAAAAATCCTGCCATGACTCCTTGGGGCTCAGTCCTTCCTGAGGTTAGTTCATGCCCTCTGGTTATTGTATTTGATATGAGCTGAAAGAGCCTGGGAACTTCTTTCATTCTGATTCCCGTCAGAAATTTGTATAGCTCAGTAGGGTCACCTCTAAGTCCCTGCTTTTGCAAGGAATACAGATCTGATTTCTATATTCTCTATCACTAAAGATCCCTGCATTGTACTGCATGTTCTCAGCTGTTCTTGCCTCTTTCGAATATAATTTTTTTTTCTGAATTCAGTAGCTAGATTCCAGGTGCATCCTTGGCTTCATTCTTTTTTGTCCCCAGGTATGATTTCCTCTTAGACAGTAAAACCTCATTAATCCAGACTTCACTACTTCAGCATTTGTGATAATTCCCTGTGAGATGGGCTGAAGTTTATCTCTGCATCATCTTTGAAGATAGAGTTTGTTAAGTAACAGAGGAGTCTGAAAGGCAGAAGACAGTCACAGACTTCACAGAATCTTGGAGTTGGAAGGGTCTTCAGAGGCCAGCTGGTCCAACTGAGACTCGAATGAGAATTTCTGTGCAATGTTTCTGCCAAATGGCCATACTGCTCTGGACTTCTAGTGAGAGGGAACTCCTTTATGTTTGGACACAGCTTCTACTTTTGGTTGCTTTTAGTGGTCAGGATTTTTTTTTCTTATATTGAGCTCAAATTTGCCTCTCTGAAACTTCCACTCATTGCTCCTGGTTCTGCCTTCTGAGGCCAAATAGAATATAACTAATTTTTTCTCTCATGTGACTGTCCTTCAGGTACTTGAAAACATACTCCTAACCCACAGGTCCCACTACACAGACCCTCTTCTCTAGAAGCACCAGTGACTTCCTATAGACCCACAATAAAGCATTTAAAGCCCTTCCAACATATTACCAACCTACCTTTCTAGGTTTATTGTATATTATTTCCCGGTCCATTCTAAGGACTTTCTCTACCATGGCATAGAAATGTCTTCACCCTGGAAGTTCACTCTACTCCTGGACTTTTCACATTAGAAGTATCCACTGCCACCCCCCCAACCCAGCATCACACTCTCATTGGCTGAGTCTGTCCAGCACTTTTTTTTGGGGGGGGGAAGGCAAGGCAATTGAGGGTTAAGTGACTTGTTCAAGGTCACACGGTACATGTGTCAAGTGTCTGAGGCTGTATTTGAATTCAGGTCCTCCTGACTCCAGGGCTGGTGCTGTATTTACTATGCCACCTAGCTGCCCCAACACTTTGATTTTTAAGGAGGAAACCTGGACATATCATGTCTTCATTGTTCTCCAGATTGCACTACTGACTCTCAGAACTTTTTCTCCCATGTCCCTATATGGATACTTTCCCCACTTTGGTGTTGTCTTTTCCCATTAGAATGGAAGCTCCCTGAGGGCAGGGACTTTCTTCTACTTGTTTTTACATTCCCGACTTTTAGCACAGTGCCTGGCACATAGTGAACACTTAAACGTTTGTTGACCGACTTGACTTCACAGATGGTACATTCCAGTCAAACTGGGCTGCCTGTCATGTCTTGTATATGCCATCCCATCTCCTGTCTCTGTGCCTCTACTTGGGCTATACCTTATGCCTGCCATCACCCCCTCACCTCCACCTTTTAGAATGCCTAGTTTCCTTCAAAGCTAACCTGAATGGCCACAGGAAGTCTATTCTGGTCTTTCTAGTTTCTGGTGTGCTTTCTCTTCTCATCACTTTGGATATATACACACACACACAAATATATATGTACACATCTATAATTTTATATTATTTATTTGTGTATATACATATACACATATGTGTGTGTATATATGTATACACACACACACCTATTTTCCATTTGCTTATTCTGTGAGCACATAGAATGAGAGTTCCTTGAGGACAGGTACAATTTGGCTTTTTTTCTTTGTTTCTTCAATACCTTGCACAGAACATGGCACCTAGAAGATATTTAATGAATGCTATAAAATAAATAAACACCCCCCCCCATTCTTTCAATAGATCCTTATATGGAATTATCTTAAAGCACTTTGTCATTAGAATTGTCTTCTTCCAAATTATCTTCTTTCCTAAAATATGGCACCCAGAATTGAAAAGAATTCTCCTGATGTTTTCTTGACCAAGACAATGGGATTATCAGCTCCCTGTGGTTATACTATGAACCTTACATCTCTTGTACTGTGACCTAAAATAATATTACCTTTTTTGGTTTCCATATTACACTGTTCACTCATATTGACTTTGTAATCCATTAAAACCCCAAGATCTTTTTTCAAACAGACTGCTCTCTAGGCATACCTACCCCTTCCTATACTTGTGAAGATTATTAAAAAAAATCTTATTAGACCTGTTTTTAAGCCCTAGCACTACCACTTGCACAATTCACTTCACCTCTGAGTTCCAATAGGCTTCTCAGCAAAATAATCCTTTACAAAAGTCCTTCTCTCATGATACTTCATTGTGTCATGAAGGTGATGTTGCAAGTCTGTACCAGTAGAGTGAATACTCTGGCAGGTTCTTTTAAGCTGGAAAGGCTTTGTGTTCAGGCCTGGTTATTGATAGGATCTGTGGTCCAAGGGCTAGCTTAGTGTAATATAAAGAGCATGGCATCAGTAGCTGGCCACAAGGTCATGAATTCTTTGGCCATGGTGACCCATGGAAATAAGGTTAATAATGCTGATCCCATCATACAACTACCTCAAGGAGTAAATTATGTGAAAGTGCCTTGTAAAGCTCCATGTAATAATTTATATTTAAAAATTACTATTGTAACAACTTTATGGTTCCTCAGTGCTTCATGCCCAGATTATTCTAATAGCCTCCCAACTGCTTTTCTATTTCTGGATCCTCTATCCTCCCTCTAATGGATTGTGCCCAGTCTATTCTGTATGCCTCTGCCAAAACATCACTTTCATTAAGTCACTCTCCTGTCTGTTTAAGAATCTATTATGGCTTTCTTGTTTTATGAAATAAGATGAAACTCAACTTGGTATTTAAGGTGCTCTGTAATTTGTTTCCATACTACTATGTGCAAGTTGAGTCTGCTCAGGGTACATTGAATGCTGGTATCCTTGAAAGAATTGGAGTTATTTTTTTGTGGGGCTCAATGGATGAAGGTGGCAGGGAGGGTGTAATGTTAATGGGATAATATCTTCCCTGCCTATTAACAGGCCTTACGTGGAACCCATTGAGGGAAGGACTTGCCTAAGGAGGAGCTTGCTTAGGGAGAGGCTTGCTTTTTGGAAGGCTTCCATATCTTTTGGTACTCAGTTGATCAGGCACTGAGTCATGAGGGTTGTGATGACTTCTGGCTCTGAGAAGTGTATATATACTTTGAGTTGGTATTTTGCTTTGGGGGGTTCACTCATGAGAAGGACCTTTTGATTTCCTGGTTGAGACTCTAAGTAGCCATATGTTAAGAGCCCCCTCGACTACTCAGATGCTGTCTGTGCTCTCTTGATCCAGTGATGTACATAAAGTGTATAGCAATATTGCTATGTTCAGACAGCTGAGCCCTATCTGTTGATCTTTGTGCTAATTTCTCTGCTTGTCGTTTCTCCAAGTTCAAGATGCTGACCTTTCCCCTGAACTAGTGAATGTAATTAGAAATAGGATTGTTAACCCCTTTTTGAGCAGTCTTTCCTAGAAAAACAGATCAAAGAATCTGTGATAGCAGGCCATCCTGGGTATGCTAGGGTGCTTGCTGTTACAGAGGGTTCTGGCTGAGTGGGGGCAGCAGCCAGGAAAATGGGGAAGGTAAGAAATATGAAACTAAGATAAGTGATATTTGATTGATCAGAGGGACAAAGACTTCTCTCCTTTGTCCACTCCATTACCCTAGCCCCCTCCCAACTATTATTGCTATATACTTTGACCAGAGCTGCCAAACCTTAACCATAACTGCTACCTGTTCCCCACTGCCCTGCTCTCTTTCTGTTCTGACACTATTTTCTAAAGACTCTTCTCCCATCATCATCTACAATATAGATCATGACTTATAGGGGAAAATGTTTATAGTGATGGAAGGAGAGAAGTGAAAAACCAAACAGTAATTGTCCTGGGGATCTTACAAGATTGAGATGCTTCCTGGATTTTGGCCACCCTATGGTTTCTGTCCTAATGGAAATAGGTTGAGGATTAAAGTAGCTTATCTTATAGCCCTCCAGCCTTCAAGGAAAGGAAGCAGAAAAAAATTAAAACTTTCTCCCCCCCATTTGTGTGAAAAAAAGTTGAAATGAACTCTTTCAAAGTAGAACATAAGCCTGGTTTGGATTTTTGCTTTGGGTAAAGGTTGAGATCCCTTCTTACTTGTATTTCAACCCTTTCACCCAATCCTAATTATTTCTACGCATCTCACAGGGGCCCATCTCTTCGTCTGGCTGTTTTATCGGCCCAGCCAAGAATTCCAGCAAGGCCTGTCATTCCCAGTGACTGACAAAAGAAAGGGCATTTGTCCTTTTGCCTAGCAAGTGTGATAAGCAAATGGTAAAGCCGGTACCAGTCATTTGCATGCAGAGTGGACCATTTCATTAAGAATTTCATTAAGATGGTAATGTTTAATGTTTCCTGGGAAAAATGAGTTTTTGGCTTGTTCAATTATATAATTAAAGTCAGAGAATTAGGGAAGATTGCAAACTGCTTGCATAATGTGGGCAAGTATAATGGTAAAACTTGTAAATAAGTTCAAGGGATAGAGTTCTCCTCTGATAAGTGCGCTAAATCAGATAAGGAAGACTGAGGCATCCCAGAGTTCCCAGGGATTTGATGACAGCAGTACAGCTCAGTTTTCCTTTGAATATTGCCCCAGGATGAAGGCAAGTGGTATCATAAGAGCAGAACGGGCTTTGGACAAGGTCGCCATGATTTTGCTAAAGGAAAGGGCCTGCTAGGGGTATTGCCCCATGGAGAGCTGACTTTTTCCATTGCATCATCAGTTTGATTCCATTAAGCATCTACTAGGTGTAAGATACCATGGGAAGTCACTGGGGATTTAATGACGATAAATGACCCAGCCCCTACCTTCAAGGAACTTTTCATCTACTAAGAGAATCTGGTGGGTAGGAGGTAGATACTACATGTACACAGGGAAGCATTACACAAAAAAAGAATAGGTAAAATAGGTACAAAGGACAGGACAAGAAAAGATGTTCTAGGAGAAAAAAATGAAGGGAGAAATGACTTTCATTTCTTGGTGTTAAAAAAAAGCATGAAGGACAATGTAAGACCTGAGCTGGGCCTTAAAAAAGGAAAGGATTTCAGTGGGAGGAGATAGCATATTCCAGGCCTAGAAGATGACCTGTGGAAATTCACAGAAGTAGGGGAGGGTAGAATGAATGAATGAAATATTTCGAAGGGACTTACAACATGCAAAACACTATGCTAGGTAGTTGAGTAGTTCATTTATTTATTTATTTTGGTTGTGTCCAACTTTTGTGACCCCTTTTGGCAAAGATAGTTGAGTGGTTTGCTGTTTCCTTCTTCAGTTTTACAGAGGAGAAAACTGAGTCAAATAATGGGAAGTGACTTGTCTAGGGTCACACAATCTGAGGCCAGATTTGAACTCACATCCTTCTGATTCAAGGGCTGGTACTTTATCCACGGCACCACCTAATTGCCTATTGTCACATAGCTAGTAAGTGTCTGAGGCCAGAGCTGAATTCAGAAAGATGAGTTTTCTTGACTCCAGGCCTGGAGCTCTATCCACTGTGCAACCTAGCTACCTGTGCTAGGCCATGAGGACATAAATAGAAAAGGGAAACAATCCCTCCTCTCAAAGAGCTCAATTCTAATGGAGGAGGCAATAATAACCAATCAATAAACATTGATTAATACTATGTGCCAGGCATGGGGCAGTGAGGTGGTGCAGTGTTGGGACTGGAGTCAGGAAGACTCCTTTTCCTGAATTCCTGAGTTAGAGAAGGAAATGGCAAACTGTTCTAGTATTTTTGCCAAAAAACTACAAATGAGATCATGAAGAGTAAGACATGACTGAAAACAACTCAACAACCACAAAAAGAACAACAAATGTACCAGGCATTGTGCTAATTGCTAGTTACAAAGAGGCAAAAGACAGTTCCTGCCCTCATGGAGCTTGCAATCATTAGGTAACAACACATATGGAAGGTTTTAGCTGCAAGTCAGATAGAAAAGTCCCACCTTAGTAACAAAACAGATGCTTCCTTCTTAATGTCATTCCCACTAATAAAATCCCAATAGTTTCTGAAGTTTAACTATTTGTTGACACCAAGAACTTTGTAGCTAGAGCTTTCCTTTTTGGGTCCTCAGTACTATGCCTAGCACCATCAGGAGTAGTTGCCAGGGTGCATCTCCACAAGAGCTGCT
>NW_027186372.1:29039107-29116607 GCF_028583685.1 Petaurus breviceps papuanus | reverse complement strand
GCAGAGAAGTAATATGATCAGATCTGTGCATTAGAAAAATCACCCTAGGGGCAGCTAGGTGTCGCAGTGAATAGAACACCAGCCCTGGAGTCAGGAGGATCTGAGTTCAAATGCGGCCTTAGACACTTAACACAAAACTAGCCCTGTGACCTTGGGCAAGTCACTTAACCCTAATTACCTTACCTTCCCCTCGCCAAAAAGAAAAAACAAAAGAAAAAGAAAAAAGAAAAATCACCCTAGCAACTAAGTAGAAGATGGATTAGTGAGGGGAAAGACTCGATGCAGAAAAGCCAACTGTATCTTGTAATATCTCTGGGCCTTGGTTTCCTCATCTGTAAACTGAGGATTACAAAACTTGTACTACCCACCTCAAGAGCCACAGTGAGGAAAGGACTTTGGCAAAGTATTGTATAAATGTGCTATCATAATGGTTAATTCACATTAATACAGCACTTTAAGATTTGCAAAGTACTTTCCTTACTGAAATTCTGTGAGGTAGATACTACAGAAGTATTCTCCCTATTTTACAGAGGAGGAGGCTGATATTCAGAGATTAGTGACTTGTCCAAGGTGTCTCAGCTATTGTGTCAGAGCCTGGATGCAATTCCAAGCCTCTTGATGTCAAGTCCAACAACAATAGTATGTTAATGTTGAAACATTTCAGTTTATTGAACAGTGATGTTAATGTTGAAAAAGCTAACGGTTAATGTTAATGTTGGGAAAGTAGAAATGTTCTAAATTTAATGGAAGACATTTCAGCAATGTGCCAGTTCATCTTTTCAATTATGTTCAAAATCTGAGTCACCTTTGACTTTTCTCTTTTCCTTAACCACCATATCGACTCAGTTACCAAGTCTTGTTGATTCTCTCTCTACAATATTTCCTTCATGCCACCTCTATCTACTCATACAGTCACTGCCCTACTTCCAGTTCTTACTGTCTTACTTGAATTGCTATAATAGTCTCCTAACTGATATCTCTACTTTTAGCCTCTTCCCTCGATTATCAATCCTCAATATACTTGCTGAAATAATCTTCTTAATGCACAGTTTTATCATGCCACTCCCCTCTTCTAAAGTCTTCAATGGCTACCTATTGCCTCTAGGATAAAATAGAAACTATTCAGTCTGGTATATAATGTCCTTCATGACTTGTTCTTAGAATGCAATAGTCAGTCAACAAGTACTTATTAACACCATGTGAGGGGAACTGTGGTCAGCTTAGAGGTAGGTACACAAAAGGTAAAAAGCCCAAACCAAAAACAACCCCCTCAAACCAAAACCCCAAACCCAAATCAAAACAAAATTTAACAAACCAAACTCCCCAAACCAGAACCTGCCCTCAAAGAGCTAATGAGGGAGATGTAGACCAGAAGGTACATAAAAGATACACACAGACAGACATACAGACACACACACACAGACACACACACACAGACACACACACACACACACACACACACACACACACACTGGAAGGCATTAGCAGCTGGAGATAGGGTGAGATGAGAATCAATAAAAACTTCCTATGTTGGGAAAGGGATAATATATCAGGGAAACTGAGAGATCAAGGTGAGGGAGTGGAACATCCCAGGTGTGGGGGATAGCTGGTACAAAAGCACAGAGATGGGAAAGGAGTGTAGTGTCAAGGTCAAGGAACTGAAAATAGGACAGCTTTGGGAATAGCAGTGTATCCCTAAATCATTGGTTCAACTTCCAGCCCATGCCCCAGAGCTATGATCTGGAAACAACTCCTGTGGAGAAGGTGCCAGACACTCTTACCAACTGCTGCCTTAGGGGCAAGCCAGCCAGCCTGGCTGAAGCAGAAAAGCACCCTGAGTCAATAGATGATGGTATGTGACAAACCAACACCATCTCCTCCCTTCCCTGCCCCCAGATCCAGTGGAGATAAGATAGTCAAGGAAAATGAGCCTAAGAGCCCTGGGAAAAGAATTCCCATCCCTCCCCTGCCCCATTTCCCCATCCCTGCCTCCCAGACCTGCTTCCAGTTCTGTCTCCTCAACTATCACTGAGAGGGGCAACCTTTGTGGAGACATGACTTGTCAACTATTTCTGCATGTGCTGCTGTAACCCTCACCTCCTAAACAGCCACATCTATGGAAAAACCTAGAAAACAAAATCCTTTCCACCAGCATCTTTCATATTCTTGAATGCTTCAACATTAGAAATATATATGATTTCATAGATGGAAATGACTTTAAAGAAAATATACCATGTGTTTTGCTGCCAAGCCCTTAGACGGTGGAACCTTTCCGTTAGACTTGTAGCTGAGATAGCCTACGTGTGTTGTGCTCTCCTATTAGAATGTGGATCCCTTACGGGCATGGACTGTCTCGATTTGCACATAGAAAGTGCTTGATAAATGTTTTTTATTTGATTCAATGCTGGAATATAGAGTGCCTGGAGGAGAGTATTAAGAGACTGGAAAGTTAGAAAGTGGCCAAGTTATGAAGAGCTTTAAATGCTAAACAAAGGATGTTGGATCCTTTAGGTAATAGGGAGCCCCTGGAGGTCATTGAGCAGGCCAGCCTTGCACTTTAGAAAAACCACCTTGGCGTCAGAGTGGAGGAGGGATTGGAGTGGGGAAGACATTTGAGACAGGAAGAGCAGTTAGAAGGCTATTGCAATAGTCCGGGTGAGAGGTAATCAACACTCCGCACCCTGCCCTTGTACATTCGCACAAGCTGTCATTATTCCTGAAATACACTTTCCCCTCTACTCAGAATCTTTATCTTCCTTCACAGTTCAGCTCAGGTGACACTTCTGTTCTTTGCTGCCACCTCACCCTCCCACCAGTCTGCCAACCCCTTTCTTCCCCAAATAATCTCTCATTACCCTTATTTGTGTATGTGTTGTATTCCCCAATAGAATGTAAGTTCCTTGAGGGCAGGGACTAATTTATTTTTGGTTTTTGTATCCTAGTGCCTTACACTTGTTGAGCCTTTCAGTTGTTTCTGCTTCTTTGTGGTCTTGTGGACCATACCTGACACTCCAGTACTGTCCATGGGATTTTCTTGGCAAAGATATTGGAGTGGCTTGCCATTCCTTCTCCAATACCTTGCCATGAGTAGATGCTTAATAAATGTTAATTGAAATGAATTGAGTTCTTCATTCGCCTATGCTACTGGCATGATGTATTGCTACAGTTTGGTCCATTTAGACGGAATTTGCCTTATACAGATTAAAAGGGCCTAGCATTAATATTGCTTTTCAGATGACCTGAGACAGTTTGGAGTTTTGTCTCTCCCATGCCAATGGAGGCAGAGAAGTTAACTGTAGGACCTTGGTTTGGAGTAGGTTAAAGATAAATCTCATCCCTTTACTTCAACAGTTCTTCAAATATTAGAAAATTAGATGGGAGTCAGGACAAGAAGAGAGAGAGGTTGAGTGTTCTTCAAATTCAATATGTTCTTCAGACTGCTGCCATTCTGGACCTCATTCTACTACTTTATTTTTTTAGTTCTCTGACATACTCTTAAAACTTCAAAAAATATATTTTACAAGCATTTATTATTCATTCTTTTCACTGCTTCCCCTTCAATGGAACAGCAAAAAAGAAATTAAAGTCCATCTAAAAAATGCATAGTCCAGCAACACAAATTCTAACATTATTCATGTCTAAAAATGTATATATCATTCTGCATTTTAAGTCCAACACCTCTCTGGCAAGAGGTGGGTGGTATATTTCATCCCTAATTCTCCAGACTTGGGGTTTTCTGATGTACTCATAAAATGAATTGCCATAAAACTGTATTTGCATCCCCTCCCACCCCCATATTAGACTGTAAGTTCCATGAAGGAAGGGTTCACATTGTTCTAAATTTTGCATCACTCTCCATCATCAAGGAAAAGCACTTCTTAAACTGTGCATGGGGGTCACAAAATATTTGACAACAGTAAAAGGTTTCTGAATACACAGTAACCAAAAATTAATAAAAAATCAAATGTGTAATGAATTCAAGGTGTTTCTGGCAGCACTTGACTGTGTTGCATTGTGTAATTTCATTGTAGCCTTAGTTCTGAATGCAAAGCATTTCACATTTTGCACTGTGCATGTCCTCAGGTCACGCAATGCCAATGAATGCTCCCAAAATGGAGAGAGGGGCTGCATGTGGAAAAGTTTAAGAAGCCCTGACTAGGGCAGGGCTTTGTACACTTTAGGTACTTAATAAATATTTTTATTGTTATTTTCTTGATCTTCTAAACATTTCTATTTGCCCAAACGACTATAAAATTGCACATATCCTTTGATCCAGCAATACCACTACTAGGTCTGTATTTCAAAGAGATCATAAAAAAATAGGAAAAGGACCCACATACACAAAAAAATATTTATAGCAGCTCTTTTTATATTAGCAAAGTATTGGAAATTGAGGGGATACCCATCAATTGGGGAATGGCTGAACAAGTTGTGGTATATGAATGTAATGGAATACTATCATGCTATAAGAAATGATGAGCAGGCAGATTTCAGAAAAGCCTGGAAAGACTTGTATGAACTGATGCTGAGTGAAGTGAACAAAACTAGGAGAACATTGTACATAATAACATCAACATTGTGTGATGACCAACTTTTATGGACTTAACTCTTCTCAACAACACAACGATCTAAGACAATTCCTAAAGACCCATGATGGAAAATTCTATCTACATCCAAGAAAGAACTATAGAGTCTGAAGGCAAATCGAAATGTACTATTTTGTTTTTTTTTTGTCTCTCATAGTTTTTCCCTTTTGTTCTGATTCTTCTTTTATGGTTGTACATGTATAGCTTATATCAGATTGCATTCCATCTTGGGGAGGTGGGAGGGGAGGGAAAATATTTGTAACTCAAAACCTTATAAAAGTGAATGTTGAAAACTAAAAATGAATGAATGAACAAATAAATAAAAGACCAACTACTTAATATCTTTCAGAATGAGAATCTCTGCTATAACTGATAAGTAGCTCATCCAGCCTTTTCCTAAAGACCTCCAGTGATGGGGAACTCACTCCCTCTCTAGGCAGCCTATTCTACTTTTTGTATAACTATAATTGTTCAGAAGTTTTTCCTCATATGTAGTTGAATTTTCTACTTTGAAGCTTCTACCTATTGATTCTGGTTCTGTCCTCTAAAATCAAACCAAACCAATATAATCCTTCCTCCAAATGATAGCCTTTCAAATATTTGAAGGCTGTTAGCATATCCCCCAAGTCTTCTCTAAGCTAAAGAACCCTATTTCTTTCAATTAATTATCATATCCTGTGGTCTTGAAGCCCTTTGACATCTTAGTTGCCCTCTTCTGGATACTCATATTATGCAGAAGATGTGTTCTTGAAAAGTTGTCTGTAAGTTCAACCATGTTTTCATTATGTATGAAAAAAGAATTCATGATGGAAGGCAGTATGTTGTAATGGAAACACCACTTCCTAACTGTATCATGCTGGGTCAAGTTTTGTTATTGATAAAATACTGTCAGAAGGAATCTCAAAAGCACAGATAACAGCTACAAAGTTGGGGCAAACTGAAAACCTTAGGAGGAATGGTTGGTGTTTTCATCTGTGCTGCCGATGAATGCAAGAGCTGCAGAAGAGAAAGGCAGACTTGGGAAGTTAGGAGCTGGCTAAGAAGGTGATATCTGAGAATGGGTTTGGTTTTTCTGACCCACAGTCTAAAATAAGTAGAGGTTACCTAACATGGGTAGGTAAAAACTTATTTTCCTGGAGACTTGAAAATTTAAAGCTGAAGGGACTTAAACTGAAAATTAAGAGGGAGAGAGGAAACTATTTATTTTTATCTACCAATCTAGCAACTGTGTAGTATAGTTGGAATGTAGAAAGAAATCAGCTCCTAAGCATTTATTAAGTTCTTGATATGTGCCAGGCACTGTGCTAAATACTGAGATTACAAAGAAAGACAAAGGCAAAAATGCTAGTCTCTGCCTTCAGGGAGCTCACATTCTAATGGGGGAAAACATAGATACTGAGCAGATATAATGTAACTTCATGGGAAAGATTTTTAATAGCATGGGGCAGAGAGAAGGAGGGGGAGAGGACCACAATAAGCCTCCTATAAAAGTTGGGATTGGGGCTGTCTTGAAGGAAACCAGGGAAGCTAGGAGGCAGAGTGGGGTAGCAGAACATTACAGGCATGGGGACAGCCAACAAAAAGTCATGAAGATGGGAGAAAGAGTTTCATGTGCAAGGAACAGCAAATAAGTTAGTATCACTGAGCCTTAGATGAAATGGAAAGGAGTAAAATGTAATAAGACTGGAAAAGTAGGATGAGAGCAGATAGATTTTGAAGGTAATAGGGAACCACTGGAGTTTACTGAATAGAGAGGTGATGAGGTCGGACCCACCTTTAAGGAAATCATTTTGGCATGGATCAGAGAGAGGAGATTTTGAAGCAGGGAGAACAATCAGAAGCCTATTGCAAGTACAAAAATAGAAGTCCAGGCAAGATGTGATGAGGGCCTGGACTAGGGTGGTAGTTGTGTGAGAGTAGAGAAGGAGACAGATATAAGATATGTTGTGAACGTGACACAATTTGACAACAGATTAGATATTTGGGGATGGGAAGATGTAACACCAATGTGATATTCACAGCGCCCATGGAAGTTTTGAATATGCTGGTGTAGTTGTGAATCACAAACTGTAACAGGCTCTCCACATGGAGGACAGAATCAAAGCATTTATTCAAGTACCAGAGAGCTGAATTCCCAAAGCAGAAAGCCAAATTCATTATAGTAACCATGAATTTGGTACACATAACCAATGCAGTGAACACCAACATTCCCAAGCCTTCCCAAACCTTCCCTCTGTCAGACCTTCAAAACAAATCAGATTCCCTTAAGCAAAAAATGCCCCTCTCTCACTCATGGTAGCTCTTTAGCCTCCATGCTTCTTGCCAGCAATTCTGACTGGCTCTCAGCTTTTTATCCTGGTCCCTATCCCATCCCTTCCTGTTGCATCAGCAAGTTCCTCCCACTGTGGGATTCACAAGTTCTGTTTCTTAACAACAATATATGATATAATTAAGGTTAAGGCTCAACCTAAAACAAGGCACTAAGTACTTGTTTGCTTCCCATTACAAGGGGCGGGGAAGATCTTCAAATGCCTATTACCATTACAGAAGAATGAAGAGATAGGGATGAAACTGAAATTTGGAACCTGGATGACTCAGAAAATAGTGTTGTCTTTGATGGTCATAAGGAAGTTCAGAAAAGGGGAAATGATTGAGGGAAAAAGAAAATGAGTTCTGCTTTGGACATACTGAGTTTGAGATGCCTATGTCTAGGTTGTGATTTTCTTTCTTTTCTTTTTTTTTTTTTTAAGCAATTGGGGTTAAGTAACTTGCCCAAGGTTACATGGCCAGTTATTTTTTGTGTGGGTGTTAAGTATCTGAGGCCAGAACTGATGTGACTCCGGGCCCTGCTCTTACTCACTGCCACCTAGCCACCCCTCGTTTGTGATTTTCAAAGTCAGTTAGTGATGTACTTAAAAGGCAAGATCTGGGGCTGTAACTCAGGAGAGAGAATGAATTTGACTGGAAAAAGGATTGCAATAGAGGTGTTGAGAAGTTAACAGGAGATGAAATTCACCCAGCAGAGTTTTAGATGTTTATACACAAATGAACAAAGTATGGATAATTAGATATGAACTAGATGGCAAATTTAACCTCACAAGTGTCACTAAGTTCTGGCAATATGGAACCCATGATTGGAATATGGCTCTGAATGGGCATACCTTGTTCAAAAAGTGCAAGGTAGTTAAAATCAGGGGGGAAAAGTACTGATATTAAGGAGATAATTTGTGTGAAAAAATTCATGAGCCAGAAGTAGAAAGTATGGTGGACAGAATTTGGGTATCAACAGATGTAGAAACAGAAGTGACCTTAGCATTGGAAATGCCCTACAAACCACCTGGACAGCAACAGGATATAGATGAGGCATTTGGAAACTGACCACAAACTTAGCATGAAAGAATGATCAAGTGCTAATGTGGAACATCAGTTGTCCAGACCTTTGCTGGAGCTTTTTTCCCCACTCAAAAGTAAAGCTCCTATGTCATTCCTGGCTTTATTTTATGACATTATCTTTTAAAAAGTAAAGGAAACCATGAAGGACTTATCTGGAACTTGGTGGTGAAGTAAAAACGATAGAAGCATTGTGGAGAAATAACTAGAAATTGTGAAGAAATAACATTGTGGAGAAATAACTAGTGCCTAGAATTTGTAATAGAGAGGAGAGGAAAGTCAGGCATGCACCTCTCCTTTTGGGGGAGGAGATTAGGTTTCAGAGAAAAGATAAGATCTCATGGACTAAAATTCAATGGGGGATATCAATTTAAGAGGGATGAGAAATTCTGAATCTACAAAGGAAACAATTCCTTCCAATTTCTCATGGGAAGAGTTCTCTAAAGAGGCTGGTGTGCCTGCGCAGGAAACTCTTTGACTGACCTAGATTTAAAAAAAAAAAGAAAGATATGTTCAGAAGGCAGTGGAGGATGAATACAAAAGAATGACATGGTTCCATAAAAATAGTGTCAAGGATACTCAAACTCAGGATGAAAAAAGCTGGGGTTATATGATAAAGACCAACAATGGTCAGTTAAAAATTAAATTGAGGGATAAAGGAGAATCAAAAAGAAGGGACAGGGCTGCCTCTTAGAGTTCATGGGATGTTGGTAACATGATGGGGAGCAGGAAAAGATCATCAACTTTCATTTTGATTCTATTTTTCTCTTCAAAGAATAATCTTTGGACTTGAACCAACAGAACAAAAACACCTAATAGGGAATTGAAACCTAAAATATATAGGAAGATAGTAAACTGACATCAAGATCTTGTATTGATCTTGATGAGCTCATGCCAACAGGTGTAGTAGAATTATGTTTCTCAGGGAACTGAAGGAACTGGTAGATATCATTGTTTAGTCACTGTCATTGATCTTTTGAAAAATCATAAGAAGAGGGGAGGTGGTGCTGCAGCTATGGAGGACAAATGTCTTGGTTTTTTTAAAAAAAGTAAAAATGTTATCTGTAAACTATGGACCAGTGAGATTGACTTAAATCTGGGCAAAACTCAAGAAATTATTATTAAAGGAATGGATAATAAACATCTAGAAAGGGAAACGATAATAGGGAGAAAATAGTTTCATTAAAGATAGGTCATATTAAACTAACTTTATTTTCTTTTGTGACAGGATTATTAGACTGGTCAATTGGGAGACATGATACACAGACAGTTTCCTGGATTTTAGTCAATAGCAGCTTCTGATGGTCTTGATATCAGTTTAGCATGCCTTAGAAAACATTCTGGTTGCTACCACACCTCTGTCATCTAACATTAACTATGTCACTGGATCAGGTATAAATTGTACTTTCCTCTTGTATCTGAGTTTTATGAAATCCAATTCACAATTGATTTTATTTTTAAGTGCATAGATTTTTCTCCCCTCTTTTTATTAATTCTAGACAAAGAGTACAAGGTGGTATGTAGTATCCAAGCATTTTATTTAGTCCTGTAGGAGTTTGATCATATTTTTGCAAGATTACTTTGCTAAAGGTCAGTGAAATATAGTTGATTTTGGATCTCATATTTAGTGATAGAGCCTCTATTCAAGGATGACCTATATTCTGACCAATCCAGGCAAATGAATATTGGCCCTAAAACTCAGCTGAATCAAAATTGGTGAATCCTTTCCCTGTGATTCACACATTGCCCAGAAGCCTCTGGCTTCCTGGAATTTCTGTTGAGAATTCTAAGTCTCTCAGCAATAATTTCCAAACACTACAATTTCCACTAAGAACACTCAGCATTCTAGCCAGGAAGACCATCTTAAGAGGCCAGAGAATTATAAGTGCACAGCTAGAGCTTGGGCACCATGGCCAATGTTCTTTGCCATAAATACCCCACCCTCAATAGCTGCAGAGAGAATCCCCATATTTATAGTTCCATTGTTTTCTTTTTGACCATTCTCATGATTTCATAAGTAAAGGAAGCTTCAGGTGAGGAATTTCTCTC
This sequence comes from Petaurus breviceps papuanus, assembly GCF_028583685.1. NCBI lineage: Eukaryota > Metazoa > Chordata > Mammalia > Diprotodontia > Petauridae > Petaurus > Petaurus breviceps. Next base: position 29,106,582 of record NW_027186372.1, on the reverse strand, counting down.
AATGAAGATGAGTGTTTTCTCTTCAGCTTATATAGTCTAGAGAATTTTTTTTTTTTTTGCCTTTTGGAGGGCAATTGGGGTTAAGCAACTTGCTCAAGGTTACACGGCTATTTTTTTTTGTGTGGGTGTTAAGTGTCTGAGGCCAGAACCGAACTAGGGTCCTCCTGACTCTGGGGCTGGGGCTTTACTCACTGTGCCACCTAGCCACCCCTTAGTCTAGAGAATTTAATCATAAAATAGGTGATATTTTCCCATGCACAAAAAAATCTCCAACAGCATTCTTCTAACAGACTGAGTTGAACAATTTTGAAGAAGAAGGAATTCAGGATTTTTTGGGCAAGAGCATCTGGGCATTGCAGTGCTTACCAGGGTGCTTTCAGGGCATTTTCCCAAACCCCGCATCTCCCCTCCACCCTGCTCTCTTGTCTTCTTGCCGTTCTTCAGATTGAAGATACTTTCCCAGTGTCTCCAAATTCTACACGCAGCACCCAAGACTTGGCTCTCTTCCTTTGCTGTATTTAGCTTGTCAAAGACTCACAGGGACACAGAATAGCCATCTTCTAGTATGTGAAGGGTTGTCCATGTGCAAGAGAGATTAGATTTATTCTGCTTGGCCTCAGGGGGCAGAACTAAGAGCAAGGGTAGAAATTTCAAAGAGACAGATTTAGGTTTGATGTAAAGAAAAACTTTCCAATAAATAGAAATATTTGAAAGTGAAATGGGCTGGATGATCACTAGTCAGGGATATTTGAGTGTGTGTGTGTGTGTGTGTGTGTGTGTGTATGTGTGTGTGTGTGTGTGTGTGTGCAGAGTTATGTACCGAAGTGGATAGAGTGCTGGGCTTGGAGTCAGGAAGACTCATAATCCTGAATTCAAATATGACTTCAGACACTTATTAGCTGTGAGACCTTGACCAAGTCACTTGCCTAAGTTTCTTCATCTGTAAAATGAGCTGGAGAAGGAAATGATAAACCACTTCAGTATCTCTGTAAAGAAAACCCCATAAAGACATGGACACAACTGAAAGTGACTGAACAACAGGAAGGAGTGTGTGTGTGTGTGTGCGCGCACACGAGTGTGCACGTGTGCTTGTTTTGTTCAGATGTGGTCCAGAATGGATGACCCTGAAATAGATGGTCCCTTCTTGGATTCTATAAAACTCTGAGTCACCAAATGTTGGCATTATTAGAGTTATTACCTCTGCTACTAAACAAAGACTTCCAATGAATTCTTTCTTCTGTCAATGATTCCTTTTGACATTGTACTTTCTTTAAATGGGTATGACTGTGTAAGTATTTCAGGCTTGGTCATTGTTTTGGGAATAATCTCTACTTCTTTCTAGTTAATTTGGACAAACAATAATTGATTATTTTGATTCTAAGAGTTGATATAGAAACTGGGCCTATGATTTCAGTGGCATAGGGAACATGTGGATGAAGAAACTCCATCTCTTGATGTAGGCTCAATACCTTCTCTTAATTTATACTCCTAGAGAGTTTCTGGGGGCACTGAGGTCACAGCCAGCTTGTATCAAAGGCTGGATTTGAACTCAGTTCTTCCTGGCCCCAAACAAACTCTCTATTCACTATGCCTGTAAAATACCATTGTATTTTGATAAAGGAGGTAGCTGGGGGAGTAGAGACAGCCAACTTTAGAATCAGGAAAAGCACAGTTTATGTCTTTCCTCTGACACATACTGACTATGTGATTCTGAGCACTTCTCTAAACCTTTCAGATTCTCCAGGCAACACTCTTTAGACTATAAACTTCAGAACTTCTATCAATCAGTGATAGTGGAGGGAGTTTCTGCTCTAGGAGTAACTCATACTAACAAAATCATAGGTCTGTACCCAAACATTTTTTTTTATTCTGATATGCCATGATTTTGTTTAGGCCTTAAAACAATAGCAACAACAATAATAACAACACATTAAGGACTGGGTCTGTGGCTCTGAAAAAATATAGTGGAGTGGAGTTAAAAAAAATTTTTTTTTTGAGGCACCCAGGTGATACAGTTAATAGAACACTGGGCCCGAATCAGGAAGACCTGAGTTCAAATTTGGCCTCAGACACTTACTAGCTGTGGTTCCCTCAAATCTAAAATGAGGTTAATAATAGCACCTACCACCCAGTCTTGTTATAAAGATCAAATGGGATAGTATTTATAAAGAGGTTAGCACAGCACCTGGTACATAGTAGATACTAAAGAAATGCTACCTGTTAATTTAGCTATTACTCTTCAAGTCTGGGTAAACCTGACTCAGGCTCTTTCAGAAATAGCCCTAGCCTCGTCCTGCTTCTTTTCCCATACCTGGGTCTTGAAAAGAGACTATTGGGGCGGCTAGGTGGCACAGTGAATAGAGCACTGGCCCTGGAATCAGGAGGACCTGAGTTCAAATTCAGCCTCAGACACTTAACACAAAAACTAGCTGTGTGACCTTGGGCAAGTCCATTAACCCCAACTACCCTCCAAAAAGCAAAAAAAAAAGAGACTATTAAAAGTAAGATCAGATTTAGAGATGGAAGGGGCCTCAGAAGTCATTGAGGCTAATCCACTCATTTTTAAACAGAGGCCCAGAATGACTTGCTCAGGGTCACAAGCATCTGAGGCAGGATTCAAAGGTTTTCCTGATTAATGTCTAACACTATACTCACTACATCATGCTGCCTCTAAACATATTTAGTAAATAAATTTATTAGGAAGAATTCCCAGCATAAGATTTTGTGATGTGATACCTGAAAGGCAGGGACCTGACAGGATTAGGGCAATAAATCAGGTGTTTTCCATTTCCCATTTTTAGTACCGCCTATGTGTTGCTCTCAGGGGATGTGATCATTTTAGATGCACTGCCATTCTTTGTCCTCAGGGACATATAAATTCCATCCCTTTGTACCCAACATACTCAGAGACAGTATGGCATAGCAACAGGGCCTGGGGTTTAGCATGTTATTTTTACCTGATTGAAGGAAGCCAGGTAAGCCTGTTTATAAGCACTAGCTTTTACTCCTTGCTGGTTCAATTTTTCCCCCCTCTCCTGGATTTATGAAACCTCAGAGCATCTCTTCACTGACTTAAATAATGACTCAGTTGAAAGTCTCATTTCGATGCCTGGCCTATTTTGGTTTTGAAGCTTTCGAAAAGCCCATCTAGATTTTCTAGGCTAAGACAAGATTTGCTTGGAGGCGGGGGAATGAGGGCAGATCCAAATGCCACCTTCCTTTCTACAGCATTTTAAACTTTTTCAAAGCCCTGTTATAGGCACTCTCCAATTTGATTCTCATGACAAACTTGGGAGGGAGTCAAATTTGGTTTTAAACTCTGAATTTTAGTTGAAAGGGACCTTAGAGGTCATCTAGTCCAACTTGTCTACATGAAACTCACAAACAACATGTCCTTGCTTTTTGGGTGTTATATAACAAAACCTTACGCTAGGAATTCTTCCTAATAAGCTTACCTATGGACTAAACTTCTAGCTGCTATCTTTCACTACATAAGAGCTGTTGGATGGCCAACAAAACCCCCAAGTGCAGTCCAAACCAGATTAAAATGTAATTTTAATTGTTTAATTAAGTGTTTAATAAGAAATTTAATTTAAATTAATTTAAATAAGAAATTTAAGGGAAGTGTTTAATAAGAAAAAAAATTAAAAAAAACAATACAATGCAGATAATGTTAATTTGTGATTTTCTAACCTAATATGGGACCTACAGGGATCTGTTTCTACTTGAGTTTGACACCACTGCCCCACACTATGAGGCCTTTAAAGGTATTTAGTAAATAAATTTATTTAGTAGGTAAGTTTATTAGGAAGAATTCCCAGCATAAGGTTTTGTAATTTAATATTTGAAAAGCAGGAAGCTGGTAGTATTTTGGCAATAAATCTGGTTTACCATAATTCCCACTTTTATATTTTAAATACATTTAGAGGCAGCAGGGTATTGTAGATAATGGTGATCACCTAATTCAGTTTCCTTTCCCTCTATAAGAGTACCCTCTAAAGAACTCTTTATTGACATCCAGCCTGTACTCAAATACTTCCAGTGATGGGGAACTCAACTTGTAAGGCAACTTATTTCATTATCAGGAAATGTTAGTGTTTTTTTTCTTTTTGGAGAGGGGAAGGCGAGGCAATTGGGGTTAAGTGATTTGCCCAAGGTCACACAGCTAGTAAGTGTGTCAAGTGTCTGAGTCTGGATTTGAACACAGCTCCTCCTGACACTAGGGCTGGTGCTGTATCCATTGCACCACCTAGCTACCCTAGAAGCGTTAGTTCTTAAGGTACATTGGTGTATGTAGGGGGTGGGCCTGGTATATAGGTACACCCTGGGGTGGGTACTATCACTGGCCCTTCCCCCTGCTTCCCCACACTATTATAAGTGCCTATTTTAGGGAATTATTTCTTATATAGAGCCCAAAAACTTTGGGCAAAACTCTGAGGGTCTTCTCTTCCCAGATTGATTGGGGCCTTTGATTGATGAAGGCATACTAGGCCATTTTTGGCCTCATTTCTTACCTAAGCCTTTAATTACTAAATGGGGGTTGCCTTAGACAAACAGATTTGGGAAAGACCTTTGCTTAAAAAGGCCAAAGTCTCCCACTGCATCTAGAGTCATTGCCAGTGGTTTTGACCTGTGTCTTGCCCCTGGGCTCCCATGACTTTCCAGCAGAGAGTGAAACTGATGACTTTGCATAGCTCTGCCTCACTTAAATCCAATTATCTGGCAAGTCAAGACATCACCCTTTTGCTGTCATCGTTCTTTAAGAGGTAACTTTTACTCCTGTTAGCTTTTACTCATAGGTTCTTATTTTCTTCATTAGAGTCGAGAAGAGTAAGTCTAGTAATCCATTTTCCACATGACAACCCTTTAAGTCTTTGAAGAAAGTGATCAGGGCTTCCCTAAGTCTTTTCTTTGTCAGGCTAAACAGCCCCAGTTCTTTCAATGGCTTCTCTTGGTTTCGAGGCCCTTCCCTATCCTAGTCCATGTCTTTTGGTTTCCTGACCTATGCTCTCTGAGAATTAGAACTGTCTGATTAACAGCCTATATGACCCTCATCCTGCTGCACCAACTGCTATGGTTTAGCTTTCCAGTTTATCTTGGGATCTCCTACATATGCCTTTTGTGCAGATGCGGAAAGGAGGGCAGAAAGAGGTTGTGACTTGGATGTCACTGAGTGGCAAAGCCAGGATTAGAACCTGAGTCTCTTAGTACTCAGCATATTTTTCATTCCAGCACACTAGGTCATTTTCCCCCCTCTTTACACTAGGGAGGATTTAGAAGGATCAGAAAGTACTAGAAATGGAAAAATGTCAGTCTGAAGGTAAGCCAAACTTGTTCCCTGAAGGCTAAGCTACTCCATTATTCAGGGGGAAGGGATTTAGCTTATAATTCCCAGTCCAGTTCAGAGGCCAATTCCTTCCCTGATACCCCGTACCACTAAGGACTCCTCTCTTTGGATCTCTGGTGCTACTCTGGAGAGAGGAGAAATGAGTCCTATTTGATTGTACCTTGTTAGTTGTACACATCTCTCCCTGACTACATTATAAGCCCCCTGAGAGTAGGCACTGTAGGATTCTTCTTGGTCTCCCTTTTCTGGTGTCAAGCATAGTATCCTAAATAAAATATGCAAAGTAGGCACTTCAATGCTTGTTAGATTCAATTTTGATCATAAGTATTGATTTGATAATTTGATAATGTATATAAATTGATCGTAAATAATGAATAAATTTGGTAAATGAATATGGATAATCAGCTACTGTAGATGATCTCATCTGCATGTAGTATAGATAGATCTGGGCTCTAGCTCTCCTTGTCTCTAAAGGAGACTGAGATTTCGACCTTTGTGGAGAGTAGGAATAGAGCTGATCACTCTATTGGATCACCAGGGGTGATCTGGATCACCAGGATCACCAGGGCACCAGCCAGGAAAGAAGCAGGCTCCAGGAACAGTTGGGGCTGGGTGACTTCTTTTTCACTCTCTTCTTTCTTTCTTTCTTTCTTTCTTTCTTTCTTTCTTTCTTTCTTTCTTTCTTTCTTTCTTTCTTTCTTTCTTTCTTTCTTTCTTTCTTTCTTTCTTTCTTTCTTTCTTTCTTTCTTTCTTTCTTTCTTTCTTTCTTTCTTTCTTTCTTTCTTTTGCTTTTTGGAGGGGGGGAAGGTAGGGCAATTGGGGTTAAGTGACTTGCCCAAGGTCACACGGCTAGTTTTTGTGTTAAGTGTCTGAGGCAGGATTTGAACTCAGGTCTTCCTGACTCTGGGCCCGTGCTCTATTCACTGTGCCACCTAGCTGCCCCCACTCTCCTCTTTTCAAGAGGGGTGTTGGGGCAAGAATTATATGCATTGACCATATGTTAAATATTGGTAGTATAGGGATATAATGCTCTCTTTGGAGATTGGAATAAAAACCATACTCTCTGGTCATTCCAGAGAAGAGGGTAAGAGTTATCTTACTCCATCCAAGCTTAGCTCCCTTTTGCCAAATGCTAGTTCTGTGAAAGACAATCTTAGATAGCAAGTGAATACATTTGTCCAATACATTCGTCTAATTCTAGATTATCTCTGGGTTGAATCTGGTCAATATTTAGTATCTTTTATATGTGAAGCATCCAAAAGAAGCTATTAGCTAATTGTATAGGTGAGTGAGTGATCCAATCAATTAAAGCAATGATTGGTATCTTGGACAGGAGACATAGAGGAAAAAAAATCCTCACGAACAAATCTCAAATCCAACAACTTGTCTCACTGAGATTATAAATACTTTGAAAATATGGTCTATAAATCCTCCTACCTCATTGCATTCTGTGATGCTGTCTGCCCCTGTGCCTTTCACACAGCTACTCTTAGATTTTCTTGAGTGATTCTTCTTCTGAAGAACCTTGGCTGAGAGAAAATTTGCTCCCATGTGGATCTTTTTGCTTTATAGGCCTCCCCTAAATAACAGAAAGACCACTAATTCTTTGTTCTCACACCTGTTCTCTTATTTTTTTTCTCCAACAGCTTCTATCCAAATTCATACCTTCATTGACCTCTTGATTGGAGTATTGTAACAGTCTCCAAATTAGTCTTCCTGCTTTTAGTATCACCCTCTCTCTAATCCATCCTCTGACAGGGCTGTCAAATGTCTTAAAACACAGATCTGCCTGTATCATTCACTACTCAAAAAACTTCAATGGCTCCCTGCTGTGCTAGGTAAAATACAGAATCCTTAGCCTGGTGTTAAAAGTTGTCGACAATCTGTTTCCCACCTACCTTTCTGGCCTTATCTCAAATTACTCCCCTTAACACTCTCTCTGTTCTAGTCACACTAGCCTGATGGCGATTTTTTAAATATTACTTTCTATCTCTTACCTCTGCGTCTTTGTTTAAGTGATCCCTCTTGTCTCAAATGCACTCCATTTATACTTCTACCTCTTAAAATCTTTAGCTTCCTTCAAAGCAAAGGTCAGGGGCTACCTCTCAACCTGAAGCCTTTCCTGAATCCCACAATTATTAGCATTCTCTCTCTTGAAATTACTTTGTGTCTGGTGCAGGCACCGGAAAGCAGTTTTGCTGTTGGGACAAAAATGAGTTCTAACCTAGAAAGGATATATTGTACAGTAGTATTTCATTTGGGTATATTGTGTCCTTGAAATGTGAAATGAATCTGATCATCAGTGGGGCATCTATCAAGTCCGAAGGGCCCTGACTCCAACATGGATGTGGCCTTTTATGCCCCCAGGTGATCAGGAAGTCCCATCCACACGGTCAGAGGCCTTTAGGAAGCTTCATTCAAGGAGGCACAAGTTGAACCTTGCCTTTCCTCTAGACCAATTTTGTTGCATTTTAGGGAAATTCCATCTAGCCTAACCCCCATGTTGGGTTTTTTTTGGGGGGTGGGGTGAGGAGTGAGAGGGCACTGGTAGGTCCTGATCCTATTTACATGTTGTATCCTTTCCTCCCTCAACAGCATGTAAGCTCCTTAAGGGTAAGGACAGCTTTTTTTGGTTTGTATTCCTAGAACTTTACCCATATTAAGAATTTAATAAGTACATTATGAATTGAATTTACTTGAATTCCAGAATCCCAGAATCTCAGAATTGGAAGAGATTCTAAAGGTTACCTAGTCTAACTCCAACCATCTCTGCTTTTACTCTCGAGTTGCTAAATACCATGGGAGATTTGAAATCCTTTAACCATTCCAGTGGGGTTCACTACAAATTTATGTTACCTAATCTCAACTAGGTCTTCACTTCTGCATGGCCATGCCTTCATTCTTCCCTAACTGCTGTGTCTTCCTGCCCTTAGCATTTTTTGTGATCCTTCCCTTTTTTTAGGCCCTTACCGCAGGAGGTGTAAAAAACACATGCTGTTTTCAACACTCCCAAGTGCATCTGAAACAGATTGGAAAATGTTTTCCAAAATTAATAAAAATACCATAAAACATAGGTAATGTTAATAAATGGTTTTCTAAGTTAATATGTAGCCTGTAGGGATCTGTATGTACAATTTGGTGGTCGCCATTTCTATGTAAGTTTGACACCACTTCCTTACACCCTCTCCACACCATCTCTGAGTAGATGACCTTATCTCTACTGAGAAAATTTAAGCTCCTTTCCTAGCCAAACCTCTAAGATCTTCACCCATCCTCTCTTCCTTTGTTCCAGTTTCAAAGAATCAACTCTATCTTTATTATGCCTTATCCACCTCTTTTCGTAGGCAATTCCATTCCTTTCCATTTCTTCTGGGAGCTTTCCCCAGGGATCATTCCCTCCTTCTTTCTCTTATCTGCTAATAACCTGTTCTATTGGCTACTTCCCTGTAGGCTACAAATGTGCTTAGTTCTCCCCAACTTTGATAAACCTTCACTTGACCCTGCCAGCATCCTATTTTTCTTTTCTTTAGCAGTCTGATTCTTCTACTTCACTCCCCACTTGCTTCTCAACCCCTTATAATCTGATTTCCCACCTTCAGTTTGACTGAAACCGGTCCCTTCAAGGTTACCAACAATCTCTCAACTGTTAAATCTAATGTCCTCTTCTCTATCCACATATGATTTGATCTCTCTACAGCTTTCCATGCTGTTGATCACTGCCTTTTAATTTAGAGTCTTGTAGACAGAAAAATAAACAGGATTTAGAATTACATGGAGCTGTTGGGGCCAAGTAATATGAAATACAAATGGAAAAAAAAGGTGGGAACCAGGTCTTTTAACTTCAGGTTGAGGATTTTGCAGCTCTGTTATTTACTACCTGTGTGCTCTTAGGTAAGCCTTTCTTTGGGTGTCAGCCTTTTCATCAATAAAAAGAGGGACTGGTGTGGGTGATGTAATGGCAGTGGGCATAATGCTAGACCTAGCATCAAAAAGACCTGAATTCCAATAAAGTCCCAGACTCTTAACTGTATTTTGTGTGACCTTTGGCAAGTCGATTAACCACCATCTGCCTCAGTTTCCTCACCTGTAAAAAGAGAAATAATAATGACACCTGCCTCCTGGAATTGTTGATGGTAAAAAAATGTAACATTTATGAAGTGATTTGCAAACTTCAAAACACTCTATAAATGCCACCCATTATTATATCTAAGAGTCCCTTCTTGGTATATAAATCCTATGGTAGGGTCTCTTATTTTGATAGATCTCCTATCTTACCCAGTTATCACCTGTTGTTGGTATTAAAAGTTATTCTACCAGTGTGGTTACATGGCTGCAAGATGTGGAACGGTCTCTTGAGAAATGAATGTGAATATCCCTTAGAGGACAATGGAAAGTTGCATGATGGGTATGAGCAGACTGACATATAGCTGATGAGAAGCTTCAGACAAGAATAAGAGTAAAAGATTCCATCAGGGAATTGTGTGATAGGAAAAGAAAGGGATGTGGTCAACTGGATTCCAATTCACATCTTAAATTTTTAGTGTGAGCATATAAGCTGAGGAAATCAACAGATGCTACAAATCATGGTCTGATTTTTTATTATTTTGTTGACTGTCTAGACTGAAGTGATGAAGAAAATTTAATAATTCAGATTAAATTTTAAAATGTGTCATGAGTACATTTTTTCCCCTCCTGAGAACCAGTTGTTATGCATTTTTCCACATTACCTATGCTCCTAATATCCCTCTTTTACAGATGAGGAAACTCAGGCATAAAGAAGTTGTGAGTTGCCTGGGGTTAGGTGGTACTATGGATAGAATGTTGGCCCTGAAGTCAGGAGGACCTGAGTTCAAACCTGGCCTCAGATGCTTACTAGCTGTGTGACCTTGGGCAAGTCACTTGGCCCTGTTTGCTTCAGTTTCCTCATCTGTAAAATGAGTTGGAGAAGGGAATGACAAACCACTTCAGTCTCTTTGCCAAAAAATCCCCCAAATGTGATCACTAGGACTCAGACATAACTAACTGACTAAACAACAACAACATAGTTAGTTAATGGTGGCTTGCTTTCTCTGGAAAGGCAGGATTGTATAGAGGTTAGTTGCTTGGCCTTGGAGTCAGGAGAGTGGTGTTCAAGTTCTGCCCTCAGATGACTTGCTAAGATGCTACATCAGTTTGTACAAGTCTTTACCTATTTCTTTTAAGTCATCTATTTTTTTCATTTCTTATAGCACAATAACATTCCATCACATTCATATAATGAAAAAGGGAAAAGGTCCTATATGTGCAAAATATTTACAGCAACTCTTTTTGTGAAGGTAAAAAACTGGAAACTAAAAGAAATAAAATATTTTCAGTATCTCTCTCTTTAACCAGTCTATCTTTGCTTCTTTTCAGGCTGTGAATATGAGTTCCCTTAATTTTGCTGCTTTAGCAGAAATCCAGGTGTGAGGTGATGAGGTCCTGGAGGCAATGAGAGGTAGGGGTGAATCTGAGAGAGACTGTGAAGGAAGACTAGACAGAACCTGGTGTTCCAGTGAATAATGCTGTCATTTGTCTAATAATAACTTCTGTGCATGATGCAAATAGGCACAACATTTTGCCAAGATTATACAACAGAAAGTTAGCTTTCAAGTGAGGGTTGATAGATACAAACCTCAGGTTAGAGTTGGACAGAGTTATTATTTCGATGTTGAGGCAGCATGGTATATGTAATGAATGGACTTAGAGTTAAGAAAACCGAGGTTCAGATCTCACCTCTGAAGCTTATGGTCTATGGTTCCCTGGGTCTGTCACTTAGCATCTCTATGCCTCAGTTTCCTTCTCTGTAAAATAAGGGTGTTTTACCCTGTGACTTTAAACCTATGATGCTGTGGTGCTGCTTAATCAGAGATAAATTGTGATGTGCATGGGTGGAAGGAGCTCAGTGTAATGTAGTAGAAAGAATGGATTTGAAATTGTATAACCTGAGTTGAAAACCTGGCTCTTTTGCTTAATACATGTATTACCTTGGGCAAGTCACTTATCTTATTCCAGCCTCAGTTTTCTCCTCTGTAAAATGGAATATGGGTAGGGCTTGAACTAGGTGACTTCTGAGTTCTCTTTTGGCTCTAGATCTGTGAGTTAGGAGCCTATAATTTTAAGTCATTTTACCTCTTTCAGTTTTCTGTTCCTTCAAAAGAGGCAGTTGGATTACATGCCATCTAAGGTTCCTTCAAGATCTAGATCTATGTATGATCCAATGAATATAGATTGTAGGCTAAGTGGGTGGAGGGAGTTCTCATACTGAGAGTTCCCAATACTGACAAAATCACAGGCCCTTCACATGTTCATATAATTAATTAATCCTTATACTGAAATAGTGCTGGGTTAGAATCCTAGCAACAGGCCAGGAAATCTAGGCCAGACATCCAAATTAATAATGTAACAGAATTTATTTGATAGATTCCTCATTTCAAGACTTAAGTAGAACATGTCAACAAAAACCCATCCCTGGCAGAGGAGTTAAAACAAATGTCAGAAATCAGGAACTTTGAACCAGAGCCTTTTCCTTGGGGGATGGGAACAGAGTTCAAACTCCATGAGAACTTTGAACTGTTTCCTCTCTCTTTTCCATCCCCAAAGCCAGGTTAAATGTAGGTGTTAAGGTATAAAGCCTATATCATTTTGAGACACACTGAATGTCACAGAAGTGACTACAAAATTATAGGCCCTCTCTGACTCTGTTTTAGCATTTGCCGTGGCGAAATTGTACAGTTAATGTTTGGGAGATGAAAAGCAATATATAAGTCCTAAGTGTTATTGCTAAGAGAGGGGAAGGCAGAATAACTCTTTTATATGTATCCTTGGCTACTCCATCCTAAGCCTTGCATGAGCACTGAATTTCATAACTTTAACGGCTCTTTTAATAATGCTCAATCAAATATGAAATTAGGAAAATGAGGCTCACTGCCTGCTCCCACCCCCCATACTAGGCGGACTTTTTAGGCAGAGGGTGAATAATATCTCCTAGTTCCCACAAAAAAAGACTGAGTAAATGGTGTGAGAGAATTTGTTCTGTTCCAGCCAAGCAGTGAGGAGCCACGGCACTGTCAAGAAAGACGGATGGGCATTAAGTAAAATATTTAAAGGTGTGCATACGGCCAGGGTTTGGTGGGATTTGTTCTTCATTCCAAGCACATCCTCAGCTGGACCACAGGGCTAGGAGCCTTAGAGGGGAAAAACAGAACCTCCCTTCTGCTGGCCTCTTTGGGGTTTTCGAAAAATAGACAAGGTGTCTCCTGACTAGGGAATAATGCTGGCATCTTTACTGAGTGGTTAATGGAGGTGTAGTGGTCGACCCTGAGAACTTGTCCCGGATGAAAGCAGCGAGTAGGGCAAACACAATCTTCCTTCCCCCTGAAGGACGATTACTTTGGTGTGGAAATAGTAAAGTTATTTCAAGGTCAAGTTATCACCTGGGGACAAGAGGCTGCCTCTGTCTCACTTCTCTGACTGTACTGAAAAAGATGATTCTTCTCCAGCTGATATTTATAGAGAGGTCCTACAGTCATTTTAATTATGCACAACACACCGAGGCCTGCTTCATTGATCATAATTGCAACTCTGACCTGTTTTATTTTGGGATTTAAGTGCCTCCTCTTAAGGTCTTTTCTGAGTCTGAAAAGTAGAATTGCAGGCACGGATGAAGGGCCTGAAGTCAGGGGAGGAAAGGCATAAATAGTGATCACAGATCCCCACTGAACATGCTAGGCAGAGGACAACAACAAGAACAAGATTGCCCATTTCTATACTGCTCTATGTGACAAATGTTCTCTCAGCCACTATTTCACAGGATTCTCACGGTACCTCTATAAAGCACGTTGGGCCCATATTACTTTGTCCATTTTGAAGTTGAGGAAACTAAGGATCAGAAAAATGGAGTGAATTGGCCAAAGTGGCATAGTTAGTAAGCAAGACCAAGGAAAGGTTTAGAGTAGTAGTTTGGGACATTGTTATAGTAATGAAAAAAGAGATGATGTCCTTTACTGAGAGAGAAAGTAGTCAGGGAATGGTATTAGGGGATTGAGGAGAGAAGAGAAAGTTTGGAATGGCTCTAGTCAGGCCTGTGATACAGTCAATCTGGGAAGAAGTAATAGGTTGCTATTCCACAATGAAGAACCAGTTGAAATAACTGACATTGTCATTGGAGTATATGACCAAAGGGGGAAAATATATATAATGTTAGGAGTTTGGGAATCTGACAAAAAGTTTGTCATGGAGGCATGACAGAAAAGTGATGGGGGACTTGAGGCAGTGTGTGATGTAATGTAAGGAGTCCTGGTTTTGGGGATAGAGGACCCAGGTTCCAATATCAGATCTTTGCTTACTGCCTAAAAGTCACTTTATGTCTCTAGCTTTAGTTTCTCATTTGTAAAATGATGGAATTAGATTAAAAGAATTCTCCTAGCTCTACACCTATAGTCCTAGGAAGTCAAATTTGAACCTATCTTTTGACTCCCAGACCAATATTTATGCTTAGGGTTGTCGTGGTATGGTGGGAAAGACTGCTGGACTGGAAAGCAGGGGGTTTGGGTTTAAATCTAGCTTTACTACCTGCTAGCTTCGTGACCTCAGTTCCCTTCTCTGGGCCTCTGCTTCCTTACAGGAACGTTTCAGAGATGGAGGGGACTTCAGTGGCATACTAGTTCAACCCACACAAAAACAGGAATCCCTACCAATATATGCCTGACAAATGGTTTTCCATACTGATTAAAGACCTCCAGTGAGGGAGGACTTTAATGTTAATGGAATAGGATGATCTTCCCTGTCCTACGTGACCACATGTGTCCCCTTTTCCCTTGGAACAGCAGCTGTGTTCCCAGGTCTAAAGGTATATAGGTATTTTTTTTTTTTAAGCAATTGGGGTTAACTTGCTCAAGGTTACACGGCCAGGTGTTTCTGGGTGGGTGCTAAGTGTCTGAGCTCGGGATTCGATCTCCAGGTCTTCTCAACACTGGAGCCGGTGCTCTTACTCGCTGTGCTACCTGGCCGCCCCGGTATATAGGTATTTCAATCACAACTGTGATACATCCTGAGTCACACATAGAGCCCATTGTGGGAGGAACTTGCCTAAGGAGGAGCTTGCTTAAAGGAAGGCTTGCTTCTACGAAGGCTTTCATGCCTTTTGGTGCTGAACCAATGTGTTTGTCCTTCGTTTTCCAAGAGGACCCTGGCATCAGGGAAATTATGACATAACTTACAGTTCACTTTGATTTGAGGGAGGGAGGGCTGTACAAGGTCACCAGTCTCACTTTCTCCTCCAGTGCCATCTGGGTCCAGTGACCAGATATTCATCAGGATGACTGGAGATGACCCAGGATGCATTGGGAGACCCTGGCCCTTTTACGCTAAGATCTTCTCAGGTTCTCACTTACAGTGAGTTAACTAATGCCCATTCAGTGAATAGGCCTCTTTAAGAAGTGAGTCAAGGGATGGCCCCTTTAATGAAGGTAAAAAAGAAATCAGGCTGGGAGGGGAAGGCCCTCAGGGTTGCTGTTCCAAAGAGAAACAGTTACCATTGACTCCAAGGCAGGAGGGCCCAAAATATAGCCATTAAATTGAACTTGGGCAGGGAGCTATTGTGGTCCAATCTGTAATCAGAGTGAAACTAGGTTTAAGGTTTTGGGAAGGAAGGAAGGAAGGAAGAAAGAAAGGAAGGAAAGAAGGAAGGAAGGAAGGAAGGAAGGAAGGAAGGAAGGAAGGAAGGAAGGAAGGAAGGAAGGAAGGAAGGAAGGAAGGAAGGAAGGAATCTAACCAGTAAACCCCAAGTTAAGTGGGCAGCTTCTGGCCATCAAAATTTACCTTCCTTTGGAGAGGAGGAGAGGATGAGCTGAGTTTCCCAACTAGCTTCCAATTAGGCACTGAATCACGTGGGTGGTGATGCCTTCTGGCTCTGAGCTAATCAGGGTCTTTGTTATATATTCTGGGAGCTTGGCATTTTGCTTTTGGGGCTTGCTTATGAGATTGCTTTTGATTCCTTGGACAGGACTCTGAGTAGCCATTTGTTAAGAGCCTCCTGAGTACTCAGAGGTTTGTGTTTTCCTGATGTGGAGGTGTATGTAGGTGGTAGTATTCCTTTGTTCAGACAGTAGGAGCCCTGTCTGCTGAATCTCTGTGCTAATTTCTCTGCTTGTATTTTCTACATATCTGTAATTAAAGTAAGATTATTGACTCCTTTAAGAGTTGTCTTTCCTTTAGCAAAGTAGGTCAAAGAATCTGTGCTAGCAGGGCATCTTGGGTGTGCTATGGTGTTTGCTAATACAAGGACCCATCACCTATCAGGACTGATCATTGCACTTTTAGAAGGCTCTAATAATTTGGAAGTTTGTTCATAGAGTGTCAGACCTGGAGTCAGGAAGACTCATCTTTCTGAGTTCAAATCTAGCCGTGTGATCCCGGGCAAGTCACTTAACCCTGTTTGCTTCAGTTTCTTCATCTGTAAAATGAGCTGGAGAAGGAAATGGCAAACTACTATAGTGTCTTTGCCCAAAAAACCCCCAAATAGGGTCATGAAGAGTAAAAAATGACTGAACGATAACCAATTGTTAGGAAGGTTTTCTTGTCATAGAGGTTTAATTTTCTTTTTTATAACTTCTACCTAAGGGCATCTAGGTGGTTCAAGGGATAGAGTGCTGGGTCTGGAGTCAGCAAAACTCATCTTCCTGAGTTTAAATCTGACCTCAGATTCTTACTAGCTGTGTGACCCTGGACAAGTCACTTCACCCTGTTTGCCTCAGTTTCCTCATCTGCAAAATGAGTTAGAGAAGGACATGGCAAACCACTCTAGTACCTTTGCCAAGAAAACCCAAACGGGGTCATGAAGAGTCAAAAATGACTGAACAACAGTCTACCTAGGGCTCCTGGCCCTTACTTCAGGGGCCAAATAGAACAAGTCTTATCCCCTTTCCACATGAAGTCCTTCAAGTACTTTAACATAACTACCATGTTATCTCTGAGTATTATCTTCTCCAGGCTCACTATCCCTAGTTCCTTGAATTGGTCCTTCCATGGCATGGCCTCAATATCTTTCACTGTCTCTGTTGCTCTCTAGCTTATCAGTGTCCTATCTCAGCTGTGGTGCCCAGAATAATTCGTAGCAGTCCATGTGGGATCTCCAAGGTCCCTTCTAACATTAAATGTCTGGGACCTGAGCAGTCTTGTTGAGTCTCCGATAGCTTTGCAAGGATAGAAAATATCCGAGGTCTGACCTGTAACACCACTAGTATTATATCGACTCTGCCTAATGACATCCTTTTCTTTTTTTTTTTTAAGCAATTGGGGTTAAGTAACTTGCTCAAGGTTACACGGCCAGGTGTTTCTGGGTGGATGCTAAGGGTCTGAGCCCGGATTCTCTCCCCAGGTCATCTCAACACTGGGGCGGGTGCTCTTTCTTGCTGTGCTACCTGGCTGCCCCAATGACATCCTTTTCTTAAAACCTGAATATACAAAAAGTCAAAGTTGGAAAATCACTAAGTGGAGCAGAAATGAGTCACATTTTCCAAGGATTTTGACTTACTTTACCAAAATTTCTGTAGCTCATTGTCTCCATGGCCTACCACCAGTTTCCTTCTGTGTACCTCCCCAGCACTTATCGTGCTTTCTCTGATCAAAGCAAAGTCTGTTTAGTTATTATCCACTTACTGCCCATATCATATCCCCTTTCTGGAGTGTGTGCTTCACAGGAGCAGGGACTGCGCCCTAATTGTCTTTTTATTATCCTATCCCTTCTTTCCTCTCCTTCCGTAGCATTAAGTACAGTCCTTTATGCATAGTAAATGTTTCATCAATGTTTTATTGAGTGTAGAACTATAACTAGCATGGGACAAATGGGGCTTTGGCCTAGGGCAATGACATAAGGAGGGCACTTCCTCTCCGAAGGAATTCACTTTCTCACCCTGTGGTCCTCTACTGGACCTTGCCACAGCATGGTATAGGCCCTCTGATCTGCTATCCTTAGGATCTCCCTTACCATGGTACCCCACCTTAGGGACTCATCCTCCCCTCAGCTTCCATGGGGAAGGGAAATGGCAGATGGGATTCTTTATTTCCTGGTGTGCTTGTACTTGCCTTTAGTCTTCCTCTGGAGCATCACTACGTGCCCCCTACCAGTGAATCTCTAGTCAAATTAACCTCTGTTCCCCCTACTGAATGTGTCCCAATTCCCATAGTTCCTAGTTATGGCTATTATTGAATGAATGAATGTTCACCTGAAATTTTGCAGGAGATGATATTGATTTGCCTGATGGGTAAAGTGACAGTTATCGAATTCACAGAGTCAAAGAAGGCCCCCAGAAGTTTGTCTGCAAGGGCATTAAGCTCTTCTATTATCTCCAACCCTATTCCTCTGAATATTTGATCCTTTCATCCTCCTGCTCTTTAAAAAATCCTCTCTTTTGCATTACAGAGGTAATCTTGTGCTCTGCCAGCCTTCCCTGGTCCTTAAGAGACCAGCCAACTGTATGATAATGGAAAGATTTTCTCTTGGTTTCAAATAAAGACACTGAAAGTTGCTCATGGTGGGCCATTAGAGAATGGCATGGGTAATAACAACAGCTCCTGGGTTTTATTTTATTTTAGCTCTTTCAGGTTTACCAAATACCTTTCTCACAACAGCCCTGTAGGGTAGGAAGGGTAATTATTCTGTTTCCCATTTCACAGATGAGACCACTGAGGCTTAGAGAGATTCAGTGAGTCATTCAGGGCCATAAATTTAACAAGCAGCAGAACTCGAACTTAGCTCTTTTTGTCTTTCAATCTGGTGCTTTTCTCACTCCCCATTTCCCCTCTTAGGAGATGGTTCTGAAGCAGGAATGTGCTGATGTGGTCTCTGGCAACCTGTGAAGAATCTCGGGTGGCGTGATTGGTGGAAAAGAAATCAAAGGAAGCAGAATAGATTCAAACTCCTCTATTTGGTTTTCTGACGTCCCTAATCCAACCTATCTCATTAGAGAGAAAGTTCTCAATAGAACTTTCTATTAGGAACTTGTGTTATGACCCATTCTCCTCCATTTTGCAGAATTTTGTGATTTTACCTCATCCAAAGGTAAGTTGTTGTCTGAAATAATCACTTGTACTTCTTGTTTCAGAGACTCATGGCACAATCAATAAATCAACAAAGATTTATTAAGCAACTACTGTGTGCCAAGCTCTTTACTAAGTGCTTGGGGATACAAAAAGAGGCGACAGTCTCTACCCTCAAACAGCATACAATCTAAGGGGGGAGACTAATGTGGAAATATCTATCTATCTATCTATCTATATATATATATATACATACATATAGATGTATATATGTATATATAGATATACATACATGTAGATGTATATATACAAACATCTTTATATATACACATACAAATAAGCTATGTGCAGGATAAATGTGAAATAATTAACAGCAGAAAGTCATTAGACTTAAGAAGGGTTGGGAAAGGTTTCTTATAGAAGATGGGATTCTAGCTGGGAGGAAGCCAGGGAGGTCAGTAGTTAGAGCAGAGAAGGGAGAAAATTTTAGCCACGTGGGCAAAAGCAGAAAAAATGACAAAAAATAGAGTGTCTTGTTTGTGGAACAATCAAGAGGCCAGTGTTGCTGGATCAAAGAGTATGTGTTAGGGAGTAAGGTGTAAGAAGACTGGAAAGGGAGGAGAGGGAAAGGTTATCAAGGACTTGGAATGTCAAGCAGGGCATTTTGTATTTTATCCTGGAGGTAATAGGGAGCTACTGGAGTCTATTGAGTAGGGAAATAACATGGTCAGACTTGAGAAAAATCACTTTTAGTGGATGAATGGAGGATGGATTTGGCCAGGAAGAAACTTGAGGTGGGTAGCCCCACCAACAGTCTATTGAAATAATCTAGACTTGGGGTGATGAGGGCCTGAACTAAGCCTGGGGTGCTCTTTATTTGGAGGAGGGGAATAGACATCTATTTGGCTCAGAGCCCCCACCTGGAAAAACTTTGAAAAATGTATGCATGGTATTCTCAATGTGCTAAGACTGAGCCCCTGCTTGCAAGTACCTGGTTGACAATATTACAGAAGAAAGTTTTATTTGAAAGGAGGGGGCAGGTAGGTGGTGCAGTGGATAGAGTGGTGGACCTGAAGACTAGAAGATCTGAGTTCAAATCTGACCTCAGGCACTTAATAGGTGTGTGACCCGGGCAATTCACTTAACCTTATTTGCCTCAGTTTCCTCATCTGTAAAATGAGCTATAGAGGGAAATGGCAAATCACTCCACTATCTTTGCCAAGAATACCCCAAATTGGGTCACAAAAAAGTTGGACAGTAACAACTAAATGATAACAACAACAAACAAAAAATTTCTAAAGGCCATGAAATCACAGATTTATATCTGGAAGAGAACTTAGATGTCTTCTCACCATTAGACCTAAAGCTAGGAGAGACCTTGAAGGTCACCTGCTCCAGCCCCGTCATTTTAAAGTTAGGGAATGTGAGGCTTAGAGAAGTTAAATGACTGGTCTAAGGTCATTCAGGTAATAAATAACAGAACCAGCATGATTGAGGTCTGGTTCCTCTATCTCTGCATCCGACACTCTTTCCATTGTGATCTGCTGCCTACTTCTCACGAGTCATATTCATCCCCAAACATGAAACTCCTCTACCTGCTTGGTCCAGCGGGTGCTACTGTCACTGGACAGCTTCAGTCAGTCAGTAAATCTTTACTAAATGCCTACTATGTACCAGTCCCTGGAGGATACAAAAAAGGCAAAAGATGGTCTCTTCCCTCAAGGAGCTCACCATCTATGTTTCAGGCATAGCTTTTCTTCCTCATGCTAAGTGCCTGCTATGTGCCATGCCCTGTACTAAATGTTCAGGATAACAGAAGGAAAAGACAGTCCCCTCCCCTTGAGGAATTCACAATTTATATTTCAGGAATAGCTCTCTCTTCCACGGTTCCTCACAATTAGAGCTCCAAATATTGCTCTCTTCCTACCGGCCTGGGGCTTTTTGCCCTGCCGGGGTACAAATTATCCGCTGAGGCAGAGAGAGATTTGCCACCAGGAAGAGTCTTTCTGTTCAGTGGAAGAGCACTGGGCCTGAAGTCAGGAAGACCTGAGTTCAAATCTTCCCTCTTATGCGCACTAACTGTGTGACCCTGGGCAAGTCACTTAACCTCTGTTTGCTTTAATCCACTGGAGAAGAAAATAGCAAACCACTCCAGTATCTTTGCCAAGAGAACCTTATGGACAGTATGGTCCATGAGGTCACAAAGAGTTGGACATGATTTCCTAAAACAATAGTCTTTACTACCACAGAAATGCCCTTCAGAGTTTTCCTTATCCCTGCCTTACCAATGACACAGTTCTTTCTCCATAGTAGCTCTTGAACTGCACTGCCAGAGGAGCTTTGTCCTTATTCTGAGGTTGTTTCCATTTGTTTCTGCTTCTGCCCACTTTTGGCCTCGTGAAAGCTTTCCTAGCTCTCCTTCCACAAGAGAGCCCTTGGCACTCAACTCCAGGTTCAGCTGTGGTGACTACAAATTTTTTTTTTGCTTTTTTGGAGGGGGAAGGTAGGGCAGTTGGGGTTAAATGACTTGCCCAAGGTCACACGGCTAGTAAGTATTAAGTGTCTGAGTCTGGATTTGAACTCAGGTCCTCCTGACTCCAGGGCCCGTGCTCTATTCACTGCACCACCTAGCCGACCCCCCCCCCAATTTTTTTTTAAGCTAATCAATGAGTATTTATTTAAGTAGTTCAGCATATACCAGACACTGTCTTAGGCTTGTTGCACTCTGGGTAAATGAAAATGCATTTTAAAAGTTCAATATGTGGCAAGTATTGTGCTAAGCCTTGATGGTGCAGTGTGTAGATCACTGAACTTGGATCACTGGAGTAAAAAAGACCTGAGTTCAAATCCAGCTTCACACACTGTGTGTGACCTAGGGCAAATCACTTAATTGCTATCTGCCTCAGTTTCCACAACTGTAAAACGGGAATGATAATTGCACCTACCTCAGAGGCTGGTAAGACTTAAATAAGATATAGCATATGTAAAGTGGGGGTAGCTAGGTGGTGTAGGGGATAGAGTCCTGGGTCTGGAATCAGAAAGACTCATCCTCCTGAGTTCAAATCTGGCCTTAGACTCATACTAGCTTGTGACCCAGGGCAAGTCACTTCACCCTGCTTGCCTCAGTTTCCTCATCTGTAAAAGGAGCTGAAGAAGGAAATGACAAACCACTTCATTGTCTTTGCCAAGAAAACCCCAAATGGGGTCAAAAAAGTCAGGCATGACTGAACAACAATGACAAAGAAGTGGGGAGAGGGTTGTACACCACCAGAGAAAGCACTGTCACCTTGTTCAGAAACCACTAATGTACCCTAATTTCTCATTAATCATCTCTTAAGTGTTGAAGAATAATTCTTAGGCAACAGAGTGTGATTATTCAACTCAATCAACAAGCTTTTATCAGATGCTTCCTGTGTTCCAGGTATTGGCTGGCCTGGGTGCTGGGGATACAAAAACAGAAATGAAGTAGACAGTCCCTCCTCTCACAATGCCTCTTCACTCATTCTATCACCCCATGCTTGCCCATTGCCAGCTGGACTAATATGGAGGGAAAAGAGTTGGGTTGGAATTGGGGGAAGGAGAATCAATGCAGTCTCTGAATCTTCCAGCTTGCATTGCCTCAGGAAACACCCTTTTTTTATTTACTTATCTTTGGTGGAGTATGTGAGGGGATATGTGGAGGGAAGTTCCTTTGAAAGTAAGACATGATATTCAAGGGTAGACAAGGATATATCTCTTTAGAGGTAGGAGATCCAAGAGCTTGAGGAGCACAAGGCTGGATTTATAGTGGGGAGAGAGCCCTGAAGTACTTCAAAAATGTTTGTGGAGTTAATTGAACTTGAGATGCTCACTCAGGAAGACTGGATGATGACTCGTTGAGAACATTGTAAAGAGGATTCATTATTTGGCTCAGGAGCGGAGTAGGTTAGATTCTGGCTCTGACAGTTCTTCCATTTTAGGACTGAGCAGTAATAATAACAGTGAATGTAAGTTTAGTTATCTCAGTGAGTCTTCACGACAACACTGTCCCCATTTTACATATGAGAAAACTGAGGCACAGAGAGATTAAATGACTTTTCCAGGGTCACATAGCCAGCAATAAGTGGTTGAAGCTGTGTTTGAACTCAGGTCTTCCTGACTCCTGTGTCCAGTGTTCCATTCATCAAGTCACCTTGCCAACCTTGCTTTATAGGTTTATGGGGTGTTTGGCCATGTTCTTTGGGTCTTTGCACTTTTCTTCTGTTGAAGGACAATCATTTAAAAAATTTAGTTTGTGGGTTTCCCATTCCAATTTCCTGCTCCTCAAGAAGGCATTGACTATTGAGAGTAGCATCTCTCCCCTTGTCTTCTCTCTATTCATAAAGCCTCTACTGTCTAGTAGGCCCTTATCCCCTCTAGACTGGACCACTCCAATGGTGGCCTGTTTCTTGGCTTTCCCCTCCCCAGCCCATCTACCACACAGCCATCACATTAATATTCCCAAGGCACAGAGTGACTGTCGGTCTTCTACTCAAAGACCTTCAGTTGCTGCCCATAGCCTCTAGAGGCAGAACTCCTTAGCACAGCAAGCAGCTAAAACTCTAGGTAACCTGGTTCTATCTTTTCACATCTATTTTCTAATATCCACTTTACAAACTATGTTCTACCCAAAAGGGTTTCTTAGCTGTTTTCTGTGCTGAATATGCCGTTCCCTCTCTTGGATGCACTGTCTCTGCTGCTTGGAATGGACCCTCTCCTTACTTCAGCTATTCAGTATCCCTAACTTCCTTCAAGGCTCTCCTCAGGTGTAGTTGTTAGTGCTTTGTGGTCAAAGAGGACCAGAATGACAACACCATGTTGGGGTCAATGTACAGAGTGTCCAGCTGTGGCTGATCATACCAACATGAGCTCGGAAGGTTCTACCACAGGTCAGGCATTAATAGTCTGTATGACCGTTTGGAAGAGAGATGTCTCTTAATTTTTGTATCTCATGTTTCTTTTGAGTTACTGTAATTCTGCTTCACTCAGAGCACAGTGCCTCTTTTGATGCAGGCATGCTATCTTGGATGATCCTGTGCCAGTATCTCCCATGTCTCACAATCGATACCAAAGTTCTTCAGAGAGACCTTGAGAATGTCATTGTATCACTTCTTCTGACCATCATATAAGTGTCTGCCTTGTACAAGTTCTCCATAAAACAGTCTTTTAGAAAAACATATGTTTGGCATTTGAACAGTGTGGCCAGCCCATTGGAATTGCACTCTGTGCAGTAGAGTTTGAATGCTTGGCCGTTTAGCTCAAGAAAGGACCTCAGTGTCTGGTACCTTATTTTGACAGGTGATCTTCAGAATCTTCCTAAGACAATACAAATGGAAGTGGTTCAATTTCCTGGCACGAAACTGGTAGACTGTCCAGATTTCACAGGCGTACAACCATGAGGTCAGCCCAATGGTTCTGCAGACCTTCATTTTGGTGGGCAGTCTGATACCTCTTTCTCTCCCACACGTTCTTTCAGATCCTCCCAAATGCTGACCTTGATCTGGCAATGCATGTGTCAACCTCATCATGTTCCTCAGGGAGGACTTGAAATAATTTCTGATCCCCTTAGTACTTAGTTCTCTGTCTCTTCCTTTCCCTCTCATTCTCCATCTCTCTTTTCCCTCTTTCTCCTGAAATTATTTTGTGTTTCTTTATCTACATATATATGTAACCCTCAGGAGAATATAAATTCCCCTGAGGCTGGTTACTGGTTTTTGCTTGTGTGTTTATTCTTGGACTTAGCTCAGTGCCTTGAAAGTAATAGGGGCTTAACAAATGTTTATTGACTGAGTTTGCTGAATTGAATTGAATTTGCTATTCTCCCAATCACTAGAAATCATCATAATTTGTCCTGATATCCTATCTCCTACTTCTACTTCCCCTTCTTCCATTTCTCACCAAAAAAATCAACTTCTCCTTCATTCTCCTCATGTCTCAGCAAGGGATTTTAAAGTTGGGTGAGGAGGACATATGGAGAAAGGCATATGGTGGTGAAGAGATCTGATTACTTCATTTGTATTACTTACTGCTGACATCATGAAGTGGAGACTATGTTCATGTGAATGAAACTTGAGTTTTTAAAAAATAATACTTTTTTTTTAGATTTTTGTTTTTGCTTTTTGGAGAGGGGAAGGTAGGGCAATTGAGGTTAAGTGACTTGCCCAAGGTCACATGGCTAGTATTTTGTGTTAAGTGTCTGAGGTCTGATTTGAACTCAGGTCCTCCTGACTCCAAGACCAGTGCTCTATTCACTGCACCACCTAGCCTCCCCTAAAAATAATATTTTTAAGTTTATAAAACATTTCCTCTTAACAGCTCTGTGAGGTAGAATGTATATAGCACTCCTGATACTGATGATCACCACCTTGTGAGGTAGGTACCACATTATTTCTATTTTACTGATAAGTAAACTGAGGCCCAGAGAGGTCATAGCATCATCGATTCTGGAACATAGAACTGGAAGGGTCCTCAGAGGCCATCTAGTCCAGCTCTTTCATTTTATAGATGAGGAAACTGAGGCCCAGGGAGTTTAACTGACTTTTCCAAGGTCATACAGGTAGTAAGCATCAGAAATGGAACTTGTCCAGAGGTAAAGAGCCAACAAATGTCCCAGTCAGGACCAATTCAGGTTCTCTGACTCTAGCAACAATTTTTCAAGTGCTCCGGTAGCACTTGAAATAATTTCTGAAATAGTGCTGCCTCATACTGAGTTTGTTGTCAACTAAAACTCCTAGGTCTTTTTCACATGAACTGCTGTTAGGTCAAATTTTCTCTATTTTATCTCTGTTCTCTCCTCAGACCTTCCCCATGGTCCCCTTAGGGGCCTCTATGCCCCAGTTTGAGAAAGATGACAGTAATTAATGGCAAAGGTTGAAGATGGAGGACACAGATGGCCTACACTAGGCTCAACCCAGAATAAGAGCTTAGGAAGTCGAGCTCTCTCCCCTCCCTCCCTTTTCTTCTTCCTTCTTTCCTTGTAACTTCTGCATTTCTTACTTCTCCTTGCCTAGCCCTGCAGTGATAAGTTATAATTTTTATCCCCAACAGCAAATGCCTCTGTTCTTCTGAAATCAGATGATGGCACAAAGAGCAGGTTCTTAAGTGCATGTGACAGCTACATAGGAGACGGCCCCCAGATGAGGCCATCAGAGCCCAATGTGACAGCGACAGCAGAGTCCCAATTTCTCGTAATAAGCATAACAGCCCCTGAGAATATCTCAACACAAACTGGGTTATGAATGATTGATTAATAAGTGGATGAGTGCTGTACGGATCACCGCATGCCAGATTTACTAAGAGCTGTAATCTCCCATCCAACATACTCTTATCACTAAGCTCACAGAGGGAGACCTGCTCTTTAAAGAACAAATGCAGAGGCTTGGGGAATGTTCTCTCTGCTTAACATTGAAGGGTCTTGCAGAAGATGAAAGCTTTCCACATGGGTTCTATGGAAAGGAAAGATAATAGAAAGTGTGTGTGTGTGTGTGTGTGTACACGCATCCACATGTGCAGAGTAAAGAGCCCCAGGTAAGGAATGCGGGGAAAAAGGAAGTACAAGCTCCCTAGAAGAATTAGATGAACAGAAGCAGGGTGGTTCAGTGGATGGAGCAAAGGCAGAGGCCTCTCTTTTAATCCTTGTATAGTGCAATGAAAAAGTGTTGGCCTTGCAACCAAAGGACCCTAGTTCAAACATTCACTTATCTGAGCCTTGGTTTCCTCCCCTGTATGATAAAGGGTTGGACTAGATAATCTAAAAGGGCCTTTTCACCTCTAGGTCTCCTGTCTCTTCTTCCTACTTCTCTATACCTCAATGAAATGGAGACAATACCTATTATAGCCAAATAAAAAGAATGGCATTTTAGAACTGCAAAGGACCTTAGAAATAATTTAACTAATGAAAGAACCACAAACCATCAGAGCTGGAAGGGACCTCATTCATTCATTAATTCAACCAGCATTGATTAAGTGTCTACTATGTGTAAGAAATTGTGCAAGGTATTGCAGTTACAAAGATAAAAATGAAATGTCCCCTACCCTCAGCAAGGTTACATTTTATTGGAAGGAAACATGTACACAGAAAATTAAATTAAAAAACGAACAGAGTAATTTCTGGGAGGATCAGGATAGATTTCTTTGGGAAGTGAGGCTTAAATGAGTTGGAAAGAGCTTTTTCTGGTGGAGATGAGGAAGAAATGCATTGTAGACATTGCGGGGCAACCTGTGAAAAGTATGGAGATTAGAAACAAGATGTTGTGTATGGGGAGCAGCAAACAGGACAATTTGGCCAAAAGGTGAAGTGAGTGAAGGAGAGTAATTTGTAAGAAGTTTGGAGAGATAGGTGGTGGTCATATTGTGAGGGGTTTTAAAAGCCAGTCAGGGGAGTTATATCTTAGAGGTAAGAGGGAGCCACTGGAGTTTCTAGAGGCAGGGAGTGACATGGTCAGTTCTGTGTTTTAGGAATATTAGTTTGGCAACTGTGCAGAGAATGTTTTGGAGGTGAGAAGCTAATAAAGACAGGGAAAACAATTAGGAGTGTGGTAGTTCAGTTAAGAGGAGATGAAGGTCTCCTATTGTGATACAAGTTGAGGGAAGGGGATGGATGCAAAACATATTGTGGAAATAAAATAGAAAAGATTTTGGCAATTGATTAGATGTGAGGGGTAAGGGAGAGAGATGAAGAGACTGATGGATGACTGAGTTTGCTTACTTGGGTCATTGAACGGATACTGGTGCCCTCAACAGAAAAATGGAAGTTTGGAAGAGGGGAGGGATTTAAACATATTCTGTCTTAAATGCCTATAGAACATCCAGTTAGAAAAGTCCAATAGACAGCTGGTGACACATTTGGTGTTAAGAAGGGAGACTGGAGGGCTGGAAACATAGGGCTTGGAGTCTTCTATATATCATTTAGTCACACAATCATGAAATTATGCAAAGCCTGGGCTAGAAATGACTTAAGAGATCATCTAGTTCAGTCTATCTATTTATGGGCTTAAAAATGATCAACAGATAGAAAAATTCCAATATTCAAAGATACGAAAAGAGGACTGTATAGAAAACCTAGAACTTTTCTAATTAAAAAAAAGTTTATTAAATTTAACAAGGTAACAACTAGCTCCTTCATTTACTTAGGAGGAACCTGAGGCCCCAAAAGTGGAGCTGCTTCAAAGACATGTTTGAGGATAATAGCAGATCTCTTAAGTGAAAGTATTTTGTTCCCTAAATTTAGCTACCACAAAACTTGAATGCAGTCTATAACCAATGCTCTTCTCCCTTCCCCTCTTCTCCCTTCTCCTCTCCTCCCCTCCCTTTTCCTCCCCTCTCCTCCCCTTCCCTCCTCTCTCTTCCCCTTCCCTCCCCTCTTCTATCCTCTTCTCTCTCCCCCTCCCTTCTCCTTCACTTCCCTTACTTCTCCAAGGTTTCTCTTGGTGTTTATTTTATTTTATTATTTTTTTAAAGCAATTGGGGTTAAGTAACTTGCTCACGGTTACACAGCCAGTTATTTCTGGCTGTGGTGGTAAGTATCTGAGCCTGGATTTGATCCCAGGTCATCCTGACTCTGGGTCTGGTGCTCTTACTTGCTAAGCCACCTGGCCCCCCCCTTGATGTTTATTTTAACTTTATTTCATGAGAATCTTACTTTCATATTATCTCTAATATATGTTTCTTTCTCTCTTCTGACAATGTCAGCAACCTACTACAGGCCTTTACTACCTCTCCCTTGGACTATAGCAATAGCCTACTGGTTGGAGTGTCTGTCACAACTGTTTCCCCACTCCAGGCCATTCCCTAGTCAGCTGTCAAATCGATGTTACCCTTCCTTATTCATTTCATATTGACTTTAGGCTCTTGGATTGTAACTAATGTTGTTGTTCAGTTGTTTTCAGTTATGTCCAACTCTTGGTGACCCCATTTGGGGTTTTCTTGGCTGGATTGCTTCACCATTTCCTTTTCTAGCTCATTTTACAGATGAGGAACTGAGGCAAACAAGGTTAAGTGACTTGGCTAGGATCACAGACCTAGTAAGTGTCTGAGGCCAGATTTGAACTCAGGAAGATGAATCTTCTTGATTCCAAGCCCAGTACTCTATCTACTGCCCCAACTAACATACAACTTTATGCCAATTCATAGACGATAGAGTGTTGGAACTTGGAAGAGACTTTTAAGTATAGAATGTCAGGAATGGAAGGGGACCCTGAAAAGGGTAATACGATACTATACAACATATGAAAAAATGGACCTAGAGGAGCCTGTAAATTTTTTATTGTCTTTATTAATTTCTTTGTTTATTTTCAGTTTACAAGATTCAGTTCCACAATCCCTTAAGTTTCAAATTTTCTCCCCCTGGTGGCATGCAATCAAGTATAGGATCTGCAAATACTTTCACATTAGACATTAGTCAGGTTATAAAGAAAGTAACTGATGGAATGAACGATGGGAAAGAGGAAACAAAACCAAGCAAGAAAAAGAAAGAGAGCAGGTAGTTTGCTTCAATCTGAATTCAAACTCTGTTTTTTCTAGTTCTTTCTCTGAATGTAGACATCTCTCTCCATCATGAGTCTTTTGGAGTATCTTATAACCCTGCATTGCTGAGAAGAGTCCAGTCTATCAAAGTTGGTCATCACACATATGTTGTATCTGTAATTGTGTACAAATATCTCCTGGTTCTGCTCTTCTCACTCAGCATCAGTTCGTATAAGCCTCTCTAGGTAAATGTGAAGTCCGTCTGCTCCTCATTTCTTATAGCACAATAGTATTCCATTACATTCATATACCACAACTTGTTTAGCCATTCCCCAGTTGATGGGCATCCCCTTAATTTCCAATTCTTTGCCACCACAAAAAGAGCTGCCATAAATATTTTTGAACATATGGGTCTTCCTCCCACTTCTATGATCTCTTTGGGATACAACCATAGAAGTGGTATTGCTGGATCAAAGGGTATGAAATTATTTATAGCCCTTTGGGCATAGTTTCAGATTGCTCTCCAGAATGGTTGAATCATTTCACAACTCCACCAACAATTCATTAGTGTTTAGAGGAGCCTTTTGTATCATCTAGTCCAACTCTCTTATCTAACAGATGATCAAATACAGTCCCAGAGCAGGTAAGGGAATCATAGATATATAGAATCTTGGAAGTAGGAGAGATGCTACAGTCCTCTAGTCTAACTATGTATGGTCCAGGGACACCTAGGGGTTCCCTGGCCCCCTTCAGGGGGCCTGTGAGGTCCAGACTTTTAATTTCTAACATGGTAAATATAAATATAACCTACAGAAACATGAGTTCTTTGAGGGGTCCTCAATAAATTTTAAGAGTATATACAAAAGGGTCCTGAGATGAAAGAGTTTGAGAGCCAGTGCTCTAGTTCAACTCGTATCTGAAAACAGCAATCTCTTCTACATTTTTTCCCAGTGGTAATCCAGATTATTTAAAGACCACCAGTGGTAGGGAGCTTCATACCTACTGTGACAGATCTTTTTCTTTTTGGAAGGGGGAGCGCAGGGCAATTGGGGTCAAGCAACTTGCCCAAGGTCACACAGCTAGTCTAGTAAGTATTAAGTGTCTGAGGTTGGATCTGAACCCAGGTCCTCCTGACTCCAGGGCGGGTGCTCCATTCACTGCACCACCTAGCTGCCCCCCCTTTTATTTTAGATAGCATGTTTTCCCTTCTACTTAGCTTAGAGCTCTTTCCCCATATCTTTCTCCATCACTCCCAGGTGTTCTCTCCAGGTCTGAGCAGAACAAGTCCATTTGCTTTTCCTCATGAAATTTCCCCAGGATATACAGGTTTTAGGGAGAGAACATTTTGTGTAGGACTTATACTAAGGCACAATACTCTGTTGGCTCTATTTTATGCATTTTACAATTTTTGAAAAAAATCTATAATTTTTTATTGATCCCATGAAGCCCAACTGAGCAGTTTAGAAAATTATAGATATATGGCACCAGATATACTCTATGATTTTCATTTGGGCGCAGAGGGAGGTAAACCCCATTTATTGAAGATTCTCTTGTCTTTCCAGGTATGACTTCCTGAAACTCCCTAGTCTTCTCTAAAATGAACAGATTATATTTCAAGGAAGTCATTATACACAAAATTTCTTCAGAACCACACAGCCCCTTGGCATTTCTCTCTGGAATACATAGACGACATTGTCAGAGAGTATATATTTATATGGATGGTGAGAGAGCTCTAGATTAGTAATGACAAATCCTGGGTTCTAGTCTTTAATCTGATACTAGCCAATCATATGATCTTCCTATCTCTGGGCTTTAGTTTCCTTCTGTCAAAATAGGGGAATTTGATTAAATGAACTCCCAGGTTAGAAGTAGCTAGGAAAAGAAGGAGATAGAGTGCTGGTCTTGGAGTCAGAAAGACCTGAATTCAAATCCAGTCTCAAACAGTTACTACTCGCTGTGTGGCCCTGGGCAAGTCACTTAACCTCTGCTTGTCTCAGTTTCTTCAACTGTTAAATGAGGATACTAATAGCACCTACCTCCCAGGGTTGTTGTGAAAAGTGCTTAGCAGAGTGTCCAGCTCACAGCAGTCACTTAATACATGCTTTTACACTCCTCTCCCCTTCTAAGGTTCCTTCAAGCTCTGATAGTCAATGTCTTATGTTCTAAAGTCCTTTCTAGTTTTAACATTCTACTTTTTAAGGTCCTTTCTGGTTCTGAAATTCTGTATTTTAAGGTCCATTATAGACATAGCATTTTATCTCTTTGTATAATCCCTGGTTCAGGGTCTCACCAAGGTTCTGTGCCCACATATATTATTAGGTCTGGTCTCGGTTATTTTCTTTTTGACTCTTTGCTCTCACCTAGAGTTTATCCTGGGAAAATCTTTAAATATACTCATGTCTAGGTTTCTAAAATGTAGATAACAAGAAGCCACCGTTTCTAACTAAGCACTGAAGGTAACGAATGCATATTGCTTATAGGACAACCTTTATTTCACCCCTCATATAAAATACAGAGTCTGCACAGGACTTAAAGGAGTCCATAAATATATATTAAAATATGTAAACGTGCAAAGTAAATCTCCTTAGAAAAATTTGAATCGAGCTTTGCCAATAGTGTAACACTCAAGCACTCTGGTGAATTAGCAGCTCTCTCAGAAGATTTTCCACAGTTCCTTCCAGACATGTAAGTATGCCCTATAGTTTAGAGTCTTGCAGGAAGTCAAATACACTTTGGATTGCTTAATAAGACACCCCTTTCCCATTGTATGTACATGGTGCAAAGAGTTCACTGTAACAGCAATAGGTCTTGGCCCCTCTGCTCCACTGTGTGGCTTTAATCATTATTGCGTCTCCAGCAGCCACATTATATTGATGATTTTCTTTCTTCAAAAGCAATGCTCTTCAGAAATATTCCTTTTTTTAAAGTCCCAAACCCTTGAATTTGACTCTACCCTTCATAAAAACAACAGCAACAACATCTCTTTATACTGTACTTAATAATAAACAAATATTTCAATATTCAGACAACAAAAGGACTACATATAAAAATAGGAACTTAACTTGCATTTTGCTTGTGTTTTAAAAAAAATCTATTAAATTTAGCAAGGTAATAACAAAATTTTCCATTTCTGATTTTTTTGTTACGTTCTGCAGATTTTAGATGTTTTATCGATGCTTTCTCCTTTTTTTTTTTTTTTTTAAAGCAATTGGGGTTAAGTAACTTGCTCAAGGTTACACGGCCAGGTGTTTCTGGGTGGGTGCTAAGTGTCTGAGCCCGGGATTCGATCTCCAGGTCTTCTCAACACTGGAGCCGGTGCTCTTACTCACTGTGCTACCTGGCCACCCTCTTTCTTTTTTTTTGAAGGGGAGAGGTGAGGCAGTTGGGGTTAAGTGACTCGCTCAAGGTCATATAGCTAGTAAGTGTCAAGCATCTGAGGCCAGATTTGAACTCAGGTTCTCCTGACTCCAGAGCTGGTGCTCTATTCAAAGGGTCACCTAGCTGCCCCACCTTTTTTTCACTCTTGGGGTTATTCATGAGATGCCTCATGAGATTGCCACTGCTATTCCAAAATTTCCCTTCACTGATTAGAAGGTTAAATGCTAAGATCACACTGCCTAGGAAATGAAAATCCACTCTTCTCTACAAAAAAAAAAAAAAGGGTTGGGGTCCAGAGACATTGTCCATGAGTTTCCCTCATTATATGTGGTCAAGCACATGTCTATTTCTGCCATATGCTTCTTCAGGAACTCTATAATTTTCTCTGGTACTAGGAAAACTCACTCTCAGGTCTCTGGCAGGGGAAATGTAAGAAAGAGCCATAAAAGAAAACAGAACTGAGAATAGTTTACCATTCTCCTTTACATACTGGTACAATGGGACCCCTCTTCTTACAAGAGTTTGTCCTCCCCAGAGTTCTTGCCAATAAGATTATCTTGGAGGCAGCCCTGCTCCCTAAAACCAACTCTACAGCCGTCCATTATCCTCTCAATTGTCATGCCAGTTTTCTGCAAGAGACATTGCCCATTAGATACTCTAATGGCTAATCACTAATAAATATATCAGGTTCATCGGAGAGTTCGTCAAATTGATGCAGGAACTCTCCTTATATGTATTATAAGATCTCTTCAAACAACAACATTCTATAATTCTGTAACAGTGATAGATCATACAGCACAATCATTGTTAAGGGAGGCTAGCAAAGGAAGACATTTGTGTGTAGTCAGGGAAAGCTTCGAGGCAGAGAGAGGACTTGCTCTGAGTACTGGAGTTGAGGTCCTTTTCCTTCTCCAGATTTCAGTTTACTCATCTGTAAAATGAAGGGGTTAGAATAGATGCTCTCTAAGGTCTTTTGCAGCTTTGACAATTTATATTCTAAGATTCCTTCTGGCTCTGGCATTCAAAGATTCTCTTAAATCATTGTGTCATTGGTAGGGATTAGTTAACAAATGCCTCTTCCCACATTATGTGGTGTTTCCCCCCATAGCCTGTCCCTTTTACTTTGCAGGCTCTCTATTCTCCCTGCATCCCCTTTTGTAATGAGTATTCTTTTAATTCTCTTGGTTTAGAGCTGTCCACCCACCTTGTGCAGTGAGGCTCTGAGGGAGGAAGGCCAATCAGTCTTCCCAATAAGCCCCAAGCACCTCCCTGGACAATAGGTGGATAGGGACACTCTCTTCTATCCATCGATTTAATAGATTTCTCAAGCCCTGGCAGCACATTCAGCTTAATTACCCATAAAGCTGAAGCAAAGATACTTGAGGTCCAACATCATTTTCCAGCTCAGTAATCTATATGTGGCCAACCTTGCACCATTACATTTAATGTTTTCCAAAGGCTAGGGAGGGTGCATGCATGACTCATCATTAGCTGGTGCCTAGACTTGACCAAATAGCTTAACTCAAAATAACTTCTTTCATATTGTTGGGCTATATTCTTTCAAACCAGGAACTGAGTTGTTGAGAACTTAAAAAGAAAAAGGTCAGATCAATAGATTTGAATCAGTGTAGATGCCTACAGGTTGGACCTGGGAAAGGCCTTAGAAATCTTTTAGTTCAAACCTCTCATTTTGGGCCCAGAGAGGGGAAGAGACCTGATTAAAGTCATACAATGAAGTAATGATAAAGTCAGAACCAAAACCGTCTCTAATTCTAGGTCCAGTGTGTTCTTGTCTATACTACAGCACGTTATGGAGGTGTCCTTTACTTTGGTGTAATCCCACAGGGGGAAAAAGTGATCACTGCTGATTAGGATAAGTATCTTTGGCTGAAAGCTGCAATTAATGGGAACATAGGACAGTGTGTAGAACGACCTAGTATGGTGGGTGAAAGATGAAATCACTGAGGAAAACAAAAGTTTGATCTTCTGAGCAATGCATTATTAATCAATGCATGCTATGTGCCTAAAAATCAGGGATAGGCCCCTTATGACTGGACCCAGAATACTGGGGGAGACTGACTTTTGTATAACTTTTATATATTAAAAACAAGTATTTATTAAATATAGATTTATATATAATATATAGTAAAATTATTTATATAGTAGAAATAAATAAGGGCAATTAATCAGAAGGAAACAGTATAATAATCTGATTTCTAATTGAATGAAAGATTGGGGACTTTCCAAATTGTGAGGGGGAGAGTGAATATAATTCCCTGAATTCAGAAAAAGAGATTTCCCATTCTCTTCAAGTGTCTGTAAAGAATCAAAGGAACATGGAAACAGTAACTGATTGACCAGTATGGACAGTTTTCAGATAAAACATATGGGTTGCTTGAGATGTACAATTGCATGAAAACTTCTTGTATCAATTTTTGGATCTGACTGGGTTTCTAGTCAGCATAACCTAGTTAGGGATCTCTAAACAGCAGGTAGAGGTAGTCCAGTTTCCTAGCCATGGAGGGCTAGGTTCAAACAATTCAATAGATTTCTTCCCAATTCCCACAATTGAATAAAGTTTTCTCACAAGACAGAAGTTGGACTAGACTCACAGTTGAATAGAAAGAAAACTGAGTTAGTTCCAAAACTGTCACAAGATGTAGCTCACTTGATTCTTACATTAACCACTTGCTGTCCTAATCCCCTGAATTCCTTTATTAGTGTCATAGAAGGCTTGATCTGTAATGGACCTTGGAAGGATAGGTCTATCTGGGAGAGCCTTTAGAATATAAAATGTCAGAGCTAGAAGAGAACTTAGAATATGGAGTTAGAACTGACCTTGGGGCATACATCAGAGAATATCAGATTTAAAAGGGAATTTAAATCAAAAATGATCAAGCTGGAAGGAATTGGGAACATAGATATAGAATGTCAGAGATGAAAGGGATTTTAGATAGTAGACTATGTAATTTCAGAGCTCGAGGGGACATTAAAACAGAATGTAGAACACCAGAGGCAGAAAGGCTCTTAGAACATAGACTATGAGAATTGAAAGAGAGTTTAGAACCCAGGTCACAGAATACTGGAGCTGGACCCTTACAGCAGAGCATTTTAGTGCTGCGGGCCATCTAGTTCAAACCTCTCCTTTTACAGTTGGAGAAACTGAGACCTCGAGAAGTTAATTAATTTGCTTGAAGTCACAAAGTTCATGAGTTGAAACTGTGGCCACTGACTCACAGTCCTGTTCTCTTCACACTCAGAGACATTTATTGAAGGGAGGTGGTTATTTACAAGTGTTCTGGAAAGCTTTTGGGATGGAAAACAACTCCATCATTATTTCTGTAACATGAGTCCACTGAAACAGAGGGGGTATATTATTGAAAATACAAAGACCTAAAAGAAAGCAAAATAGGGTTACTTTTCTCTTAGGCACCCGGCATGTTTCATCTCTTACTCATTTGACTTCTGAGGAATGTTTGTTTTCTCTTGCACAAAATCAATCTCTACCCAGGACACTTTCAGAAGCTGTCCAATATTCCCCCTTTAATCTCAACTATTTATTCTCTTGCACAAAGGTCTGCTTTGTGTTTCTGCAAATGCATTTAGCTACTAGTGAAAGGTAATGGACTGCCCTGCAGGCATGCTCCTTGGTCCCAGAGAAGAGTTTCAGCTGTCCATGAAAGTAGCCAGCTTGGCCAATTTATTTACTTCTTGAGAATAAATTCTTTCAGGTTTGACTTTTATCCCATCTACAAGACACCAAGCCCCAGACTTTTAGGGGGTAGTCATGGACTTTGATGGATACTTTTTATTGTTGCTTTCAGAACATTTTTGAAGGACAAATCATTGTAGAATATAGACACCTGTAGTTCCAGTCTTTAGTATTTCTTTTCCTGCCCTCTTCCCCCATTGTGATTTTGCATTTTCCCCCCAGATTTTTCTTAATCTCCCACGGTGCTTCGTACTTAGTGGGCTCTGGGCAAATGTTTATTGAATGAAGGGAATCTGTCAGCCCTGCTGTGCTTCTGGGATCCAGCTGTGATCATAGATGTTTTAAGAGCATGAAGTGTTGGAACCCTGCTTCCTAGGGGGCATAGGTTTGGGGTTTTGGAAAGTTGGTGGCGTGCCCATGGTTGTACAGCTATTTATTTATTTATTTTTTGCAGTAAATGACTTCAGATAGCACTATAGATCTTTTTGTTTCTAAAATTTATTTGATATTTCATTTTCCCCCTAATTACATGTAAAGACATTTTTCAACATTCATTTTTAAAACTTAGTTTTTAAAATTCTCTCTCTTCTCCCCTCCTTAACCCCTTCATTGAGAAGGCAAGCAATTTGATATAGGTTGTGTATGTGTAGTCATGCAAAACATATTTCTATATTATTCATGTTGTGGAAGAAAACATAGACCAAAAACCCCCACAAAACCAAACCTCAAAAAAACTCAAGAAAAATAACGTAAAAAAATATGCTTCAATCTGCATTCAGACACTATCAATTCTTTTTCTGGGTATGGACAGTATTTTCTTTTTTTTTTTTTTTCATTTTTCTTTTTTTTTTAATGCTTTATTAACTTCTGATTTACATCGTTCGTTTCTGCCAGATTTTGAGTTACAAATTTTCTCCCCGTTTTTCCCCCACCCATCCCCCCCAAAACAGCAGTCCCACAGGATATCCCCACCTCTGATCTGCTCTCTCCCATATTTTCTCCCATACCCGTTTCAACTTTTCCAGTAGGGCATGGTGGATCTCTATATTTCCCAATTATATGTAAAACAATATTGATAATAGTATATATATATATATATATATATTTAAACATTTGATTTTAAAACTTTGAATTCCAGATTCATTCCCTTCCTCCCTTATCACCCACCCTTACTGGGAAGATAAGCAGTTCAGTATAGGTTGTACATGTGTGGCTAATGCAAAACAATAACATAGCAGATATATTATAAAAGACTGACTATATTTCCCTCCCTCCTATCCCACATACCACTTGTTCTATTCTCTACTTTGATCCTGTCCCTTTTCAAAAGTGGGTGCTTCCAACTTCTCTCCCCCCCAGCCTGCCCTCCCTTCCATCATCCCCCCTCACATCCTCTCCCCCCCCTATTCTCCTGGAGGGTGAGATCCCCTATTTAGTGTGTATTTCCCTCCCTCCTCAAGCCAGATTCAATAGGAATAAGGTTGACCCATTCCCTTTTGCCTTCCTATTCTTCCCCTCCATTGTAACCATTTTCCCTTGCCTCTTCTGTATGAGATAGTTGCCCCACTCTGTCTCTCCCCATCTCCTCTCATTATATCCCTCTCACCTATTAATTTCACCTTTTAAGTATCATCCCTTCCTGTTAAATTGGTCCCGTGCCCTCTATCTATGTATACTTGTAAACATATATA
Source organism: Petaurus breviceps papuanus (assembly GCF_028583685.1). Taxonomy (NCBI): domain Eukaryota; kingdom Metazoa; phylum Chordata; class Mammalia; order Diprotodontia; family Petauridae; genus Petaurus; species Petaurus breviceps. The sequence continues at coordinate 29,068,913 of NW_027186372.1, read as the reverse complement.
CACACATTCACATATGTATTCATATGCCTGCATACCCTCATATAAAGACATATATACATATATATTTCTAATCCCTTCAACTACTGAGAAAAGTTTCATAAGTTACAATTATTGTTTTTCCATGTAGGAATGTTAATAGTTCAACTTTGGCCAAGTGGCTCAGCAAGCAAGAGCACCGGCCTCAGTGCCGGGACGACCTGGATCAAATCCGGGCCCAGACACCCAGCACCACACCCAGAAACAACAACTGGCTGTGCAACCCCGAGCAAGCCACTCAACCCCAATTGCTTAAAAAAAAATAGTTCAACTTTGATAAGTTCCTTATGATTTCTTTTCCCTGTTTACCTTCTCATGCTTCTCGCTTCTTGTATCTGAATGTCAAATTTTCTATTTAACTCTGTTTTTTTTTCATCAAGAATGCTTGAAAGTCCTCTATTCCATTGAATGACCATATTTTCCCCTGAAACATGATACTCAGTTTTCCTGGGTAGGTGATTCTTGGTTTTAATCCCAGCTCCTTTGACCTCTGGAATATCATATTCCAAGCCCTTCAATCCCTCAGTGTAGAAGCGGCCAGATCCTGGGTTTTCCTGATTGTGTTTCCACAATATTCAAATTGTTTCTTCCTGGCTGCTTAAAATATTCTCTCCTTGATCTGGGAATTTTGAACCTGGCTATAATATTCCTAGGAGTTTTCTTTTTGGGATCTTTTTCAGGAGGTGATCAGTGGATTCTTTCAACCTCTATTTTGCCCTCTGGTTCTAAAACATCAGGGCAGTTTTCCTTGAGAATTTCTTGGAGGATGATTTCTAGGTTCTTTCTTTGATTATGGCTTTCAGGTAGTCCAATAATTTTTAAATTCTCTCTCCTGGATCTATTTTCCAGGTCAGTGTTTTTTCCATTGAGATATTTCACATTGCCTTCTATTCTTTCATTTGTTTAATAGCATCTTGATTTCTCATAAAGTCATTAGCTTCCATTTGCTCCAATCTAATTCTGAAGGAATGCTTCTCCTCAGTGAGCTTTTGAGATTCTTTTTCCATCTGGCAAATTTGGCTTTTTAGGGCATTCTTCTCCTCATTGCCTTTTTGAGCCTTTTTTGCCTTTTGAGTTAGTCTATTTTTTAAGGTGTTATTTTCCTCAGTCAGGCTGTTGACTCTCATTTCATAATTTTCTTGCATCGTTTTCATTTCTCTTCACAGTTTTTCCTCCACTTCTCTTATCTGCTTCTTGAGGTACTCTATGGCCTGTAATCAGCTCGTATTTTCCTTTGAAGCTTTTGGTGCAGGAGTTTTGACTTCACTGTCTTCCTCCTGTTCCATGCTTTGATCTTTTTTGTCCCCCAAATAGGAGTCTAATGTTGGATTCTTCTGTTTGCCTTGTTTCCTTTGCCTGGTCATGTTGCCACTCAGTTACTTAACTTTTGGGCTTTTTGCCACAGTAGGACTCTGCTTCCAGACAGGGGAGCTTTGTACCAAATGCTGAGGTTTTCTCAGCTGCCAGAGGTATTAGTTGGGTTCCCTCTCTGAAGCCTCCACATGCTCTGGCAAGCTGGTCGCACACCCCAAGACCTCCACCCTAGACTGCAATCCAGATCCAAGCAGGTTAAAGAGTGATTACCCCTCATACTGGTTGCTTGGTCCCCCTACACTCTGCAGGCCAGGAGCTGAAACTGCCAGGTGGGGGCAGCTGCATGGCCACAGCCCTCAGTGGCTTCTTGCCCTGGGGGCAAAAGCCGACACACTCCCAACTACTGGGTCCCAAAGTCCACACTGCACTGACCTCTCACTTTGTCCTTAGCATCTATGTGTTGATAATTCTGGATCGCCATAGCTTCTGGTGATCTGGAGTCCCTCCAGCCAGTGGCTGGTCAGACCTGCCCTGGGGCTAAAACCTCGGGGTGGGGCTGGGCTTGGCTCCCAGAGAGCTGTGTTGGCCACCTCCTGCCGACCTACCGGGCTGTCCTCAGTGGGAGGTCAGCTTCTCTGTGTCATTTTGTGGGTTCTGTAGCTCCTAAGTTTGTTCAGAGTCCCCTTTTACATGGATTGGAGGTAGTGAGAGCCAGAGCCCTGTGGAGGTGCTGTTTCTACTCTGCTATCTTGACCAATGGACAGTATTTTCCATCATATAAGTTCTTCAAAGTTGTTGTGAATCATTGTATTGCTGAGAATAACCTGTCATTCACAACTGATCATCTTACAATATTGCTGTTGCTTTGTACACAATACATTTCACTTTGCATCAGCTCATGTAAGTCTTTCCAGGTTTTTCTGAGAGTATCCTGCCCATTATTTCTTATAGCACAATAACATTCCATCACAATCACATAGTGCAATTTGTTTAGCCTTTCCCTAATTGATGGGCATCCTCCCAATTTCCAGCTCTTTGCCACTAGAAAAGAGCTACTATAAATATTTCTGTACATAAAGGTTTTTTTTTCTTTTTGTTCTCTTTTGGGATATAGGACTAGTAGTGTTATTGCTAGGTCAAAGGGTATGCATAATTTATACCCTTTGGGCATAGTTCCAAATTTCTCTACAGATTGGTTGAATTAGTTCACAACTCCAGAAATGGGGCACTAATATCTCATTTTTCATACATCCCCTCCAACATTTGCCATTCTCCTTTTCTGTCCTATTAGCCAATCTAATAGGCATGTGGTGGTACCTCAGAATTGTTTGGGTTTGTATTCCTTCAATAAATAGTGATTGAGAGCACCTTCTCTTTTGGTTATAGATAGCTTTGATTAGTTCATATGAAAACTCTATATCTTTTGATCATTTATCAATTGGGGAATGGATCCTATTTTTTTTTTTATAAATTTAACTTATTTATATATTTGAGAAATGAGGCCTTTATTAGAGAAACTTGTTTAAATTTTTTTCAGTTATGATTGTGAAATGTATTTTTCTCCATCCTATTCCTTCACTCCAATTTATTCTATTTTCTCTCTCCTTTCATCCTGTCCCTCCTCAAAAGTGTTTTGCTTCTGACTACCCCCTCTCCCAATATGCCCTCTCTTCTCTTATCTCCTTCCTCTCCTACTTTCCTGTAGGGTGAGACATATTTCTATACTCAGTTGAGTGTGTATGTTATTTCTTCTTTGAGTCAATTCTGATGAAATAAGGTTCACTCACTCTCCCACTCCTTGATCTTCCCCTCCATTGTAAAGGCATTTTCTTGTGAGATAATTTATGTGAGACAATTTACCCCATTATACCCCTTCCTTTCCCTTTCTCTCAGTGCATTCCTCTTTCTCACTTAACTTTGTTTTTTTTAGATATCATCCCTTCATATTCAACTCACACCTGTGCCCTCTGTCTATTTATACTCCTAACTGCTCTAATAATGAGAAAGTTTTTATGATTTACAAGTATCATCTTCCCATGTAAGAATATAAACAGGTTAACCTTATCAAGTCCCTTATTATTTCTCTTTCCTGTTTACCTTCTTATGCTTCTCTTGAGTCTTGTACTTGAAAGTCAAATTTTGTGTTCAATTCTGGTCTTTTCATCAAGGATGCTTGAAAGTCCTCTATTTCATTAAATATCCATTTCCCCCCTAAAGGATTATACTCAGTTTTACTGGGTAGATGATTCTTGGTTGTAATCCTAACCCCTTTGTCCTCTGGAATCATTTTCCAAGCCCTTTGATACTTTAATGTAGAAGCTGCTAAATCTTGTGTTATCCTGACTATGGCTCCACAATACTTGAATTGTTTCTTTCTGGCTGCTTGCAATGTTCTCTCCTTGACCTCAGAGCTCTGGAATTGGGCTATCATATTCTTGGGAGTTTTCATTTTGGGTTCCTTCTCAGGAGAGATATTGGTGGCTTCTTTCAATTTTTATTTTATCCTCTGCTTCTACAATGTCGGGGCAGTTTTTCTTGATAATTTCTTGAAAGATGATGTCTAGGCCCTCTTTTTTGATTGTGGCTTTTAGGTAGCCCAATAATTTCAAAATTATCCCTCCCTGGATTGTTTTTAAGGTCAGTTGTTTTTCCAATGAATTGTCTTCTATTTTTTCATTCTTTTGGATTTGTTTTATTGTTTCTTGATTTCTCAGAAAGTCATTAGCTTTTATTTGTTCAATTCTCCCCCCCCTTTTTTTTTTTGCTTTTTGGAGAGGGGAAGGCAGGGCAATTGGGGTTAAGTGACTTGCCCAAGGTCACACTGCTAGTAAGTGTTAAGTGTTTGAGGCCAGATTTGAACTCAGGTTCTCCTGACTCCAGGGCCTGTGCTCTAATCACTGTGCCACCTAGCAGCCCCAGTTCTATTTTTTAAGGAATTATTTTCGGGGCGGCTAGGTGGTGCAGTGAATAAGAGCTCTGGCCCTGGAGTTGAAAGACCCGAGTTCGGTTCTGAGTTCCCTAACCCCCCCCCCCCCAAAACCTAGCCGTGTAACCTTGGGCAAGTTACTTAACCCCAATTGCCCTCCAAAAGGCAAAAAAAAACCAAAACCAAAAAAAGGAATTACTTTCTTCAGTTAGCTTTTGTACCTCTTCTTCCATTTGGCTAATTCTACATTCGACTCTGTTTTTCAAGGCATTCTTCTCCTCATCGGCTTTGTGAATCTCTTTTACCATTTGGCCTAATTCACTTTTTAAGGTGTTATTTTCTTCAGTATTCTTTTTTTTGTGTCTCTTTTACCAAGTTGTTGACTCTTTTTCTCATGATTTTCTTACATCACTCTCATTTCTTTCCCAATTTTTCTTCTACCTCTCTTACTTGATTTTCAAAATCCTTTTTGAGTTCTTCTATGGCCTGAGACCAATTCATGTTTTTCTTGGAGGCTTTGGGTGTTGGAGTTTTGACTTTGTTATCTTCTTCTAAATGTGTATTTTGATCTGCCTTGTCTCCATTGTGTAATGTTAATGGGATATAATGTTATCCCTGCCCATTAACAGGCCTCACATGGAGTCCGTTAAGGGAAGATTGTTTGTAGGAAGGCTTTCACATCTTTTGCTAATTTCTAATTAGGCACTGAGTCATGAGGGTTGTGATGCCTTCTGGTTCTGAGAAATGTATATCTATCTATCTATCTATCTATCTATCTATCTATCTATCTATCTATCTATCTATCTATCTATCTATACATTTATATATACCAACTTAGAGTATATATAAGTTGGTATTTTGCTTTGGGAGCTCTCTTATGAGAAGGATCTTGTGATTCTATGTTTGAGATTCTGAGTGGCCATATGTTCAGATCTCCCTAACTGCTCAGATGTAAAGGCTCTCTCAATTTAGGGAATGTATGTAAAGTATATAGTTGATTCAGGCAGTCAAAGCTCTGTCTGTTGGTCTTTATTTCTCTGCTTGTATTTTCTCTGAAGTTCAGGGTGCTGACTTTTCCCTTGAACTAGTGAATGTAATTAAAAAAAGATTGTTGATCCTTAAACAGCTACCTTTCCTAGTAAAGCAGATCTAAGTACCTGTGCTAGCAGACATCCTGGGTATGGCAGTATGGTTGCTGCTAGACATAGTAACTTTCTATGGTCAGAATTTTTTTCTGTTGTTTACTCATTTTTTCAGTCTATGTCTTGACTTTTAACTCTTTGTTAAAGTGGGATTGTGCTTCCAGGGTAGAGGGCATGCTGTCTCAAGCTTCAGGGGTTTTGTACAGCTGTTTTCAGAGATATTTATAGACACCTGTAAGTTTCACTACTTCCAAGGTGGTACACTCTAAGGAAAGGTGTGTTTACTATTCTCTGGTCTCTGTTGACCACAAGCACTCTTTTCTGCCCTGGAACTGTGATGAGGGTTCCTGTTCCACTGTGGCTGCAGTATAGGCAAAACAATAGAGTCCTGCCTACTGCTGCAAAGAAACCCTTGTAATCTCCTTCTGAGCAGCTGTTTGACCCCCTTACTGCTGCCACTGCTGATTCAGTCACCCCAAGATCTTCTCCTGGTTTGCTGGGGCTAGGGCTGTCCTGACATGGCCTATACTGGACTATGCTTCTCTCTCATCCAGGTATGACAGGCATTTCTTGATGAACTTCTAAGTTGCCTTTGACTGGAAAATTGTTTCATGTTGTCATTCTTCCATCTTGATTACCCTTCTCAAGCCATACACTAATTGGTTATTGTCTTTCTAAAATGTGGCATCTAGAACAGGTATGATACTGTAGAAAGGATCTGACCAGGGCAGAGAATAGAGGAATGATCATCGCCTTTGTTCTGTACACAGTGTTTTTATGAAGAAGTCTAAGATAATATCAGAGGTTTTTGGGGGGGTGGGGGTGGGGGTGGGTGGGGGAGCTTTACAGGGCACCTTTAACTCACTCTGTTTTCAACTGCCAAAACCCTTAGGTCCGAGGTGTCAAACATGTGGCCTACCTGCCTCATTGTGGCTCACAACATCCCTATAGAACTAGATTGAAATGTAACTAGGAAATATTTAAGCCCCCCATCACCCCATAAAAATAGATAATGTTAATATGTGGTTTTCTAATGCAGTGTGCTCCCACAGGAATCCTTATATATTTTTGTGGTCACCCTTTTTATTTGAATTTGACAAATCTTAGGTCTCCACATATGAGTGATTGTATAGTCAAATATTGATGGTCTGACTATCTTACATGTAGTCAAAGTTGAAGTAGGACAATGTTCTTTCCTCTTCTCCTCCCCTCCTCTCCCCTCCCCTCTCCTATACTCAATGCTAAACTACTAGAGGTGTGACTAGGTAGCACAGTAGATAGAGCACTGGGCCTCAACTCAGGAGGACTCACTTTCTTGAGTTCAAATTCAGCCTCAGACACTTACTAGCTGGGTGACCTAGGGCAAGTCACTTCCCCCCTTTTTGCCTCAGTTTCCTCATCTGTAAAATGAGCTGGAGAAGGAAATGTCAAACCACTCTAGTATCTTTGCCAAGCAAACCCCAAATGGGGTCGTAAAGAGTCAGATATGACTGAGAACAGCTGAACAACAACAAAAAAGCCTATTAGAGCTAAAGGATGCTGGGAGCATTGAGCATCTATTGCTTCTTCCCCTACTGTTCCCAAAGCTCCGAACCCACAAGTACTTCATAAATGCTCATATGTCATATACTGTGCTAGGTGTCAGGGATACAGATACTAAAAAGAGAGTCCCTGCTTTCGAGGAGTTTCCTTTCTTCTAAGGCCTGACTTCCCTACAGGCCAATGACAAACACCTAATGGTCTTTTAGAGTCCTTTAGGCAACAAGTGCATATGAGTATGTATATGGGTTTGAGAAGTATGGGAAATGATGGACAAAACCTTGCTCCCTGGTAAAAACATTCACAGGCTTTAAGGTGTTTAGAACCTCTCTGCATGGCACTGAAAAGAGTGGCCTGGATTGGGATACAAATCATCCTTCTTCAGTTTGGAGTCCCAGAAAAGTCATCAATCTTTTGACACCTTTATTCTTTTCTTTCTAATGTAGTTTTTTCAGCAAACAAATCAATTTTATATTTCTGTTAAACATTAATAAGCAATATAAAAACCTGAGCCCCTTCTCTTTCCTCCTCTTAATCCCCATTTTCCTTTACCTTTTTAGCCATTTTTTTCAAGAAAGACACAAGTAGACTGTCTAGCAGAAAAAAAAATCTATTAACTTTGACTGACTCACCCATGCAAGTATATTATCAATTTTATTATTATTTAGGGTTTTTGTTACATTAGGAAACCTAATGAATCACCCTGGGAAGAAAAATAAAGTTAGAGCTGCTTCTGTCTTTCTCTTCCCATTACCTGAGGATCCTCTGAGTTTTTGTAAGTCATTTTATCTCGAAAGCTGTTGTTTTAAATCGAATTTGATTATCATAAGAGCCATTTAGCATAGTTTCATTCAATTGAGTTCAGCAAACCTTAATAATAGTTTTATTCAATTGAGTTCAGCAAACCTTAATAATAGTTTTATTCAATTGAGTTCAGCAATTGAGGCTTTGGGCTGGGCAGCAGGGATACAAAGTGGAAACGAGACAGGGGGTACCTCGAATGAGAAGAGAATCTGGGATTTTATCTGTGACTCATTCAGAGCACAACCAAGCTATGACTTAGTGAATAAGAACTAGGGACTTGTTTGAAGCACATAGAAGTTGTGACTTGGGGAGTGGAGGGTAGAGAATGCTGTTGGGAGGAAGGTTTCACATAGTTACTAAACGTCAAATTTGAACCCATGTTTCCCTGAATTCAAGCCCAGTAATCTGTCTATTCTAAGAAACAAGGAACTTAAGATATAGTTAGGAGAATGAGATGTCTAAGCAAATAACAATAAGAACATAGGTTCACAGAGAGGAGAAGGAACACTAGAGGGCATCTAGTCCAATCCTCTTATTTTACAGATGAGGAAACTGAGGCCTATGCAGGTGAAATGATTTGTCCAAGATCACCTAGGTAGTATCTAAGTACAGAGGTGAAATATGAACTTAGGTGTTTAGACCCCGGAGCCAGAGTGCTTTCCAGTTAGAATGTGATCAGAACAGAGAAGGGTTGAGAGAGACATGAGAGATTCAAGGACAGAGAGATAATGTATAGCTGGGGAAATCAAGGGAAGCTTCTTAGAGGAGTTGGCACCTCCGCTGGTCCTTGAAGGAGAGATAGAATGGGTTTGTAGAAAGAGTATATTCTAAGCACAGTCTGGAAGCTAAGGGAAATGGACATCAGAAGAGATTAGGGAAGAGCCAGAGTTGGGTAGAGATAGAATACATCCTTGTCACCCAAGGAGAGGCTGACATAATCTTTAATCTTTTTAATGGAGACAGAAGATAGAACTTTTTCAGTTCATTTCAAATCACTAAACTAATGCTTACTAAGTACAAGGCCTTGTGCTAGGCTTGGGATGTGAAGATGAATGGGACATGGCTCCTGGCTGAAAGGAACTTAGAGTCTGGGAAGATTGTGTGTACTGAATGATGCTTAGTTCTAACCATGGAGCTTCTGAGTTTAACTTGGGGCTTGTGCTGAACCAGCATCCTTGGGCTGTACAAATCAAAGCCAAATGCCCCCGTGGTATTTCCTAGCACTTTCTCGTGCTTCCTGCAAGAGAAGGAGCATTCATGTTGGATTAGAGGCTTTCCGGTTTGGAGAGGGAGCATCATTTCACTTTATTCTTCATCACCCACTCTACATTCCAGCCAAACCGCACTGCTTTCTTCTCCTTAAACTCAGCGTTCCCTTCGCCCCCTTTACCTTTGTAAAGGCTGCCCTCCCTCCCTCCATCCCCTTGCCTGGAAGGCTCTCCCTCTTCAGTTTCACCCTTTAGAATCTGACTGTCTTTAAGGCTCAGCTCATGGGTCAACTCCTGCAGGAAGCCTTGTCTGACAGAGCCAGACATTAGCACACTCTCCCTTCTCAAAGAATCACAAATAATTCTCTCAGTTTACATGTGTTTTCGTCAAGTAGAGAATAAACTCTTGGAGAGCAAGGACTATTTTTCATTTTGTCTGTATATCTTCAGCACTCACTTCACAGGGTTGTTGTGAGGATAAAATGAGATAATATTTGTAAAAAGCACTTTACATAGTGCCTGGCACACAGTAGGTACAATATAAATGCTTATTCCTTTCGCCTGTACCACCTAGTTATCCTTAATATCATAGGATAGTATCAGAGCAGTAGGTTTGTTTGTTGTTTGTGAGGCAACCAGGGTTAAATGACTCGCCCAGGGTCACACAGCTAGTAAGTGTTAAGTGTCTGAGGCTAGATTTGAACTCAGGTTCTCCTTGCTCCAGGGCTGCTGTTCTATCTACTGCACCATCTAAGTGCTCTCAGAACAGTAGTTCTTTTTTTCTTTTTGCTTTTTTTTTTGGAGGGGGCAAGGTAGGGTAACCTGGGTTAAGTGACCTGCCCAAGGTCACATGGCTAGTTTTGTGTTAAGTGTCTGAGGCTGGATTTGAACTCAGCTTCTTCTGACTCCAGGGCCGGTGCTCCATTCACTAGCCACCTAGCCACCCCAGAACAATAGTTCTTAAAGTTTACCAGGTCAAGGACCCACTTGAAGAGGTGAATGTATCCACAGACCACCAATCTGATCTTGTCCAACTTACCACTTAAAAATTATTCTACCAAACGAATAGGAAGACAAGCTGCTACTTTAAATGATTCCCCCATGGGAACAATGTCAGATTTTTATTTGATCAAAGGGTAGGTAGGTGGCACATGAATAGAATATCACACCTGGAGTCAAGAAAACCTGAATTCAAATCCAGCCTCGGATACTTACTAGCTATTTGTCCTTGGGCAAGCCATTTAACTTTGCTTGCCTCAGTTTCCTCACCTGTAAAATGGGAATAATAATAGTGTCTACCTCTCAGGCTTGTCGTGAGGCTTCATTGAAATATCTGTAAAGCGATGAGTGCAATGCCTGGCACATATTAGGTACTATATAAACACTGTCATCATCATCATCATTATATCCTCAGTAAATTATTCATGTCCATAGTCTGTATTACACATCAGCATTAAAACTGTGCCCTGGATAGGGCTCACTTTTCAGAATTTCTACTAGACCTATGAGGGTATTATATTAGTTTTACTGCACAAAGAATCCCAGCTATCTATCATCCTGCCTGGAAGCCCCTTACTTTGCTATTGCCCATTTCTTGCCTTGTGACATAGGTCAAACTTTGAAGAAATAGCTATTAATAATTCCCAGGTTATCATTAATAACCATATGAGACTAGAGGAAGAAAAAAATTACTAAGTAGAGATGTCCCAGGGTCCTACCGAGTACAACACCCAACAGGTATATCAAGCGTTTTAACCTACTCTTCATACGACAAGCTATGTCTCAGGTTCATCTCCTTGTCTGCAGTGGATTTCAGCTCAAGCATACCCAGGGTACCTTCATAGGTCTAGCAGAAATTCTAGGGGTGGCCAGGTGGCACAGTGAGTAAGAGCACCGGCCCCAAAGTTGGGATGACCTAGGGTGGAATCCGGGCTCTGATACTTAGCACCACACCCAGAAATAACTGGCCGTGTAACCTTGAGCAAGTTACTTAACCCCAATTGCTTTAAAAAAAAAAAGAAATTCTGAAAAGTGAGTCAGTTTGGCTCTGGCAATACTATTGATTAGGTAAATATCCTATTCAGTGTGATTAAATTTCTCCTCTGAAATTAAGAAATAGATGAGCAACATAAAGTTTGGGGTTGGTATGACAGAGAGGACTGTAATCCAAGTGGCACTCCTTTGTGTATTGGTTCCCAATGACTGGAAAGCCACAAAACTGTGCTGACTGGGTCTACTGTAGATTTATTTTATGTAATCTCATTTGGGTCCTTACTGCTACAAGGCAATTCCTTTACATCTGTTTAATTAACTTACTACTCCAAAAACCACAGTGACCTTCCCAATCTTTTTCATTCTTCCCCACATTTTACATGGCTTGCCTCCCCACCCCTCTCTCAGTTGAGAACCTTACCTTATATATTACTGAAAAATTGAACTCATTCACCAAAAGCTTCCTCTTGTCCCCTCCTTGTCATTTCACATCATCCAGATGCCTTCTGCTGCTACCTCCTCATTTCATTCCTGTCTCCTTGACCCTTCTCCTTGTCAAGGCAATCTCCTCTTCATGCACAAGTAATTCTGTTCAATCCTTCTTTTCTAGCAGATTGCCCCCTCTATAATCTACACTCTCTCACTTACACTCATTTTTCTCTTGTCTATTTGCTTCTTTCTTTCTGCCTAAAAAAAAATGCCTATGTCCTGTTCTTATGAATTCTCATTTGATCCACCTATTCCCAGTAGCTCACCTCTCTTTTGTATCTAAAATCCTTGAAAACGCTGTCCACACAAAAATGACTCCACTTCCTTTCCTGTCATTTTCTTCTTGACTCTCTCTACATGCTGGCTTCTGAACTCATCACTCAACTGACACTGCTCTCTCCAAAGTTAGCAGTGATTTCATTTTTTTTTTTGCACTGAATGTAGTGACTTCATTGATGGTATACAATAGAGGACTCTAAGCTTCTTCCCCCTACTACAGGAGTGCTTTGGGACCAGGATGTAAATGGGACATGGGATCCCTAGTATAGGAATGTATATTAGGAATGTAGGCTCCCCATTGGTGGAACTCCTTTTTTTGGCTGGGGATGAAGGTCCATGGCTTTCCATTTCACTCTTGGGAGGCCATGTAGATCATGAGGTCTATTACACAGTTGCTATAACCATATTCATTGTCATACCAGGAAATGAGCTTGACAAAATGGTCATTGAGGGCAATGCCAGCACCAGCGTCAAAGGTAGAAGAGTGAATATTGCTGTTAAAGTCACAGGATACAACCTGGTCCTTTGTCTAGCCCAAGATGCCCTTCAATGCTCCCTCTGATGCTTGCTTCACCCTTTCTTGATATAATCATATTTGGCAGGTTTCTTCAGATGGCAGGTCAGATCCACAACAGATATATTGTAAATAGGAACACAGAAGGCCATGCCTATGAGCTTCCCATTCAGCTTAGGTATGACCTTGCCTACAGCTTTAGCAGCACCAGTGGAAGCAGAGATGATGTTTCGGGCAGCACCATGCACACCATGCCACTGCTTATCAGAGGGGCCATCTATTGTCTTCTGGGTAGCAGTAATGGCATAGACTGTAGTCATGAGTCCTTTCACAATGCCAAAGTTGTCATGAATGACCTTGACCAAGGGGGGCCAAGCAGTTGGTAGTACAGGAAGCATTATTGACAATCTTAAGGGAATGATCGTGTTTCTCATGGCTCACTCCCATCATGAATGTTGTGGCATCAGTAAAAGTGGCAGAGATGATGATCTGCTTGGCTCCACTCTTCAAGAGATCCCCAGCCTTGTCTATAGTGGTAAAGACTCCAGTGGACTCTACAACATACTTGACTCTAGCATCTACCCATTAAATATTTGTGGGATCCTGTTCCTGGAAGATGGTAATGGATTTTCCATTGATCACCAGCTTCCCATTCTCAGCCTTGACAGTGCCCTTGACCTTGCCATGGGTGGAATCATATAAAAACATATAAACCATGTAGATGAGGTCACTGAAGGGGTCACTGATGGCCACGATGTCTACTCCACCTCAGGTGAATGCAGCCCTGGTCACCAGGTGCCCAACGGCCAAATTCGTTGGCTATAACTTTCACCATCTTGTTTCAGGGATGCGAATGAAGCAGCAGAACCTGACACCAAGTTTGGGAGAAAAGCTGAAAGCAGTGATTTCTTGTGAAATTCAATGACCTTTTCTCAATACACATTTTGCTTGCATTCTATGCAACCTTTAAAATTATCGATCACCCTTTCTTCCTTGACACTCTTTTCTCTCTGAGTTTTTGGGACACTTCTTCTGGTTCTCCTCCTACCTGTATGACCTTTCCTTCTCATCTCCTTTGCTTGATCATCATCCATGGTATTCCCACTAACTAGAGCTGTCCCAAAGGGTCCATTTCTCTTCTCCCTTATCTTTTTTCACTTGGTGATCTTGTCAGCTCCCATGGTTTCAGTTATATCTATGCTGATGATTCTCAGATGTACTTATCTGGCCCTAACCCCCCTGTTGACATTTAGTCTTATATCTCCAAGTGCCTATTGGACATCAAGGACTGGATATCCCAAAACAAACTCATTAGCTTTCTCTTTAAATTTCCCTGTTACTGTGGAGGACACCTGCATCCTCCTAAGCTTGCAGCCTGTGTATCATCTGCTACTCCTCACTCTCACCCATATCCAAGCCAAGGCTTGTCAATTTTACCTTCATAACATTTAACGGATGCAACTCTTCCTCTTCTGTGATACTGCCACCACCGTGGTGTAGGCTTTCATCATCTCACATCTACACTATCACAATAGCCGGCCTGTTGTTCTGTCTTCCTGCCACAAGTCTCTCCTCACTCCAGCGCATTTCCTTCTCAGCTGCCAAAATGATCTTGAAGCACAGGTCTGACCCTTTCACCCTCCCTGCTCAGTAAATTCCAGTGGCTCCTTACACTTCCAGGATTAAATATAAAACCCTTCATTTGACTTTCAGAGTCCTTCCTTGTCTGCCTCCTCCAGTCACACCTTAAGCCCCTCCTCTGCCACATACTCTGTATTCAGCCACTCTGGCTTCCTTACTGTTCCTCAAACAAGACATTCCAGCTCCTGAATCCAGGTTTTTTCACTGCTTGTATCCCACGCACAGAACACTCTCCTCCTCATTTCTGCCTACTGGCTTCCCTGGTTTTGTTTCAGTACCAGCTAGAATCTTACTTTCTATAGGTTGTCTTTCCATATTCTCCTTAATTCTAGTGCCTTTCCTCTGTTGACCATTTCCAATTACAATTCCTATGTATACCCTGGACTTACATAGTGATTTGCATGTTGTCTCCCCTATTAGACTGGGAGTCCCTTGAGAGCAGGGACTCTTTTACTTTTGTCACATCCTCAGCGCAGTACCTAGCATATAGTAGACACTTAATAAATGTTTATCGACTAAGTGACTGATGCTGTAGTTTTGCATTATATTTATATACCATATTTTGTTAAGCTATTCCTCTATTGATTGGTACCACTTTCAGTTTCTGGTTGTCACCACAAAAAGCTGCTGTAAATATTTTTGTTTGTATGCATCCTTTTCATTTTTCTTTTTGAGGTGTGGGTCTAGTACTGGTATTGTTAGGCCAAAGACTATGTATAGTTTAAAAACTTTGGGAGTGTAGTTCTAAATTGCCTTCTAGCATGTTTAGACCAATTCATATCTCCACTAACAATACATTACTGTGCCTATTTTCCCATATTTTCCCTAACATATGGTACTTTTCCATTTTGTCAACTTCAACAATATGATGGGTATGAGGTGGAACCTTGGAGTTGCTTTAATTTGTATTTCTTTAAGTGTAAGTTATTTGGAACATTTTTCCACATGGCTATTGATGGCTTAGATTTCTTCCTTTGAGAACTATCTGTTCATGTACTTTTATCAATTGTAGAATTCATTCTTCTAAATTTGAATCAATTCTTAGAATATCTTCGAATGACCTTTCTCCATCTTCATTCTTCTTCACCTCTCTGAAGCACTGATATTGTTTTTCACCTTCTTGTCTCTTCTCTGAGTTTTCAGGACACCAGTCCCTCCTGATTTTCCTCCTCTCTGTTTGACATCACTTTATCAGGTTCCTTTGCTAGTTCTTAATCTCTGTCACTCCCATTAACCATGGCTTGTCCCTTAAAACTCAGTGTTGAACCCTCCTTTCTTTTCCCTCTATAAAATCTCCTTGCTGATTTCAGGATCAGCCACGGATTCAGTTATCATGTCTACATAGATTATTCCTAGGTCTATACATTCAGATGCCGTTTGCGCATTTGTAACTGGATGGCCTTTATGTGTTGAAAACTCATGTCCAAAACGGAATTCATTATCTTTCTCTCTCAAACCTCCTCTCCTTTCAACTTCCTTATTATTGTCAAGGTTACCATCATCCTCTTAGTCAACAAAGTTCACAAGCTTTCCATTCTCAGCCTTGACAGTGCCCTTGACCTTGCCATGGGTGGAATCATATAGAAACATATAAACCGTGTAGCTGAGGTCACTGAAGGGGTCATTGATGGCCATGCTGTCTACTCCACCTCAGGTGAATGCAGAAGTTATCCCCCAACTTCTTGCTGTCATTCATCCACATACTCAATCTATTGACAGATCTTGTGACTTCTACTTTCACAATATCTTTTCTATAGTCTCCTCTCTACTAACATTGCCACAACCCTAATTCAGGCTCTTGATATCTCTTACCTGGACAATTTAAATAGCCTTCTGATTGGTCTCCCTTTCTCGAGTCTCTCTCTACTCCAAACCATCCTTCCTGAAGATACCAGGGTGATTAAAAAAAATAAAAGTCTAAGTCTGTCTCTGTCAACCTCATGCTTAATGAGTTCCAGTAACTTCCTATTACATTAGTTTGGCATTTAAATTTTTTATAACCTGATCCCTTTTGACCTTTCCCATCTTCCTATACTTGTGGGAAAAAATGATTTATTATATTGTTCAGGAAAAATCATTATACTGTTTAAATCCAACCTTATGTGATTAAAGGTTGTCCATATCCAGACTGTCACCTGACCCTAGTAACTCTGTTGTTTTTTGTTGTTTGTCATTTCATCTCAAAGAGGACCATGACATCAGGAAGGTGATGCTATGACTTGCAAATGAATTGGATCTAAGTGAGGGAGGGCTGTGCAAAGAAACCAGCCTCACTTTCTTTTCCAGAGCCATCTATGACTCTCTGGTAATGCTGGAGGTGATCACAAGATATTTTGCCTTGGATTGTCTTGGATCTACTCAGAGCATTCTTGTTTTGAGTTACCACACCCAGGATTTGTGATGGGCCTACCCAAGCTAGTGTTTTGGGCTCCCTTTTGTTTTAGCTTCACCCAAATTTTATTAGATATTTATATTTACTCATGTACATCTCAATCTCTCTTGCTTTCAATTGCCCTCTTGGCAAAATCGCTTAACTGGTGAGTGTGGTTTGTGTGCAGGCACCCTTGGATAAATTCTATATAACATAACCTTCCAGAGCCTAGATGAGAGGGTGCCATATGTCCTTTCTGACTCACTGTCCTCCACCTAAAGACTTAATAAATTTCTTCTTAAAACTATTTCAGATTTTGCGGTTTATTCTCATGAGCGACATACTTCAGTCCCCTCCACACACTTAGTTACTCTGGCCTACTTGCATTTCCTCCAACATAACCCTCTCCATTTTGGTCTCCATATCTTTTCCCTGGCTGTCCTTCATGACTGGACGCTCTGCCCCCTCACTTCTTCTCTTTGGTTTCTCTGACTTCCTTGAGTCCTACTTTCTGTAGGAGGTTTTTCACTATCCCTCCTGCGGTAACTTTGCACTCAGAGGTTATCTGCTCTTTATTCCGCATATATCATGTATATACCTAATTATTTACATGCTGTCTCTCCCATTAGAATGTGAGCTCCTTCAGGACAGGAATTATTTTTGTGTTTCTTTTTATCCCTAGCTCTTGGCACAGGCCCTAGCACAAAGTAAATAATTAATGCTTGTTGACTGACTGACTGACATGAACTTTGATGAAGTGGGATTTGTTGTAAAGTCATACTGTAGTAGTCCATTTCCATTTCTATAATTCTGGAATAATTCTGATTCCTTTTTTTTTGTTTGCCTTTTGGAGGGCAATTGGGGTTAAACTAACTTGTCCAAGGTTACACGGCTAGATTTTTGTGTGCGTGTTAAGTGTCTGAGGCTGGAACTGAATGGGTCCTCCTGTCTCTGGGGCCGATGCTTTACTCACTTCGCTACCTAGCTGCTCCAATAATTCTGATTCTTAGTATATCAATCAATATATTTATCGGAGTTAAACCTTCCCTCAGTGGAGACAAGACTCCCAGGTCCACTGGAAATAAAAAACCCTCCAAACATTTTTTTTGGGGGTGGATATTTTGCAGTCTTTTGAAGATACCAAGATCTTACAGTACCACCTGAACTTCTGAGAAAAGTTTTAGTACAACCTTAAGAGAACAAGTGAGTTTTATTGGTACAAATTTATTTTTTCAGACTTCCGTGCTCTTGTCCTTGTATTGTCTTGTCCCTATCAAGGATTTTTTCTTCATAGGAATGGTTAACAGTTGTTTTTCTTTTTCTAGTCTCCTTGCCATTTTTCTAATTTCAAGAAGTTTATGTTTTACTTTATGGAAATCAATAACAACCCCTCCAGCAGCCAGGCCTGTCTGAATATCTTTGCTTATTTTCTTTTTTGCTTTTTGGAGGGGGGAGGGGAGGGCAATTGGGGTTAAGTGACTTGCCCAAGGTCACACAGCTAGTAAATGTGTCAAGTGTCTGAGGCTGGATTTGAACTCAGATCCTCCCGACTCCAGGGCCAGTGCTCTATTCACTGTGCCACCTAGCCGCCCTCTTTGCTTATTTTCTAAGGATTAAACAGGCTGTTTTATAACAATCTTTTGTCAGTTCTTTGTGTTGTTTTTCTATTTTGACCTCCATTTCCTTTGTACTTTGATGTAATTGATTGTCTTTCATTATGTGCTCGACTGACCCTTGAAATGCTTAACTTCTCTCTCTTTTTTTTTTTGATGAGGCAATAGGGGTTAAGTGACTTGTCCAGGGTCATACAGTGAGTAAGTGTCAAGTATCTGAGGTCAGATTTGAACTTGGGTCCTCCTGACTCCAAGTCCAGTGCTCTCTATCTAGTATGCTACCTGGCTTCCCCAAAATGCTTGATTTCTTTACTTCAATAGCTGTTACAGTATCTGTAGTGGTCATTGAGGTGTGCTCTGCAATATCTACAACTTTCCACATATTTCCTTGGAGTAGGATCCATATTTAAGAACCACTGAAGTAAAAATTCACACAAGTGAATAATGAGACATAGATGTATGGCATGAAATCCAACACAGTTTATAGACAAGTAACTGAATCAGCTCAGTCTAGTTTTATCTGGTCAAGGCCAGACTTTTTGAGTCATCCAAGTGTCATCAGTAACACACACACGTACACACAGACACACACGCACATGCGGTCTCAATTGTGATCTCAAAATAAAACACTAACAACATTATTGCTTATACCAAGTAATTTGTAAACAACTGCAGTACTTTTTTTCAGCTATAAAAAGTTATTTGTAATACCTGTGCAACAGTCTACAGAACAATGAATATAAGAAAAAAAATAACGTGCTAGGACAATTTCCATCTGAGGCCCACATGAGTCAGATGTGGTTTCTGCCTACAAGGAAGCTTTAAGTCCAAGGTGGTGTAAAACTGATCTTTTGTAAAATTTGTATTTATGTGGTTTTAAGGTCAGGGATACCTGATTTTGTTGTCTCACTCCTTCTGCATCTTCATTGTTCAACTGCCTGGATGATACATGTAATATATATTATCATCAAGTAATAGCTAGCATTTATATGACACTTTAAGGTTACAAAGAGCTTTATAAATATTTTATCCTCACAAGAACCCTGGAGGTTGGTGCTATTATTATCCATAGTTTATAGATCAGGAAACTGAGGCATACACATGTTAAGTGACTTTCCCAAGGTCATCCAGCTACTATGGGAGGTTAGGTTTGAACTCAAGTCTACTGCATTATTTAGCTACCTACAGATATTGAATTAGGAGGGTGGGACTGAAGACCAGAAGGAAGAGGCTAAAGGAAGTGGAACACCACTAAAATAGAGAAGTCTAGTAGCAAAGGTCAGATATGGAGGCAAGAATCCAAATAGGCACAAGATGAACAAAAATCTGATTGCATTTGTAAAGAGATTTTTTGGGGGGTACTGTTGTAAAGAAAAGTGTTGGGGAATAAAATAAGCCACATAAAGATCTATCTAAAAACACACTGATAAAAAAAAAACAACCAAACCCTTAAAACAATAATCAATCTAACTGGCAACTGAAAAGGGTGATTTAAATTATAGCGGTATTGTCATTTGGGTGCATTATCATCAGTTCCTGGTGATAAATGGATAGAAGCAAACAGACCCACTGCGCAGCCCTTCTGAGTTCTAACTGTTACTCTCTTCTCTTTTTATGCTGATCATTTTGTCTTTCTGACCTAGATGTAGTGCTTCCTACTTGCACAGAGACTGGAAGATGGCTAAATGCTATTCTCGCCTTCACATCAGTCTGCTATGTCATTGACTTCACTACATCCTGAGAAAGAACAGCCAGGAAATCTGTCTTTCAGTCATGTCTGTCTCTGTGGGACCCACTGGATCTTTTCTTCAAAGGGTGATATATAGGAGGGAGAGCAGTGCAGTGAGGAGAGGTGAGAAACCAGGGCCTTGGCACCAAATGTGAGATTATTTGTTTTTTTGTGGATCCCTGGATGGATCACTTGTCTGTGTGAAAACTGGAGAGCTGCTCCATCGGCCTGTATTTGCTTCTTTGTGTATAGTAGCAGCTAAAAGCACCTATGTGTGTTTTCCAAGCTATGTTTTCTGGCTTCTTTCAAGCTTCAACTCAAATCCCACCTTCTGCACAAGATCTTTCCTGATCTTCACCCACTGAGATCACTTTCCACCCACTCTTTATATATCTTTTATGTGCCTAGTTGTTTACATGTTGTCTCCTCCATTGGACTGTGAGCTTCTCGAGGACAGGACTGTGTTTTTGTCTTTCTTTGTGTCCTTAGAGTTTAGCATGGTGCATGGTACAGTAAACGCTTAACAAATGTTTGTTGATTGACCGACTGACTGATTTTGGGGAGTGCATACTTGCTCTCATTTATGTAAAGACAATATCAAGAAAGCACCTTAAAAACAGGA
Organism: Petaurus breviceps papuanus; assembly: GCF_028583685.1. Classification (NCBI taxonomy): domain Eukaryota; kingdom Metazoa; phylum Chordata; class Mammalia; order Diprotodontia; family Petauridae; genus Petaurus; species Petaurus breviceps. The sequence goes on along the minus strand of NW_027186372.1, from coordinate 29,048,694 downwards.
AAATGTAAAAAAAATTTGGTCCTACAACCAATGCTAATAATCCATTTTTGCTACTCTAACATGTCTTAATGTCTTATCCAGCAACAAACATTTCAATGCCTATAATAATTTCAACTGGGCCCTCACCACAGCAAGGCAATTATTCCACTCCTTCCTAATTCATTCACTATTCTACTTAAAACAGAACCTTCTTGTCTCTCCTCAAGCCCTCCACATCACTTTCTCACCTCACTCTCTCTACTAAAGATCTCACATCATGCTTCCCTGAAAGAATTGAAGCCTTCTTTTGAGAGCACCCTCTTCTCCATCTCTGTCTCATAGCCCTCAGATTTCTTCTCCCACCATCTATTCCTTCATTCCAATCTCTGATGAAGAGGTGACCCCTCTATCCACCAAGAGAAATCTCTTGACATTTACCCCTGATCTTACCCACTTCTATCTTTTCCAGTGGATTCTCCGCTCTATTATCCCTTCTTGTTTATTTTCAGTCTCTCCCTATTTACTGGCTTCTTTGCCACTGCCTAAAAATATGCCTCTGTTGCCTCCATCCTTAAAAAAACAGCACAAAAGAAAACCCAGACCTGCATTTGATCCCACCATTCATGCTACTGATCATTTTACATCTCTCCTCTCCCACTGGGCTAAATTCCTTGAGAAAACCACCTACATTAACTGCCTGCTCTTCTCTTCCTTTCTCTCACTTTTAAACCCTCTGTAGTCTGGCTTCTGACCTCATCATTTGACTGAAACTGCCCTCTCCAAAGTCACCAATGATATTTTAGATTCCAAAATCCAGCCACCTTTTCTCAGTGCTCCTCCTTCTTGATCTCTCCGCAGTGAGACTCTCTTATGTCTAGGTTTTCTTGATACTGCTCTCTGCTGGGTCACTCCCTACCTATGTGTCTGTTCCTTCTCAGTCTTTTTTGCTATCTCCTCATCCATGTCACACCAACTAAATATTCCCCAAGGCTCTGTCCTGGGCCCTCTTTCTGCTTTATTTTGATAATCTCATTGTGAGGTTATTAATAATAATTAATAATTTTAATAATCTTGTTATGATCAGTTACCATCTCTATTAGATGGTTCCCAGATCTCTACACCCAGCCTGTCTCTCTCCTGAACATCAGTCCCACATCACCAAGTACCTTTTAGACATCTTGACCTGAATATACCATAGATGCCATAAACTCACCATATCCCAAACTGAACTCATCTTCCTTCCCGTCCTCAGTGCTCCTCTATTCCAAGCTTCCCTATTTTCCCCAAGGGTAGTGTAATTCTCTCAGTCACCAAGGCTCATACTTAACTTTGGACCCATCCTTGGTTCTTCACTAATACTTAGCCTACATATCTGTTGCCAGATTTTGTCAGTTCTACTTTCACAGTATCTCTTTCATACAACCTTCCCTCCACTCACACTAGGTGGCACTGCAGTGGATAGAATGCCAGGCCTGAAGTCAGGAAGACTTATCTTCCTGAGTTAAAATTTGGCCTCAGACACTTACTAGCTGTGTGAGGCTGGGCAAGTCACTTGATTGTTTGCCTCAGTTTCCTCATCTGTAAAATGATCTGGAGAAGGAAATGGCAAAACATTCTAGTATCTTTGCTGAGAAAAACCCAAATGAGGTCATGAACAGTCAGACATGACTAAAACGACTCACCACCACCACCACCACCAACTTCTACTCATATGGCTACAATACTACAATACTCTTCATCCTCTCTCACATGGAATCATTGCAATAGCCTTCTAATTTTTCTTCCTGCCTTAAATCTTTACCTGCTCTAATCCATCCTGCACCCAGTTCTCAAGATGATTTTCCTGAAATGTAGGCTTGGCCATGCCACTCTTTGCTCATTGATCTTCAATGGCTCCCTATTACTTTCATGATCAAATATAAAGTTCTCTGTTTGCCCTTCAAAGCTCCTTGTCACCTGACTTCTTTCTACCTTTCTTACATCCTATTCCTCTCCACTCATTTTACTATTCATCTCCTACTTGCATTCTTTGGACACAAGATGCCATTTGCCATCTGTATACATTTGCACTAGCAGACCCCATGCCTAGAACACTCTTTTTCCTCCCCTCCACTTCTTAGTTTTCCCAGATTCAAGTCTCAGCTCAAATCCCACCTACTGTTGGAGGCACTTCCTTGTCCACTTACCTGCTACTGTTTTCCCCTCTAAGCTAACTTCCTATTGACTTTTCATGTACTTTGTATGTTATTTTCCTGCTTGTTTTCCCCCTTAGAATGTAAACTCTCTGAGGGCAGGAATAATTTTTGTCCTTCATACCCTTAGTCCCTACACAGAGCCTGGCACACAGTAAGGATTTAATAAATGCTTTGTTGATTAATTGATTGATACTGGAGTGCCAGGCCTAGGTTTTGGGGAAGGAATGAATATTAGATAAGACCCTACTCCCTGGTGTGCTCAGTGTAATAAGGGCATATAAGCACAAAAGACTCTAATACATAATATTACTTGACAAGTCAATTAGGCTGAGTGCTGTGTCAGAGACAGGGCTAGAGTCAGGCTGTCTGTTTCAAAGTCTCTTATTATCTGCTCTAGATTATTTAATGCAGATTTCTTCCTGCATGCCTCGCTTGGACCCTCCTGCCTGGTCTTTATCTCTAGATGTTATTCCCCTGACTGTGGACTCATGCCCATTTACCTAGGTCTTCTCATTTACTATCTTTGTGGCCTTATACAAGTAACTGAACTTTCTGGGCCTTAGTTTCCTCACTTGTAAAATGAGAAGGTTTGATTAGATGGTATTTTTTGCTCCCATTTAGCTTCAAATCTATGATCCTATAATCCTATTCTTGCTAAACTTGCATCTCTGGCCACTGATTTTGGCTTTCTTACATTCAGCACCTTGCCAATGCTCTCCTATTTGGCTGCTCACCTTGGCATCTTGTGGATTCCTGATATCCTTTCCTTCCACATTAGCCAGTTCCTTGGTGGAGACATCTCGTCTGAACCAGCATCTGTCAGTCATACCTCATGGACACATGCTCCATTCTGGGTCTGTTATGTTCTGGACTTCCACTGCTTGTAATCTTTCAGCGATGCTGTGTTTCAGTTCTTTCACTTAGAAATTAGTTCTGATAAAAGCTGCCCTGCCTATATCACAAGATCATTGTTTATAACAAAAGAGCTTTGTCCTTTGAGGAGTATGAGATGGGGAGGATTGTGATGCCTCTGTGTGTGTGTGATGCCTGTGTGTGTGTGTGTGTGTGTGTGTGTGTGTGTGTGTGTTTTCTGCCTTTGAGTCCAGGAAGCTGCTCATCTCTAACAGTCTTTTGTTGGGGGTAGGAGGTTTCCAGTGAACATTTCATCTTAATGTATCTAATTGAGGACATTTTTCCTGCTGCAAATGAGGCTATCGATTTACTCTGTAGATTTGCTATGATTAAGGTGTCCTCTTTGTTATGAAGGTGAACACTGAACCTTTCTCTTTTGAGGTGAATAGCTGATGAAAGACAAGGTAGGTCTTCCTCACCAGTGAACTGATAGGATCATAGAATGAGATCTGGAAGAGATATTTAGGTCATATACAACCTTCTCATTTTACAGGTAAAGAAACTTAGGTCTGGAGAGGTTAAGTGTCTTGGCCAAGGTCATATAGGTCACAAGCAATAGAATTAGGACTTGAACTGGGTCCACTGACTCCAAGTTGAGCACTTTAACAAATGCATCATAGATTGTTTATTTCTAGGTCCACCCTCAAGTGCTTTGGCAAGATCCTATATTACTGAGGCTCCTGAATTCCATTTGTAGGCAAAGAGGCAGGAACCCAGAACCCAATGCATGATGTATAAATTGTGCAATGAGGCGGTGACCTAGAGTGTTAATTCTCTGAATAAGAAGACTGTTGAGATGCTTAAGGTACAGTGGCTAATGATCACTTCAGTTACATGGTTAATGACCATGACAGAGGGGGTTCTTTAATCTTACTTATTGATTTCAAGAGACTCTTGGCTTCTTAGTCTAAGGACCTGATTCTGTCTAAAATTGTTCAACTATCAGGTCAGTGACCCAGGTTAAATGAAAATTAAAGCATTGAACTTATCTCTCTGTGGCTTTCCCTCCAGCGTGGGTAACCTAACAGACCCTGGAGAGAATGGTAGAATCTCAGAAGGGGAGGGACCCTCTTCAGGAGCCTTCTAATTTAACCGTTACAGAATAAACATCCCCTCTGAAATATCCCCAACAAAGGGTCAATCAGTTTTTTCTTGAAGACATAGAGTGAGAGTTATTAGAAAGTGATCAGAAGTAATTCAAGGGGCATAAGGAAATGGGTTGTTTTGCTCATTCTTCTCTACCATTTTCCTTCTGAGTCTGGATCTCCTGTGCATTGCAGAGGCTCCATTTCTTCATTAATTAATATTTTCCCCTTGAGTCCTTTATAATCAATTGTTTCTCTCCTCCTAGTGAAAGATCCTGGGAACCAGGGCAGGGGAGGAGGAGGAGGGAGCTGCTGCTCTGGGTTCCACTCCCTCCAAAGGCAGCCAGCCCATCCTACTATGGAGAGATGGTATCTTTCTTTCTGTTATCCTTACCCACTGCTTCTACTTTTGCCTCCTGGGGCCAAATAAGACAGTTGTAATCTTTCTTTCACTTTACAACTTTCCAAATGTCCAAGTCCCAATGTCCCCCATAAGTCTTCCCTTTTCTAATCAAAACACCCCTGGTTTCTACAACTGATTTCTCCTCATATAGCATGATAGAGTCCATTCGCTATTTTCTGGGTGCCTAATTACTTATTACTGTCCTTTCTATTTCTGGTGCCCAGAACTGAAAACAATACCTTTGATGTGTTCTAATCAGGAAAGAGTCTGATCAGCGTAGAATAGGACTATCACATGCTTAGCCCTGGAAAATGAAACTTTTTTTTTTTTGAGGGAGTGAGGCAAGGCAATTGGGGTTAAGTGATTTGCCCAAGGTCACACAGCTAGTGAGTGTGTCAAGTGTATGAGACTGGATTTGAACTCAGGTCCTCCTGACTTCAGGCCTGGTGCTCTTTGATGAAACTCTTTTAATGTAGCCTCTTTTTAAGTTCCTGTACCACACTCTTAACTGACACTGACTTTGTAGTCCACTAAGATCTTCAGGCCTTTGTTAGATATATTTCTAACTCAAATTCAAATCAGATAATAACTGCAAAGCACTTAGCACAGCAAATACTGCATCTAATGTATACACAATAAGCATAGTAAATAATATGGTGCTTACTGGCACTAAGTAAGCACTATATAAATGTTAGTTATTATCATTATTGTTACTATACTGACTTCCTTGCTATTCCTTACACCCCATCTCTCAACTCTGAGCATTTTCTCTGACTGTCCCTCAGGCCTCGTGCTCTTTCCCCCCTCATCTCCTCCTCCTGGTTTACTGAGCTTCCTTCAAGTCTCAGGCAAAGTTCCATCTTTTGTAAGAAGGCTTTCCCGTTCCTTCATTTTATGCCTTCCATCTAAGACTACCTCCAATTTAACTGGTATGTATCTTTTTTGTATAGTTATTTGTATGTTGTCTTTCCAGTTAGACCATGATTCACTAATGATTACTTTTGGGTCCATGCATTCAACCAATTTCAAACCCACTTAACTGTAAATCCTTTCTAAGTCATCTCTTCTCCAAGCTAAACATCCCATTTCCTTCAACTGGCATAATCTCAAGAACCCATTATTTCTGTGGTACCCAGGACTAATACAATACTCCAGATGTTGCTTAATGAGGTTGAATATAGCATAACTATCGCTTCCCTAGTTGGGACAATGATAATAAGGTGGCTTCCTCTTTCCCAAGGCCAACCCCTCTCTATGTTTTCTTAATCTCATCTCCTTCTATCTTCTTCAATAGATTGCCTCCTCAATCATTCCCCCTTCCCTAATCTTTAATTTCTCCCTTTTCACTGGTTCTTTCCCTGTTGTCTTCTAATATGTCCAATCTCCTCCATCCCTGAAAAAACAAAACAAAACAACTTTATTAGACCTTATCAGTCTATATCTCTCTTTTCTTTCTCAGCAATACACCTAGAAAATGTTATGCCATTCATTTCTTTCATGTTATCTCTTTTCACTCGTCAACCCTTACACTATAACTTCTGACGTTTTTATTCAATATGAATCACTTTCTCCCTGAGTTACCAATGATCTGTCTTTTTTTTTTTTTTTTGCTTTTTGGAAGGGGGAATGCAGGGCATTTGGGGTTAAGTGACTTGCCCAAGGTCACACGGCTAGTAACTGTTAAGTGTCTGAGGCCGGATTTGAACTCAGGTCCTCCTAACTCCAGGTCTGGCACTCTATTCACTGTGCCACCTAGCCGCCTCCCAATGATCTCTTGATTGTCAAGTCTGATCAACTTTTCTTGGTCTTTACACTGCCGCACATCTCTCAGCAGCCTTTGGATACCTTCTTTCCTGGTCACTCTTTCCCCTCTTTTTCTTTGTGGTAATACTCTTTCCTGGTTATCTTCCTACCTATCTGACCAATCCTTCTCATTCTTTTTCAATTAATCCACAAGTATTTATTAAATGCCCATTACCATGTGTGCCAGGAATTGTGCTAGTTACTGGGTATTCAAAAAAGAAGCAAAAAGATTTGTACAGAGTAAATACAAGATAACTTTAGAGGGGGAAGTACTAAAAACTTGGGTGGGAGGTGGGCTGGGAAAGACCTCCTACAGGAGGTGGAGTTTGAACTGGTTCTTGAAGGAAGCTAGGGATTCTAAGATACAGGAGTTAAGAGAGAGAGCATTCTGGGTAGGGGGAAATTTAACTTTTCTAGCTCACAATTCACATTCCACTCCCTTACTGTATGTATTCCTTGAGGCTTTTCCTGAGAAAAGCCTCTTCTTTTCTCTCCCTAAACTTTCTTGTTGACTTTATCAGCTCTTCTGGGTTTATTTATCATTTCTATGCAGGTACCTCAAAGATATAGATCTCTAGCCCTAGTCTCTCTAATGAGCTTCAGTAACATGTAAACCACTACCTTTTAGACATTTCAAATGGAGTTCTCTAAGACAGGCTCAAAACAAACTCATTATATTTCCCCCTGAATTCATCCCTTTTGAACTTCTCTACTTCTATAAACAACACCACTATTCTTCTGGTCTCTTAGGTTTATAACTTCTGTATTATCCTTGGATTCTCTATCTCACCCTATATTTCTAGTCAGTTGTCAAAACTTTCTCTTTCTCCCTCTGTGATATCTCTCATATCACACATCTACCACTTTATATCAGACCCTCATCACATCTCACTGGATTATTGTAATGCCCTTCTATTAGATCTCCCTCTTCCAATCTATTCTCCATACTATTGCCAAGTTGATTTTTCCCTAAGTGTGGATCTGACTAGGTCAATCCCCTTACTCAACAAACTTCATTGGCTCCCCAATAACTCCGACATAAAATGTTAAATTCTCACTTTGGTTTTTAAAGTTCTTCACAACCTGACTCTCCCCTGCCTTTCCAGACTAATTTTACATTTCTCCCTTCCCAGTTGAGCCAAACTAGCCTTCTCTCTGTTCCATATGCATGATATCCACTTTTCCATCTCTTTGCCTTTCCATTGGCTATCCCCCATTAAGCAAATGTGCTCCTTTCAGAATTCCACCTCATAGACTCTGTTTAAACACCACCTTTTACATGAAACCTTTTCTGATTACTCCCTATTCTTAGTGCCTTCCCTTCCTCGCTGGCTTCTCTTCCTACCTACCTTATGTTTAACTAACCTGTATTTATTTTTTTTTTCTGCATATACTTATTCTGTATACATCTATATATGTATATGTTGTCTCCCCTGATAGGTGGTAAACTTCTTGAGAGTAGGGAATTGCATAATTTTTTGGTATCTATATCTCTAGAGATTAGTACAGTGCTTGGCACAAAACAGGTATTTAATAGATGCTTGTTTATTGATTACTTATTGAGAACCTTTCTTAATGCAAACTGAGATCACATTAGCTGATTGTCAAAGCACACTGTTGATTCATATTGAAGAACATGGAGTTCTTTTTAGCTGAGCTTCTGTCTAGCTATATCTTTCTTATTTTGAATTCCTGAAGTTGATTTTTTGAACCCAAGTGTAAGACTTTACATGTTTCACTATTGTGTCAGAAAATTAGGTTATTTGGCATGGTCTGTTCTTCATGAATCCAACTCGTTCTTTGTGTTCATTGCTCCCCCCATACCATGTTCATTAACCACCTCCTTACTTATATACAGTGTCCCCAAAGTCTGAATAAAGTTTTAAGCCAGGGATGGAGAAACTGTGGCCTCAAGGCCACATGTGGCCCTTTAGATCCTTAAATGTGGCCCTTTGACTGAAACCAAACTTCGCAGAACAAATCTCCTCAATAAAAGGATTTGTGATATAAAACTTGGACTCAGTCAAAGGACCTAGGATGGTCACAGGCGGCCTTGAGGCCAAAGGTTCCCAACCTCTGTTTTAAGTTATTAAAGTTATTTAATCTAGTCAATATATTAAAGTGTTAAATGACACTAAAATTTTGGGACACCTAGTGTTCTAGAAATGGGGGTTCTTGGGGTCCATGAACTTGTTTTGAAAAATATTTTGATAACTGTGTGTAAATATAATTGGTTTCCTTTATGACCCTATATATTTTATTTTATGTATTTAAAAGCATTCTGAGACAGTCTGTAGACTTCATTAGACTGCCAGAGGTCCATGACACAAGAAAAGGTTAAAAACTCATGCTCTAGAAATTGAATTACCAGGAATTGAAGTGAAGCTTCCTAGTCTTTTATTTTCTATTCCATTTCCATTTTTCTTATGCTGGGATATTTGTCCTTCTTCAGTCCTGCAGCACTTTTCTTTTTCTTCATAATCTTAAAGAAATCACTGATGCTGCCTCAGCAATCATATCTGCCACTTCTTTTAATACCCTGGGATGTTCATTTGGGTCTGTCGATTTGAATTCATTAAAGGACAAATAGATGCTTTCTTTCTATCTTCCTACTAATCTTGGGTATCAGCTTCCTACTAAATATTTTTCTATACATTGCAGTCCAGAGATTGTTATCATTGGCAGAGAAAGCAGGAACTAAATAAGAGGCGAGCAGCAATCTGTTCTCATTGTTGTTTGCTATTATTGTCCTTCCCTCCCATAGCAGTGGTCTTATCCCTTCCTTGAACATCTGCTTTCCCCCAATGTAGCTGAAAGAAAATCCCTTTTTGTTGTCTATCATTTTCCTTTCTTGCCTCAGCTTATTCTGAACCTCAGCACTGAACCTCCTGACACTATTCCTGCACAATTGTACCACACTTGTGTATTCATCTTGTTGCTGGTTTCTGCTTCCATATTCTGTATGTTGTTGTTCAGTTATGTCTGACTCTTTTTGACCCTATGAAGTTACTGGGGTGGTTTGCCATTTTCTTCTCCAGCTTATTCTACAGATGAGGAAACTGACGTAAACAGGGTTAAGTGGCTTGCTCAAGGTCACACAGCTGAGAAGTGTCTGATGATGGATTTGAACTCAGGTCTTCCCAACTGCAGGCTCAGTGCTCTATCTTCTTCTTCTTCTTCTTCTTCTTCTTCTTCTTCTTCTTCTTCTTC
>NW_027186372.1:29026980-29039097 GCF_028583685.1 Petaurus breviceps papuanus | reverse complement strand
CTTCTTCTTCTTCTTCTTCTTCTTCTTCTTCTTCTTCTTCTTCTTCTCCTTCTCCTTCTCCTTCTTCTTCTTCTCTCTCTCTCATTCTGTCTCTCTGTCTCTCTCTTGCAATTGGGTTAAATGACTTGCCCGGGTTCATACAGCTAGTACGTGTCAAGTGATTGGGGTCAGATTTGAACTCAGGTCTTACGAACCCTAAGTTTCGTGCTCTACCTCTTGTCCTACATTCTCTATATATTAAAGTAAATTATTGATACATTTTGTTTTGAAACAATAGATCTTTCCCCTTAAAATAGCATTTTTTTTTTACAAAGCAGAGAGAAATGTGCTCTTTTACTTTCACATTCACAATTTCACATTCAAAAAATGTCAACATTATTTGATCAGAGCTTTTTGCTTCTCAATTTTTTTTTTGTTTTTGCTTTTTGGAGGGCAATTGGGGTTAAGTAACTTGCCCAAGGTTACACTGCTACTTTTTTCTGTGTGGGTGTTAAGTGTCTGAGGCCAGAACTGAACTCGGGTCGTCCTGATTCCGGTGCCGGCGCTTTACTCATTGCGCCACCTAGCCGCCCCTGCTTCTCAATTTTGACTTTATTTACAATATTCTAGTTATTGCATATGTTGTTCTTTTGAACCTGCTCTTCTTTTCTCACTCTGTTTCATGTCATCAGAGTCTTCCCATATTTCTCTGAATTCTTCATACTTGTTTTTCCATCACCTCGAAATACCATACTTTTTTAAACCATTAAACATTTATTTTGTTTCTAGTTTTTTTTTTGCCAGAAATAATACTTTAATGAACATTTTCTTACATGTGAATTATTCCCCCCAGTTTAACAACCTTTTTGGGGGTATAATCCCAGTAGTAGAATCTCAGGATCAATTAGTATGAACAATTTAGTAACTGTTCTTATACAACTCTAAATTATTTTACAGAAAGACTGAACCAATCATGATTACCATGCCTATTTTCCAACAGCCCCTCCTATAATGTCTTCCCATTTTTGCTAATTGGATGCATGTAGAGAGATATCTTATTGTTCTTTTCAAAATTTAAGCTGTCCAGTAAGTTCTGAGTGCCTCTATATCAGTCTGTTCAGGTGTCCCACCTTCTCCTTGTTGGAATTGTCTGTCTTTATGTTATCAATATTTCAGTTTTAAGAGCTTCCCATCCATTTTAGGTTGACTTCACTTGTAGAATTTTTTTTTTAAGTGCATGGGATGCTATTAATTCTCTGACCTCTTTGAAATGTTTTCTTTTGAATACAGATCATATATCAAACTATTTCTTGCTTTCCCCTCCTCTATCATAAATTCCAATATAGAATGGTTGCTTCTTCCTATGGTTCCTATCATTTTGAGTCAAGCAATCAAGTGCTCCTTATTGGTGAGAATAAGGCTCAGAAGAGACGATCCTTTTGGTTCTTCCAACCTCTGAAGGCTGAAAGTGTCAAGAAATTATTTGTAGCTCTGCTTTTGGCCGTGAGAAAACTCTAACAGATATCTATGTAATTGATGTCTCCATCATGATTAGATTACACCTCTGTGCCAGGCTTGTGATCTGTTTCCCGCACTTCTTATCTATTTCTTCTTTCTGCCCAGTTGTCTGTAGTATACTCTGATGGCAATATCACTTCTGTTTTTTCCTCTATTGATCTTTCTTCGAAAACACATCAAACCCTCGTCTGGTTCCTGGATTTCTTCACATAAATATCTCTTCTTAATGTCTAATGATATTCTTTCTTTCTATTCCCCTCTGACCTATCCTTTTCCTTTAGAATTTCATACCCTTACAGAGTCATATTCAAGGGAGAAATATAATCTCATTAAATCTGAGTGATACTGATGAGATAAAATTTGCCTCCTTATTTCTTACCAATAGTTTATTCATTTGTGTATAATATGAGACTATGTGTCTTATTTCTGGTTGCTGTCTTGGATTTTGTTTTCTCTTAATTTCTTCATGTGATTATTGCTATATGTCCTGCATTGCTTTTTCCTTCTTTCCATTTTCATTTAAAATATCTTTTACTGGGGCGGCCAGGTAGCACAGCAAGTAAGAGCACCGGCTCCAGTGTTGAGAAGACCTGGAGATCGAATCCCGGGCTCAGACACTCAGCACTACACCCAGAAACACCTGGCCGTGTAACCTTGAGCAAGTTACTTAACCCCAATTGCTTAGGGGTGGCCAGGTGGCTCAGCGAGTAAGAGTACCGGCTCCAGTGTTGGGACGACCTGGAGATCGAATCCCGGGCTCAGACACTCAGCACCACACCCAGAAATAACTGGCTGTGTAACCTTGAGCAAGTTACTTAACCCTGATTGCTTAAAAAAAAAAATCTTTTACTTAGACTTACAATGTGCCTAGGAAAATGCACTCACACACCAGACCTTGTTAGTTGTGCTTTATCCCTGGGGTGGAAGCCTGTATTTTCAGCTGAGAGAAATGACTATTTTTCATATATATATATATAGATAGATAGATAGATAGATAGATAGATAGATAGATAGATAGATATTTCATACATTAATAACCAATTATTGAATTAGGACCAAGGTTTTCTCCCTCTTATTTCCTCAACTAGAAATGAACAAGTGTAGGAAATCTTGGGCAAAGACTTCCCCAGCCAGGAACGCTAAGGTCTAATCAAAGATAATAAAGAAATTCTAAGTTTAGGTGAATGGGTGGATCCCTGCTCATTGTGTTTATTGAGACAGATCTGGGAAAATGTGGATTCTCCCTTTTGTTAGACAGGTGATAACAGAAATTGATAAATCTCTTTGATCAAGATTTGGGTGCTCAGCTCTTGCACACCAAGAATCTCAATGGAATAAGCCCACCTCATTATAATATTCATTCTCTCATTAATTATTAACCAATCAGAGTTGATTGTCATCCTCAGGAATTGCCCCTTTTCCAAGCACATATAAACTTCGAGCCCACCACTATGAGTTGTCTTTTGTCCAAGAGAGACAGCCAGATGACCATTCCTTTTATTAATAATGTTAGCATTATTGATAAAATAATTAATCACCCAGAAATTATGCCTCTTGAACTTTTTAAATTTCACACAGTCATTTTTCAGAATTTGAAATTCTGTTCTATTTTCAACTAACTATTGACTTCCTACATTTGACTTTCTCTACTATAGTCTTGGTCTTTGAAAAGTGATGAAAATACCACCTCTTCTCCCAAGGTTTTTAGTCTCTTGCCCAAGACTTCATAATCTGTATCAGTATTTTCTAGATTCCTTTAGACAGTATTATGTATGCTCATATGAATCACCAGACATGGATAGTAGTCATTTAGTTTGAAAAGTCCTGGAAGGTTTTCTGTTTCATTTTGAGTACATAGTTTGTGAAGATGGTAGACCTCTCTTCTATTGCTATTGGTTCTACAAATACCTGCCTAAATGCCTTTCCGTAGGGAGATACTAACCATTGGTTCTCAACACTTTTTCTAACTGTGTGATCTCTCATCTGACAGCCTTTGTGAAGCCATAATATCATTCCTGGAGAGCAAGTAGTTATTTCCTTCTCAGAGGGTTCAGCCCCCTCCTCTTTGGCAAGAAGTTCAGATCGTTCACATTCTTTCCCTCTCCAGCCTCCTCACACTCTTCTACCTCTTCATAACATTTTTTCTTTTTTTCACCTTGAAATTCTTGTTTTCTTTTTAAAAGAAAACTGAAAACTTTTTGTTACTAGAAGGTAATTGAAGGCTACCATGGTGCAGTGGAGCAGAAAGAGCACTGGACTTGAGGTGGAAGATCGAGGTTCAAGTCTGAGTTCTGCTACTTACTATGGGACTTGAGGGAGATCATTCTAGCTTTCGGTAGTTCGGTTTCCTCACATACAAAATTTCCTTACATGTAAAAAATATCACTAGCATTGTCAACCTTGCAAATTTCCAAACATGGAGAGACATTTTATTCAGGGATTAAACAATAAAATTAGGTAATAACATTTTAAGGATCCATTCAGTTTAAAACAAGCTAATAAGACAGCCTCATTTGAACTAAACAAAATTTAAATTTCATTTAAAAAGTTCTGCCACTAAAGTCTTTCTTTGATGACTCATTGTGGTGTGGTGGTGACCCTTTAGGCTCTTTAAAAACAACAAAAATTTGTATTAATATTTTTTGCTTTAATTTGTTATTTTTTAACAGTCATTTATTAATATGCCCTTCCTTGCTTCATGGAACCTTTTCTTGTAAAAACAACAAAAAAAGTATACTTTTGTATATATAAAAAAATACTTTTAAACAAAAGCAGTGACCTCATCTGACAATGTAGTTGACATTTTGCCTTCATGGTACCCCACCTCTCTGCCAAGGGGAGGAAAATATGTTTTATTTTCTGTTTCCTGGGACAAAAATTGGTTATTACAATTATTTATAGTTGGATTCCTTTTAGTATTCCTTTAATTTACATTATGATAGACATGCCCTTCTATTTTGACCTTGAATCTTGAAGGCTATCCAGAAGAATGAAAGGTCTGGGTGCTCCTACAGAACTGGAAAAGTTTTGAGCATGGGCCTGGAGATGGATTGCATAGCTGTTACCCAAGTACCATTCTAGCCAAATGTAGAAAGGGTCATAACCAGTTGTTTGGATACCAGATGGAGACTTTTTTTTTCAGTCACAATATTTTAAGAGGATGAAATCTTGGATTAGAAGTATTGTACTTGGAAGCACAAGTATTTTAAAATTTTGAAGGAATTTTAAAAGGTTAAACAAAAGTTATGTTAATTAAAAGATAAACTTCCTTAAAATGTTGAAAAAATTTTTTTCAACAACCTACTACACAAATATTAGGACATATGTCTAAGATGGGCTGCTTTTTTGGAGGAAGAGTCCTATAAAAATTTAAAACACTGAGTGAAGGGAATAGAATGGTTTTAGATGAGAATGTTTGACTTTTTTCACTTGTACTTTCAAAACAGGCTCTTTGTGAATGAGAGGCTCATTCTAGCAAATGTCTTAATTAGTTATGTGGAACTATAACAATAGGTGAAACAACATGACAAGGTACAGTGAGTTCAGTAGAAACAATGTTATAAATATGACAGTAAGCAGATAGATATTGAGTGGAGTAACTGCTTATAAGGTTAAAATATTAGGTCAGTTCATTGTTATCACTTCCAGCTCTAAAGTTCTATGACAGAAAAATTGATGATATATATTTGAATGTTGTCTCCACCATTAGACTGTAAGCTCCTTGAAGGCAAGGACAGTTTTTTGCTTCTTTTTGTAACCACAGTACTTAGCACAAAACCTTGCACATAGTAGGTGCCTGATAAATGTTTTTCTATTGATTGTCTTCGCTTAATGTGGTTGGATTCTCATAATGTAGCAGGATGGTATTCACTTTCTGGGCTGCCATGTTATACTGTGGACTCAAACAGAATGCATCCAAATCCCAGATCTTTTCCCCTACTAAATGTTGTCCAGGTATACTTCCCACATTTTTTACACATGCAGTGGATTTCCCGAACCCAAGTTCAGGAAATTTCTCAGTTCTCTGACACTGATAAAAACAACAGCTTTAGTTTCTATCCCAATTCCTACTGACAAATTGTCACATGCCCAGACCAGAATAATCAGAATGGTGAGGTGATAGGAGACTAGACCATACCATAATTGACAAAAGTAAATTAGTCATTGCTTGTTCCCTCAGCAATTTAATCTTATATTACTTGAACTAGTCAGAATCATTTTGTATTCTATTTCCTCTTCTGTTAATCTGGGCAATTTATATTATTGTAGATATTCATCCACTTTGCTTAGATTGTTAAATTTATTGGCATATAATTGGTCAAATAGCTGGTAATAACTGTTTTAATTTTCTCTTCATTGTTGGTGATTAACCCTTTTCATTTTTGATACTGCCAATTTGGTTTTCTTTTTTTTTCTTAAAATCAAATTAACCAATAGTTTAAATATATATATTTATAAAACCAGCTCCTAGTTTTGTTGATTAGTTCAATGATTTTCTTACTTTCAATATTATTACTCTCTCCTTTGATTTTCAGGATTTCCAACTTGGTGCAAAGTAATTTTAGATCCTAACTCTGTCATTCAACATGCTCTCCTTCCCAACTTTATGCCATCAATATATCTAATGACTAGGTCATCCATATCTTTTAAAAATAAAATTAATTACACATTAAAGAATGCCATGATGTCAAAAAATTCAACCTTAACATCATTTGACTCATGACCTGAAGAGCAGAGTCTTTTTTTACATATTTTTTTTTTTGCCTTTTGGAGGGCAATTGGGGTTAAGTAACTTGCCCAAGGTTACATGGCTAGTTTTTTTTTTTTGGTGTGTGCGTGGGTGTTAAGTGTTTGAGGCCGGAACTGAACTCGGGTCCTCCTGACTCCGGGGCCGATGCTTTACTCACTACACCATCTAGCTGCCCCAGAAGAGCAGAGTCTTAAAAGGTTCTTAATCTGAAAAGTGTGTCATGTTCTTCTGGAGCAGCTGTTAAACATTTATTGGCATTCTCCCGGACCCAATGTACTTTCCCTTGCAAACCACATCTGGATATTAATTTAGTTCTGCACAACTAAGTTTAGGCAATATGAGATAGTAAAGAGAGAACTGGCCTCAGACTCATGAAGACTTTCATTTAAGTACTGCTTCAGACATATGCTGGCTGTTTGACCCCAGGAAGTCACTTAATTCTTAGGTCTCTAGACAATTCTTTGAGACTATAAGTTGCAGAGAAAATGCTAACGTTCATTGGGGGAGGGAAATTTCTCAGTTCTCTGACACTGATAAAAACAACAGCTTTAGTTTCTATCCCAATTCCTACTGACAAATTGTCACATGCCCAGAACAGAATAATCAGAATGGTGAGGTGATAGGAGACCAGACCATACCATGATTGGCAAAAGTAAATAAGTATATTTATTCTGGAGAGGACCATACTTAAGGGAGCACCTATTTATTGTTTTCAGTTATTGAAGGGCTGTTATGTGGAAGAGGATTTAGACTTGTTCTACTTCGTGAGAAAAGAACAAGGAAGAACGGGGAGCAGTTGAAGAGAAGTATGTTTTGATTCCTTGTAAGGACAAACTAATACTAAATATTAAAGCTTTTGCAAAGAGTAATGGGCTGCCTTGAGAAATAGTGGATTCCTCTTCAGTAGAAGTCTTCAAGCAGAGTCTGTATAACCAATTGTGTAGTATGTTAAAGAACTGATTGTTCTGCACATTCATTGGACTAGATGGACATTGAGGTCCCTTCCAACTCTAAAATTCTGTGATTCTGTGACTGGTAGGATTAATGGCCTCTGAGGTTCCATCTTGTGACATTAATTGGGGTTGCATTATATGAGGTCTACCTGTAATGTTATTTTGGCTCATAGGACTTAGAGATGGGAAGGATCTGGAAGATCACTGATCAATTAACTGATCAATAAGCATTTGTCAAGGACTTACTATGTGCCAGGTAGTGTGTTAGACCCTAGGGAATACAAGGAAAAAATAAAGTGGTCCCTGCCTTTAAAGTGTTTATATTCTATGGTGACAACATACATGCTCATATGCATATGCAAAATACATGCCCTTTCCAAGCCCCTCATTTTCTAGGAGATGAAACTGAATTCCATAAAAGTGACTTTCCCAAGATTACTGCTACTCAAGTTGTGTACTCCTTGAAAAGTAAAATGGAGTAGACAGAACTCAATGACTTCATGAGATAAAAAGCAATATTAGAGCAAAGTTTAAAGGTTGGAAAAAAATAGAAGAAAATATAAGGAATAAGGCTGATAATGTTATCCTGGGATAGAGGGTTATCAAGAAGTCCTCTCCCTTGGACGTGCAGAGTTCACATAAGTCATGATAACAGGGAAGGACAGGATCCTTCACATTATGGCTCAATCTCTTTCTTCATTCTTGTTCTAACCTACAGCAAAATCCAGAACATGAGGAAGTTTCTGGACATTGAGACGATCCAGGATGCTTGGCCAAGGAACTCTTCTGCTTACTTTGCTGCTGCTACTTTGCTGTTGTCATCTTGTAGCTAGCTAATGGCTTGGGGTAGGAGCTGCTGGCCACTTGACCATTGTTTCTGTTTGCTGATTCCTCTGGGGCCATACAATTCCCTGAAAAGTCTTCACAGATGCACAGACTTATTTCCCAGGAAACTTTTGTGTAGCCTATCTCCTCTGAATGTGTCTCTGTCTCTGTCTCTGTCTCTTTCTGTCTCTCTCTCTCTCTCTCTCTCTCTCTCTCCATCATGGCCTGAGTGAATCTACCTTTGACACATACTGATTGGATTGATCTATTTGCTCAACCTGCCTCACAGGGCTGTTGTGAAAAAAGCAGTTTGTAAACAGCAAAGTGATGTGATGAACTGCTTTTGTTCACAGTTTTGCTGAGAGTTGGTTCTGATTACATTTACTAGATACTCAGACTTGTAGATTCAGGACATCCCAAAACACGTTTTTTTTTAACCTGCTTAGCTTTCTCCAGTCTCTCCTCCCAGTGCTTTGTAACAGCAGCTGAGCCCTTCTCTTGGGTTTTCTCACATTCTCCAACTACCCTCCACATCCCTGTGCCCAGAGTACACTTGTGTCTACCTGCTGTCAAACATGAATTCCCATGAAAATCTGACCACAAGGAGAGGCCAAGTTAAAAAGCCCGACTTTTCTTTCTTCCTTTTTAAAAGCCTCTAGACATGTGGCATGAGCTAATCTGCCTGGTTGAACAAGCCCTTCTTCAGCTTTCACCTAATTCCTAGGGAACTTTACTAAGAGACAGAAAGAGATCAACCCAAAGTAATATCCATGATGAAGGCAGAAGTTTATTTGTTTGGTTTTTTTTGGGAACTCAAGTCTCTTCTGGTTGTGTAACCTCTCCACTTCCTAAGAAAGGTGAGACAATGGTTCTCAGTAAGAAACGCAGGCCTGTCATTCCTTAAGTGGTCCCTGGAGGCTGGGGAAGCTTTCGGCCATGGAGCAAATTGTGTCTGAAAGGCAAACATTTTGGTTTTAAGTTCTACCCCATTTGGAATTCATTTCCCAAACCTCAGTAGAGGAGATGCTTTGCTTTCCCCTTGATTCTTAGGACTGTTTATTTCCTGGCACAAAGCCAATGTAATTTCATCTCTGACATGAATGTTTGAGGTATTTTCCAATGAGATTTTGCGAGGAAAAGAATAACGCAGATGGAGTCTGGAAACTGGCAATGGGGAGTAAAGGCAAAGATGGCGCATCCTTTCCGGTCTCTTTGTTAATCAAAAGAAATTAATCTAGAAAGAATGTTTTATTATTCTTGATCAGGTATATGAACGTCGTTCTGTGAGAGTGCTGAGTCAGGAATCAGAAGACCTCAGTTATATGCAGGCGTTGCCACTTGTCACCTGTGTGACCTTGGACAAGTTGGTTAATGTCTCTCTCTCTCTCTCTTTTTTTTGCTTTTTGGAGGGAGGAGAGTGGGGCAATTGGGGTTAAGTGACTTGCCCAAGGTCACACAGCTAGTTAAGTGTTTGAGGCCAGATTTGAACTCAGGTCTTCCTGGCTCCAGGCTGGTGCTCTATTCACTTTGTCACCTAGCCACCCTGGTTAACTTCTCTTGACCTTAATTTCCTCATTTGTAAAATGGAGAAGTTGGGCTAGATGTCCACTAAGGTCCGTTTTAATCCCATCTCTGATGCTAGGTGTATGAATAAGCACTTTTGGCTTTTTCTATGAGTATTTGATGTATTACAGTTATCCCATAGTAACAATATTATTATTGTTTTTGTTCTTATCAGTAGACAATCAATATTATGATACCCAAAGTGCTATATAAATATAACATGTTACTTATGGTTTACAAAGTACTTGACATCCATTATTTCATTTGATATCTGGAAAATTCCTATGAGGTATATGGTCTCTCATGTTATCATCCTTAGATAATAACCAGAGAGGTGAAGGGGTTTGTGAAAAGTCACACAGCTAAAATAAATGGCAGAACTGGGAGTCAAGCATGGCTTTCTGATCCCCAAACCATTGCTCATTCAACTATCCTATAGCTCACTAGGCTGTGTCCCAGTCTTATCTCCCCTACTAGCCTATGAAAGTTGGCAGAGGGCAGGGACTTGCTCATTTAGGTTTCTCCCTTCGCGCCTATTTGAGGTCAATACTGTCAGAATGAGTGCCTGGCTCGGAGCATGGGGCACCTGCCATGGGTTCCATTGTCAAGCGGCAGGTGAAGGGGAGGAATTGCCCTGGCTCTTCTTGTTTCATGTCCCTTGAGATTTTCTTTCTTAGCAATGTGATTGCTTCTTTATTAGCCTCTCAGCATCCCCATGTTTCAGCTATACCTCTATCTCTACCCTCCATTCATGCATAAAATCTGCAGACTCATAAGACACAAGTAAATGGGTACAAACTGCCTAATAAGCACTATGGTTTTTGATCCCCAAAGAGCAATGTGGTATAGAAGAAAGAAGACTAAACTTAAAGTTAGATGGTTGGGATTTTGGTCTCAGCTCTGCCACTGACTAGCTGTATGATGACTCTGGACATGCTGGTTCATTCCTTAGAGATTCAGTTTCCTTATCTATAAAATGGGGATGTTCATCCTTGTACTTACTATCTTCCTACCCAGGTTGTTGTATGGAAAATGCTTTGTGAATTGCAAGGTGCTTTAGGAATTGGAGTTATTGTTGTGATAATATCATTGTTATAATAAAATAAACAACTCGTTAACTCATATTTCTAAACAGCGTTGATGAAACATAGCTATGTCTGTGTAACGAAGTGATACCACATGCCATTATGAGTCTCCAAGTTCTACATGTTACCCTTGAGTTCATTAGTGAATTAATCAATTAAGATGCAGTTATTAAGTGCTGACTGTGTGCCAAGCACTGGGGATACAGATACGTAAGTGAAGACAGTCCCTGTCTGTTAGGAAACATACTTTCTAATAAGGAGAGACAAGACATATCGTGGTCAGGGAGTGTTACTTTGGTGTGGAGAGTTATACGGATGGTGAGTGAAGCCAAAGAGAAGCAGATTGGCACATTCTTTTCTGGTAACAACAACAATAATGGTTTGATTATCATTCCAGACCTAGAAGCTGACGTGGAGATGGGGGAGGGGACGGCAAGAATCTTTAATTTCCATGTCCAGGAAGCTGGTGAGAAAATGATCAGGGAATAAAGTAAGTCTTTCTTTATTATAATAATAATAATAGTTTATATATATTCTATAATATATTGTATATATACACACATGTACATACACATACATATGTATATATATGCACTATATGCACACATATACATACACACATATATGCTAGCACTTACTATATGTCAGATACTGTGCTAAGCACTTTACGGTTATTATCTCATTTGATATAATAACCCTGGGGGGTAGGTTCTATTATTATCTCCATTTTACAATTGAGGAAACTGAAGTAAGCCCTAAGTGACTCGCCCACAGTCACACAATCAGTAAGTGTCTTTTTTTGTCTTTTTTTTTGTCGAGGGGGGAAAGCAGGGCAATTGGGGTTAAGTGACTTGCCCAAGGTCACACAGCTAGTAAGTATTAAGTGTCTCAAGCTGGGTTTGAGATCAGGTCCTCCTGACTCCAGGGCTGGTGCTCTATTCACTGTGCCACCTAGCCTCCCCAACCAGTAAGTGTCTAGAGGTGAGATTTGAACTTAGGTCTTTCTGACTCAAGGGCCAGCGCTCTGTCCATTGCACCACCTAGCTGCCTCTTCCATATGTCTCTATTTCTGTCTCTTTATCTCTTTCTGTGTCTCTTTTTCTTTCTCTGTCTCATTTATGTGTCTTTATCTTTCTTTGTTTCTCTCTCAGAGATCCAGACTGACTAAATGAAAGATAGGCTCAAGGCCTGATGGACAAGACAGGACGACAGACAGAGAGGTATAGGTTCTGTCACAACTCTGTCCTTGGGAGTTTAGCTAGGAAACACACAGGGTAAATGGCTCATAATATGGTCTTCTTGACCACCAATCTAGGAGTAGGGTTTTAGTTTATATATATTTTTTGATTGAATATTTTATTTTTGCCCCAATACATGTAAAACATTTTTAAGCATTCATTAAAAAATTTTGAGTTCCAAATTCTCTCCCTCCTTTCCTCCCCCC
>NW_027186372.1:29002852-29026580 GCF_028583685.1 Petaurus breviceps papuanus | reverse complement strand
ACCTACCCATATCACCTCCCCGCCTCCCCTTCCGGGGCAGCTAAGCCGTCTGTATGGAAAGAGCACCCTCAATACTCCGCCCCAGGAGCAACAAGATCCACAGTGCTAATCAGCAAAACAGTGGAGAAGGTACTCTTCACAACAAAAAGGCATTATTGCAAATTGGAGCAGAAAGCTCCTGGGGTGGAGGAGTGAGGGGGAGACTTCCATCTCAGCAGGTGGAGATAAGGAAAAAGGGGAGGAGAGAAGGTACTCTCAGCTGTTTGGCTTTTGTTGCTGCTTGTTCTCACTATTGGTGCTGCTCTCTGGCTGCTGGTGCCTTGTCTGCCCATAATGGACGTCTAATCTAACTTGAACTGCCTCATTGTCTCTCTTTGCCTTTCCCTCGGGGTTGGAACTGGAGACCAAATTGCCAACATTTGCTAGATTATGGAAGAAGCAAAGGAGTTCCAAAAATATCTACTTCTGCTTCATTGATTACATTAAAGCCTTTGACTGGGTGGCTCACAACAAAATGTGGCAAGATCTCAAAGAGATGGGAGTACCACAGCATCTTCCTTGTCTCCTAAGGAACCTGTATGTGGGCCAACAAGCAACCTGAACATGAAACAACTGACTAATTTAAAATAGGGAAAGGAGCACTATGAAGCAATCTATTATCACCTTATTTATTTAACTTATGTGCAGAGTACATCATGCAAAATGCCAGGTTGGACATAGTGAGAGCTGGAATTAAGGTTGCCTGGAGAAATATCAACAGTCTCAGACATACAGACAATACCACTCTGATGGTAGGAAGTGAAGAAGAATTAAGAAGCCTCTTGATGAGGGTGAAAGAGGAGACTGTAAAAGCTGGATTGAAGCTTAACATTGGAAAAAAAAATCATAGTAACTGGGTCCCATCACCTCCTGGCAAATAAAAGGAGAAGAAATGGAGGTGGTGTCAGATTTTATATTCTTGGGCTCAAAGATCACTGCAGATGGTGACTGCAGCCATGAAATTAAAATATGTTTGTTCCTTGTATGGAAAGCTATGGCAAATCTGGGCAGCATCCTAAAAAGCAGAGACACCATCTTTCTGACAAAGGTTCATATAGTCAAAACTATAGTTTTTCCAGTAGTAATGTATGACTGTGAGAGTTGGATTATAAGAAAATCAGAGCGCTGCAGAATCTATGCTTTTGAATTGGTGTTGGAGGAGACTATTTTTTTTACAACCCTGTTAGGTGTCTATACATCTGTAGCATGACTTTTCATAATGGCCCTTCTTTAATTGGTGGTTTCTGAGGCAGTTGGCTTTTAAGTCATTCTAACCTCCCCTTGGATACCAAGGAGATCAAATCAGGCAATATTTAAAGAAATTTATTCAGACTATTCATTGGACTATATACTTTGGGCACATAATGCAAAGACAGAACCCATTGGAAAAAACCCGGGTGTTGGGAAAGATTGAAGGCAAAAGTAGAAGGGGATGGCAGAGAATGAGATGTACAGATGGTATCACGGAAGCAATGAACATGAGCTTGGACAGACTTTGGGAAGTAGTGGAGGGTAGAAGGACCTGGTATGCTATGGTCCATAGGGTCATGAAGAGTCAGACATGACTGAATGACTGAACGACAACAGGGTCCCCAAACTTCTTGTGGATCCAAGGTTTCATGCTCTCTTCTCCCCATGCTTCACATAGCTGTTATCATCAACTCTTTCCACCCAGGGAACTATATCATTATTTTCATGAAACTTGAGGGAAGGGCTACAGAAGAAACACAGAACAACATATTTTCACTTTGTTATGCTTTTTTTTTCCTGTTTAATAAAGACCTGGGTTAAACCTCAAAGCATGGTGGCCAATGTATATGTAACAAGGCTGTCCCTGACATGTAACATGAAAGTATTGTTGTATAGCTTGAAGGGAGACAAAATAGACATCTCTAGTGTCTCCCCACTCCTCTCCTTCTCCAAGGGAGATTTGATTACCTGGCAAGAAGGGAAGCAGGCGGTTGGGGCCAAAAGCTTGGTTACTCTGCCTTCCTCGGAGAAAGGGGGCACTGGGCTTGGATTATGTCTATCTGCTCCTTTAAATATTGTTAGTATAGGGGATATGGTTTTCAGTTTAGAGCTGAACTTCTGATCATTATTCATCAATGGGGAAGGGAGGACCCCAAGATTTATCCAAAGCTTGACTCCCTTCCCACCAAATGTCAATTCTGAAATGACCATACTGAGTAAGAAGAAAAGAAACCCATTTATGCAAGTAGACAGATCAATTGAAATCAAAGAAAGTATATATAGGAGAATATATACGAGACAATACAGAGTGAAGGAACCCTCTTAATGGGAGTAAAATAACTTAGTGTAAGCAAGAGAGAGTTCCAGATCTCACTCAAAGGGAAATTCTCCAAAGTCTCTACTGTAGCAAGCTGGGAATAGGGACATAAAGGAGACTGCTAGTTCCTCTAATATTGACTGCTTCCCATTGTCTTCTTCTTCCTTCAGCAACCTGAAATGAAGGTAGATAAGCCTCTCTGGGGCTGGCATTGGTCGTCTCCACTGAGGACAGAGTCCCAAACCAATATGTTTTGGAACTCAAGTTAAATATAATTTTAAGCCTTTGCTTCCTGATTGTAACTGGCATTTCCCCTTTCCAATTTCCCAGCTTTTATCTTCTTCTTCTCCTTCTCCTCCTCCTCCCCCCTCCCCCTCCCTTCCCCCTCCTCCACCTTCTCTCTCTCTGTCTGTCCCATAGAAAATAAGAAAAAGGATTAAGGAAAGGAAATTTGCAACCCTGTCAGGTGTCTGTATATCTGTAGTGTGACTTTTCATGATGGCCCTTCTTTAATTAGTGGTTTCTGAGACAGATGGCTTTTAAGTCATTGTAACTTCCCTTTCTAGATGTTCACTGATTGATTATCTAGCAATTTTCTAAAAGATTAGATTAAGCACCTATGTTCTCTCTAAAAGACGGAATTCTGTTAAAGCACTTTAGTGTTAGAGAAACTGTGTGATATAATGGAAAGAATTTCAGAAAATGCAGATTCAGATTTCAAAAAACCCGGCATCTAGTCCTGGCTCTGTTATTTGGTTGCTTTCTATTCTTCACTTTGTTCCAGGTTTTCAAACCTTCTGAGTCTCAGTTTCTTCATTTATGAAATGGGGGTGATATCTTCCTACTCTTTAAATGCTATATGGGAATAATATGAAGATGAAATAAAATCACAAATATGAAAGTGCTATGTAACATAAAATGACTAATTTTATTAAAAAGCCCAGCCTATACAAGGCAATTTTTTAAGTTTTAATTTTAAAGAAAATTTTATTTCAACTACATAACCCAATGTATCCTCCCCCCCCCCCCATATCCATTATAAAAAAAGAGGGAGGAGGCAGCTAGGTGGTGCAGTGAGTAGAGCACTGGCCCAGGAGTCAGGAGGACCTGAGTTCCGATCTGACCTCAGACACTTAACACACACACACACACACACACACACACACACACACACAAACTAGCCGTGTGACCTTGGGCAAATTACTTAACCCCAATTGCCCTCCAAAAAGCAAAAAAAAAAAAGGAAAAAATAAGTTCAACAAAACAAATTGACATATGAAGAAGTCTGGCATTATATGTAATGTTCCATATACATAGTCCTATATCACACACTACATATGCACATATATCATAATCCTACATCCTTGCTACAAAGAAACAAGAGGAGAATAAACCATTATTATTATTATTATTATTTTTAAATCAATTGGGGTTAAGTAACTTGCTCAAGGTTACATGACCAATTATTTTGTGTGGGTGCTAAGTATCTGACCAATCCCAGGTTTCCTGACTCTGGGGCCTGCGCTCTTACTGAGCCACCTGGCCGCCCCCAATAAACCATTATTTTATAAGGCATATTTAAATAAAATTCAACACAATGAAACAATTAGTTCATATATAATGGTTTGGTCACAAATACAAATATGTACCCAGATTTTTAGGGAAATGCATGTAAATGCGGTTCACCATCCAGTCATGTAGTAATTAAAGAGGGCAGAAACATTTCCAATTTAGGGCTACACTATCCTCTTTAAATATTGGGGTGCTGACATCTTAGTTTAGATAGAGTGATTATTGCTATAAATGACTACATTGGTATGAATACAGATCCATAATGAAATTTTTTAAAAGAAAAATTCTATAGGAATTTATTGAAAAATGATACTGATTATAGATTTTATATAAACCAGATTTGAGGGAAAAATGGATTCTATATTTGTATCAATATGTAGATTTTTAAAATGTTAGACTTATTTTAGTTTCTTCTTAGCTAAACGGTTATAGTGCTGGAACTTAGAACAAGCTAATGGTCCTCTTATGGAGGGCAAAATGCACAATTTTTTGTTCTGGAAGAAGTTCACTCTTGATTGTGAATCACTGCATTCATTCCTAGCCAAGATATCAATGAGGTAAACCCTGCAGGTCGAGAATTACGCAACTCTGAACAAGGAAGGAAGAACATGTGTTAACCTTGGAGAAATGGAGCCATTGGTGTTTTTGAGTGTGACCTTGTGCTTAGCTTGACTTCCCTCTGCATCCATCTTCTCTGTGGTAGATGGCAAATTCTTCACTGAAAAGCAGATGTTGCCTCCACACCCAGGTTTAAACCAGGCAGGATCAAATCAACAAATACTCCTGTAGCTGCTGTTGTATGTAGGGCACTCAACTAGGTGCTGAACAGAATACAAAGAGTCTTAAGCCTGAAAAAAGTCTGCCCTTCAGAAATTTATCAAAGGTCTTGGTTTAGTGGAGAGTGCTGTGGGCTTACAGTCAGTTTGGATCTCTGCTCTTACATTTGGGACCGTTTTTCAAAGGGGGAAAGTAATATTTGCATTGTTTGTGTTCTTGTGAGAAAAGCAAATACTTAACCTTAAAATAGTATAGAAATGTATGATATTCATTAGATTGAGAGATAGAGCTATGTTGTTTTTCATCTTAGAATGTCCAATGCCTTCATGCATTTTTTTGTTTGGACCTGTGGTTTTATTGGCCTAGGAAATTCTAGGTGAGGGAATGCCTTCTTCCAATGCAGATGGGCTTTTCTTGTTAAAATTATAGACAATATATTGAATTGCTTGACATCTCAGCAGGGGGGAAGGGAAGGGGAGGGAAGGAAGGAAGGAAGGATAGAATTCAGAATTCATAACTTTTTAAAATGTGAAAAAAAGTATTAACATGAAATTGGGGAAAATTTTTTTAAAGAAAGGTTAGGAGCGGCCAGGTAGCACAGCGAGTAAGAGCACCGGCTCCAGTGTTGAGAAGACCTGGAGATCGAATCCCGGGCTCAGACACTTAGCACCCACCCAGAAACACCTGGCCGTGTAACCTTGAGCAAGTTACTTAACCCCAATTGCTTAAAAAAAAAAAAGAAAGGTTAAAAAAATCACAGATATTTTTCCTAGGGACAAGTGAGAGACTATTACTTACCCAAGATTACTCAGATTGTCCTTATCTCAAGACTGACCCTCTATGCATTATATTATAATGCCTCTCAGATTAAATATACTAAATATTTAATAAATGTTTATTGAATTGAGGAAATAAATTCATGTTAAATTGAAATCTACCTCTCTGAGACTTCTACCCACTGGTCCTAGTTCTGCTTTTCAGAGTGGATAAGAATGAATGTAATCCCTCTTCCACAATATGGTCCTTTCAGCCCTTTGAAGACAGCTGTAAAGTCTCTACTAAATCTTTGCTTTTCTAGGCTTAGTTTACTTGGTTTCTTCCTTTTCTCATGTGATGTATTTCTATTTCCTTCATTTGTGATATTGCCCTTCTCTGGATATCTCCAAGTTTGTTACCTGGTTTTTACAAGTGCATGTCTTACCAAAAAAAAAAAAAAAATTGCTAGGCGAACTATAATTTTGATTTGATAACAGCTTGAATATTGCCATCCTTGAATCAATAGCTAGTCCTGATTATGCCCAATCCCCAATGCCCAGCTGTTGTCTCATGACCGGCCTTCTTGGTGTACCCTCTGTTAGTCAGCAGGTCAAAACAGAGTTTACTATGTAGCCTATTACAGAGACAACTTGGAAGGTGTAAAGCTACCTCTCCTGTCCCATCTCTTTCTCCTTTTGGATTCTGATTATTTCATTTTTTTCCCCCAAACACTGGCTACTTTCTCCTCCCACTCTCACCCTGCCCCACCCAATCTACTTTGTATCAGGTCTGATTGTCCCAAACCGAAGTTCTTTTTCAGTGTATATCTACACATGATTTTTCTCCTTCCAAAGAGATCTCATTTTAGGGATAAGCTATATTTGGAGGAAAGAAAAATCACATGAATAAAGCATTTCTTTTTTAGTTTTAATAAATGTAGAATTTCACCATTTTTTTTCTTTCTGGGGGATTTATAGCTCTTTTATTGGTATTTGGTTGTGAATTTATGTAATTAGCTCAGTGATGGCTTTAACGTCTGGACCTCCAGGAAATCTAGATGTTGAGGGTACCTGAGATTGGTACTCTTGGAGTAGCTAAGGGATGGGGCTTTGCAAGGAAGGGAAAAAGCTAGGAAAAAAAGGAGATGGCTCCAAATTCCTAAGTTTTTGCAAATGGAAAAGGTGCTGACTTCCCATAGTTCACTTTTTAAGCATGAAATATGTCAGCCTCTCCAACAGCTTCATGCTTCAATTTACACTTCTCTTCTACCCTGCTGTGAAGACATACTGTGATTTCTCAAGATGCCTTTATTTTTTCACATTGAGATGCAGGGAAAGAGAAGGACTGTCTTTGTTCTTGAACATTCCTTTCACACTCCTCCCTGGGTGGTCCCTCCTCATGCCTCCCAAGTGGCTTCCAACTCATTACATGCTGCCTGCTCACAGCCAGGCCACGTCTAAGCAGCTTGTCTCAAAGTCTTCACCGGCCTGTGGATCGCAGGCTTCCAAGACCAGATTGTCCGAGAAGCCAGTGGGTAAGGTCCTGACATTCTACCCTATGGATACGCTGCCCTCCAACAAGCCCTTAAGAGTTACACTGGACAAAGGCCATGGAAATGAGACGACTTGGTTTGGGCTGGCTTTGGTTTCAGTTAGAAGCTTGAATTTTCCTGGCAGGGTTATGCTACTGGAAGACCCAGGTGTTCTCTACTTACCACA
This sequence comes from Petaurus breviceps papuanus, assembly GCF_028583685.1. Lineage (NCBI taxonomy): Eukaryota > Metazoa > Chordata > Mammalia > Diprotodontia > Petauridae > Petaurus > Petaurus breviceps. The sequence goes on along the minus strand of NW_027186372.1, from coordinate 29,019,431 downwards.
GAGAGTCCTGCAAGAAGGAATGGCCTTCTATTGCAGCCAGGGAGAATTTAATTAGACATGAAAAAGAATTTCTTCATTACCTAGGTTGATTAAACAGGCAGCCATAGGCCTCAGGTATTTTAGGGATTCACCTGGCTAAAGCCAAGACTGGACTAGGCTTTTTGAAGTATCTAGTGTAAGAGTCTATGAATCTTAGTGTTGAAAGGGGGTTGAAAGATTATGTAGTCCGATTTTACTCCCTTAACAGATAATGAAAATGAAGCCCAGAGAGATTAGGCAACATTCTCAGGCCACATAGATAGACAGGAGGCAGAAGATGTAGGGTTAGAGCTGGAGCTTTTGCCAAAAATAGTTTGGGTCCAGAAAAAATGTCAGTGTATCAAAAATGGAGAATTCCCTGGGAAGAGGATCTGTGACTAGGTAACAGATTTGTGGCTTGAGCAAAATTAGTATGTCTACCTGCATGTCTTTTTATATTTAGAGATAGGCACTATTTACATGTATATTTATATATACACATACACTACATATATGTGTATACTATAAATACTATCTAAATGTATATGTGTATATATGTGTATGTATGTGTGTACGTATATGTATATGTGGATGTGTGTAGTATACCATAGTGGAAAAAGAGCTAGCCTTGTGGCCTTTGCATTAAGAAAACCTGGGTTCATGTCACTTACTCTTCCATTTACAAGCTTGTGTATGTACCCCTGGCAAGTCATTTTACTCCTCAGTGGCTCAGATGATTCTCTGAGCGATAAGTTTCTAGGAATCGTAGATAAGTCACTGACCTCCATTAGCGGAGGGAATTTCCTCAGTGGGACACAGTGATGATAGAGATACACACAGAGAGACAGAGAAAGAGAAATGCGGAGAGATGGAAGGAGGGAGAGAGAGAAAAGGAAAGGGAAAAAAGAAATGGGGTAGAGGGAAAGAGAAGAAGAGAGATGGGGGGAGGGGAGAGGAAAGAGGGGATTGAGGAAAGGAGAGAGAACTGGAGAAAGACCAGGGAGAGAAACGAAGAGAGGGGAGACAAATAAAGAAAGAAACTATATATACACACATGTGTACACATATACATACATGTATATGTACATATATGTATATATGTATATATACATATATAATGATAATAATGATAGCACTTTAAGGTTTGCAAAAGGCTTTACACGTATTATTTCATCTGATGCTCACAACAATCCTGACAGGTAGGTAGAAACCACACAGGTCCTGGTTTCTTATTCTTTCTGTTCTTCATATCTTGTACGTCTGAGTGTGATGTAGGAGTATGATGGAGAAAGTAAACAGCCAGCAGGTGGCGCTAGAGACAGCAGGTGACTACAGAAAGTATTGGTAACTCATTCTCATCTTTCAGGCCATATCACACCCTGGCTGTTTGCTTGAATTTTAGACTCCATTAGGGAATGTATCAAACAGACCACGAGAAATCAGGGTATCTTTTCCTTTCCGGATGATGGAAAACCAGAATTCAGATTGGCAGGAAAGCAAACCCCATTCAAATAGGCAGAGTATCAAGAACGATAGTGTTGGACGTGCTTTTATAATGTAGAACATAGAATATTAGGACAAGAAACACAGAGTAGCAGAAAAATAGGACACAGAATCTTAGAAAAAATAATGCAATATTAGAACATAAAATATAGGATATTTGAGCTAGAAGGGACCTTTAGAAATCATTTAATCTAACTTGCTTATTTAAGAGGAAAAGAAACTGAGGTCAAAAGAGATTACATTTTCGTTAAGGTGAAGAAATTTTGGCTCCCACAAATGCAACTACATAAACAATTTCCCCTGGCTTCAAAGAATTGATAGTCTTGTGCCATGAAATAGAAACAAGAGCTTCATAGACAATAAATGTTATAGGGTACTAAGTGGTATGCTAGATGTAGTCTGGAGGATCTGAATTCAAATCCAGTCTCAGACACTTACGAGTTGTGTTTGGTGAGGCAAGTCCCTTTCAGCCTCAGTTTCTTCAACTGTAAAATGGGGATAATAATAGAACCTATCTTACAGAGTTATGAAGATAAAATGAAATACTATTTGTAAAGATCTTTATAGACTTTAAGTGCTATATAAAAGATAGTTGCTGCTGCTTCTATACAAGTCTGATTTGGAGAAGGGAGAGATCAGGGAAGGCTTCATGGAGAAGTTTTTGACTGGGCCTTGAACAATGGGTAGAATTTGAATTAAGTAGAAAGGATGGAAGAGAGCATACTCTGTTGGATGGGTAGGAGAAATGGGTAAACAGCACCAGGTAAAGGATCTTAAGAAGGAATTAGCATAGTGCTCATGGGGGATGACACTGGACCATCTAAGCTGGAGGTACACATCTGTATGGGGGAGCAACGTCCTTCTTGAGGGAGCTTTGAGGGGTGTGCTCATCCTGAGACTCCATAGGAGAAATCTATTTTATTAGCGTTTGCCTAACTAAGCTTTCCATATTATCTGGGATCATTGGGTTCATGAAGACCAAGTCCCTGAACCATCTGGAAACTCCTTTGTGAATGGAGCTTTGTTGCCAACTGCTGCTGACCAAGAAACCCTTCTGATAGGGCCAGTAGCTTCTATAATGCAACACTGCTGCAAAACCATTTGTTCGCACCATATTTTTAAAACTTTCAATTTTTCAAAAGTTCTGTGCTTTCATTTCTGTGGATGTTTCTGGCACCAGTGTAGATTGCAACTTTTCTGCTCCAAACATTCATCACTCAGGTGCCAACCTTCAGGGTTATGAGCTGCACTTAGTAACCAGATTGGTTCTTGGAGAGTGGGTCTACAGTATTTCTCATGATCCTCACTTAAAACCTTTGTAGCCTGGTAGGACCTGCTAAGGCCTGTGTTTGGCTGGCAAAGCCTTCAAGAGCCTAGGGTCCCCTTCATGTCACAATGACGAATCCGAGGAAGAATTTAGTGGAGCATAATTTTTAATAAGATGAGCTAATACAACCCACCAGGAACCCTGGAGACATGTCTCATTATAAAGCTTCTGGTCCAAGACCTTCTTGGCATTCAAAGAATCACCTACAGGCATCAATTGAAAATACAAAGGAATCTGTCCCAAGGGACTGTTGCAAAGACTGCTGGCTTCAGATCTGACAGGCTTCCCTTTCTATTGAGTGCCTGTACAAATGCCTGAGAGTCTTATCACTGACTCCAAGACCAGTGACACAATTTTCAAGGTGTCCAAAAAAAAATCCTGGATGTAAACAAATAAAAAAAAGGGAAAAGAGATAACAATTAGACAGAAGGTTTGGATTTTTCTTCCATTCCCTCATCTCCTATTTTTCTTCCTTTCTTCTTACCTCCTTTCTTTCTTTTTTCCCATTTTCTTTCTGTTCCCATTTGTCCCCTTCCTTCCTTCTTTGTCCCATTATAAGCAGTCATGTCACTATAGGTGGTGAAAGCTTCTTAGTGCTTAGCCCTTGTTTGGGTATGGGGCAATAGACTACAAATTTCGACATTATGATTTCGGCAGCAACTATTTTATGATATTAGAGGATTTTATGATATTAGAGCTGGCAAGTACCACCTTTCTTTCTCCCTTAATATTTTTCTGATGAGGAGACTGAGGCCCAGAGAGGTTAAGTGGTCTGTTTAAGGTCTCAGAAGTAAGCAAATGAATTAGAATTCAAACCAAGGTCCCTGAACAATGAATCCATTGCCTTTTCCATTTTACCTGTGCTACCCTGCATATTTCCAAGTTATGGACATGATCTGACTCAATTTGCTGACATGGTCTAAAAACTGGCTTCCCTTTTATAGAGTGAGATTTTGTGTAAAGGAAATGAATCTATATTTATATCTGTTTCTATTAATTATGATATCTATTCTTGACTAAAGAAGCAAATATATTTGTTTTAATTATTAAAATAACTAATAAATTCTGGTATTTTTTTTTAGAACATGATCATTTTATTTAGTGTTCTCAGAGATTTTAGGTTCACTTCTTTAAAACAAAGTCAAAGAAATCCAAAGGTCCCAAAGTAACAATGCAGGAAACTTCAAACACAAACATCATATAATCCAAAGATACCAGTGACCCTTCAAGATTTTATTTTCGTTTCACAAACAACCTCTACAGCAAACTATGAGAAACCATACACAAAGTGAGGTTTGGTAATAAGTCCCCCATGATCTAGATCAGCTTCTCAGCTCAGGGCCAGGAATCCATTGACTTAATCAGTGACTGAGAAAATGAGTTAGATCCTCCATAACTTTAATGTGCATCTTCTTACTGGCTAAGAAGCATCACAGTTTCAGAGTTTGGGGATAGTCCCCACTAGTGGGACTTTCTTTTCTCTCTCTCTTTCTCCCCCTCCCCCTTCCTTTCTTTCATATTCTCTCTCTCTCTCCATCAGCCTGGGAAAAAGATTCTTTTCCTCCCTTCTACTGTATCCTGAAAGGGCACCAAAATAAAACACTAAACTGAAGGGGAAAGCCAATTTTAAAATGATGCAAGAAATTCTCGGAGTAGAGGTTTGACACCATAGCAGTCTAACTCTCTAAATGAATAATTCTGGTATTTCTATGCTGCTGAAGGACTCCAGCTGTTGTAAAGAATCCTTTAAATTTGTCACTCTGGAAGAGTCCTAGTCACTCCCACCCTGTCTAAGGTCTGCTTGAACCTAAGTTTTCTGACTCAAAATCCAGGGTTCTTTTTACTATACTTACTTTAGTACTTCCAGCATCCTAATTTCTTTGGTATGGATATATCTCCACTAACACAGATTATGACCCTTCTATGACTTAATAGACTGTTTTAGTGAGCTCTTATGGATTGTAAAATTTATTTCCCTGTAGCCAACCTCCATGCCCTGATGAGATATCCAAGAAGACCTTGAGCTACAGATATATACTGAAAATAAAATTACTTTGAACAGGACAATAGGTCTCTCTCAGCTTCTGTGTGAGCTAGATTTCTTGGGAAAGGGCAGTCCTCATTTTGTATATCCACTTGTTGTCTTCCTCATTAGAATGCACAATTATGGTTACTTGTAATCATAATGCCCAGCTCAGTGCTTGGAACATACCAGGTACTTAAAAACACTTATTGATTAATCAATACAGTATTTCTATTTTTCAACTGATGATGCAAGGCAGTAGTGGAAAGAATATTGGACTGAGTCAGGAGAAATGATTTAAAGAACTGTAGAATTTCAGAGTCAGAAAGGACCCTGTTTTTCAGAAGATGAAATTGAGGCTCAGAGATGGAAAACAATTTACCCATGGTTTTGTGGTATGTGACCTATTTGGGGCTGAAACGTCAAACTGTAACTCGGTATTTTTCTCTATCTGGGGATGAATATGACAAACTGATTTTTAGCCTAACAGGCTCAATCTGGTTAAAGCAAAGACTTTTAACCAGTCTTTAAAAGGTTCAAGAATTTCCAGAAAATTGGTACTCAGGAAAATGATAAAGTTATGAGCTTTATTGTTGGGCAGTGGGAAAGTGAGCAAATGAAGCATACATACATGCACGCATACTGAATGGCAATATGAAAGGACAGAGTTTCATTCTCAGGAATCCAAGAATACTTACCAGCAAGGGGGAGGGAGATGTGTCAGGTAAGAAACATGCTCCAAGTTGGGGTTCAGGTGGTAAGGTTATATACCCTAAAAATGGGCTTGGTTGAGAACAGGTAATTGGTGCCAGATGAAGGAGGGAAGATTCCTAATCAGATTCAGATAGAGTGGAAAAGTTCTCGTGGTCCTTATCTATACCAGGCTTGGGTGAAGCTTGGGTAGGGGAATTTCTTTATTGAGATCACAAACCAGTGAGAAGATACAACCTTAACTATCTCAGATGAATGAAGGAGAATGACATCTTCTGAAGGAGAATGGCTCAAGGCCCCATGCTGTAGGTTGAGTTCATCCCATCAATATGCTTAAGCCTTATCCATATGACACAAGGTTAATAATGGAAGAGTGAAGATTGTCTGTTTTGCCTCTATGCTACTGTGGGTATGAGGACCACTTAGCCTATGTGACACCATATTGGATTCCTATCATTACAATTTAACTATAACCAAAGTAACATAAAATAATATAAAGTTTGTAATTATTGCACAAATCGTGCCTGGGGCAAGAGGTACTAAGAACTTCTAAGCTGAGAGGGGGGTGGTAGTGGGGGATAGAATGGGATACTCCATGGGAGGGAGCAGAGACCTGGGAACAGAGGTACAAGGCCAAGGTTGGGGAGGCTATAGAGTGGCAGAATGGGGAGCAGGGCTGGTGGGGATTGAATTCATCCCAGTCCAGTCACCATTTGGATGCGTCCTATTTTAGCTAGCAATTCTTATTAATAGGTGTTGCTGAAAGACTGCAAATGCTGTCAGAACAATTTAAATTTGGCCTGCCCTGGCAAAGTCCCAATCACCCCACTCTAGTTGAGGTTCAACTTGCACTTCAGTTCTCCGACTCAAAATCCAGGGCTCTCTCTTACACTATCTTATGAAAACAAACCTGTGGGATTTAATTTTGTCCAGGGAAGTCCCAGAACTCAGAGATGACACAGGTTTCAGGGAGAACAGTATGAGATTCCCAAGTCTCATATTCTCAGCTGCTCTCTTTGTCCATTTGAAGAGATGAAGAACACGGCTGTGCAAACGACAAACCAGGTCAGTGATGATTCTGGGTTCAACGATGACTTCAGCACCTGCCATGTCGGATCCAACTTCAATACACTCTGAGTATTCTGCAAATAAGATTCCTATGAGTAATTGCGTTTTAAATAAAATACAGTTTGCAGATTGGTAGGCAAATAGATTTCCTCTTCTTACAGCTCAGCCTTTCTCTCTAAGACTGCCCACTTTGCCTAGTTCATATTGTGCCTGCATTACAAATCCCTCTTAATTAGAAAAAAATTCTTCATTGACTTAAACCATTAGATAATTTTAACTCCTGTTAATTCATGCAAAAAAGCTGTGTTATTAAGCAAGTCATTTATAGCATCACACTCATAAAGTAGCTCTGAATAAAATCAACTCTTTGAGAAGGCAGCAGCACATTGGACTGAAATCCTTGGCAGCTAGGTGGCACAATGGATAGAGAAGTCGCCCTAGAATGAAGGAGACCAAGTTCAAATCTGACCTCAGACACTTACTAGTTGTGTGACCCTGAGCAAGTCACTTAACCTTTGTCTACTTCAGTTTCCTCAGCTGTAAAATGGGAATAGCAATAGCACCTCCTTTCTAGGGCTATTGTGAGGTTCAAATGAGACAAGATTTGTAAAGTCCTTGTCATAGTAAATAAACGCTTATTTATATTTCTATTTCCCTCCCTCCTCCAATTAGCTGTGTGATTTTGGGCAAGTCATTTCATCTCCCCATCTGTAAAATGGAAGTAACAATACTTGCATCAGGGCAGGGTCTCTTAAGATCTTATTTCATGGACCCCCTTTGGCATTCTGGTGAAGCTTATGGGCCCACTCTCAGAACAGTGTTTTTAAATACAAAAAAAATACAAAATATGCTAAATATTTAAATACAAAAATAAAATACATAGGGTTCCAATGAAACTGAGTATATTGAAATTGAGTTATTGAAATAATGACAGCAAATGCATGGAAAGTTCAGGTTAAGAACCCTTGCACTAGGGATAGAGTAATCAAAATGGTTTGAAAATTGTAAATTGTGAGAAAAATGTCAGCTGATAGTATTAATAATATCGAGAGTGAATTATTGATGTGGATTTATAAGTACAAACTATATGTGAAGGATCTGTGGCTTCACCATTGTTAGGGGGACTTCCAGAAAGACAACTCCTTCCACTGAAGCAAATCATGTCCCATTTGTTCCTTAGCTAAATCTTAAGGAGTTGCTAGAGACGTATAGATATTCTGTACCTTGTGAGACATGAGGTTGGAATGTAGGTTTTTTTTGACTCGAAGTCCAACACTGTAACTACTACACAATGCCACCCCTAACATGACACAATGTAATAATAATAAATCATAACAAATATGGTAACTTTGCCTGCTTTGACCAAAGTCTTCCTCTGGTGCCTTATCTTGATGTTACCTGGGTTCCCAAAGGTTGCCTATAGACAAGGTCTGATACCTCTTGCTAAATTAGAAAGGCCTCCACTACAGGCATACTAGAAAGCTTAATAACTATTTTTTTGAGGGCTAGTGAAGTTAAGTGTGTAGAAGTTCTTCACCAGAGACTTAGTCATTAGTCATTGGGGAGGAATTTTGAGCATAAAGCATAGCTTTGTGATCGATTGATGGGAAGAGTCTCACTCTGATGGTATCATGGAGCTTGGCAGAATAAAAACTTTAATGGGAACTCTAAAATGAAACCCAAAAGCAGCTAGGTGAATAAGTGGATAATGTGTTAGGCCTGGATCGAGGAAAACTCATCTTGGTGAGTTCAAATCTGGCTTCGGACACTTACTAGTTGTGTGACCATGGACAAATCACTTGACCCTATTTTCCTCAGTTTCCTCATTTGTAAAATGATATGGAGAAGGAAATGGCAAACCACGCCAGTACCTTGACTAAGAAAATCCTAAATGGGGTCATGAAGAATCAGAAACACCTGAACAATAACAAGTGGTATTTTGGCATATGGAAGAAACCTGATTATTGGAAATCCAGATTGACAAAGTGATTCACCGACAATCCGATGAGTATTTATTGAGTGCTTACTGTGTACAAGGCACTGGCCTTGCACTAACTTAGGAAAAATTTCTTACTTTGCAAAAAGATTCTTTGCTTTACAAATCTTTGCCATCGGATCCTCTTAAATACCAGGTAGCTCCTCTGGTGCATTTACAATATGATTCTTTTTACAAAATGCAACATTTCAAGAATGTCTTTCATACATAAGAGAAGGCACATCTGCTATGGCCTAGAGAAAAGGAATGGTGTGAATAGTGTGTATTTTAGTGCTAGATGCCATATCTGGATTTATACAGCCATAATTAGGGCTTTCTGTGGTCAAGGAAAACAGCAAGAAATGACCCCTCAGTAGAGGGATGATGGGAATATAGCAAGGAAGAGAAGAAGCTCACTCCAGCCTGAAATATTACAGTTTTTTATTTTAACTATTTTATATTATATATAATTATATAATATATTTATATTATTATATATTAACTATTTTAACTTAGCCATTATTGCTAAGTATTAAGCACAATTGTTTTTATGCTGATGACAGCCCCCTTCATATTTGACATCCCATATTGTATCATCATTATCATCATCAAGAACATTTTATTCTTATGGCACTTCATTGTTATAAAACATTTTGCATCAATAATCTTATTTAATTTTCATAGTAGCCTTGTGAGGAAAGTATTAAAAGTATCATTGTCTTTATTTTATAGATGTAGAAACTTAGACTCTGATAAGTTAAACAGCTTTCCACCAGTGAAGACAAAAGATGGGTTTTGAATCCAGATCTCTTTGACATGTTGGGGCAAAGCTCCAGTCACCCCACCCTAGTTACAACTCTGCCATTCTAAAAGATTTCCTGTCATGTACTTGGTTTTGAAATTGCTTCTAATCTGAAGAAAAATGAGGCATTAATCTCAACTTAATATAACTGATGAAACATCTGTTGCAAATATAATTTCTATTTCAGAAGCCTGTCACTTGGAGGAAAATGAACCACCTTTTTAATAATTTCCTTTACCTGGTAGTGGACGCCTGGGGTCAACCGTGCTTAAACCAAGGCTGTGGGGGCAGCATTGCTTTTACGGAAGTCATTAGAAATGTTTCTGGTACCTCCTTCAAGGAAAAAAAGGCATAAGCATTCATGGAGAAATCCTATTCTGATCTGCAAATCATGAGTGTTAAGACTAACATTTGAGACACTGTGAGAAAAGGACACTAGACTGGAAATACAGAAGATCTGGATGCAACTCCCATCTCTTGCCTTTATTGACTGAAAGCAAATTAACCTCTGAGCCTCAGTTTCCACATGAATAAGATAGGAATAATGATACTTGTAATGCCTCACATAGGGCTGCTGTGAGGATTAAATAAGATTATGGATGTAAAGTGCATTGTAACTATAAGTTCCATATAAATGTTAACTAATAACAATAATAATAATGCAAGAATTATCATCAGCTATGACCTTCTGGAGCAATATACTCTATTACCTTGGGTAATAGGAACCTTCAATCTAGTACCCAGCTAGGGAGCATAGTGGATAGAGTGTTGAGTCAAGGAAGACCTGAGTTCAAATCCAACCTCAGATGGTCACCAGCTTTGTGACTTTGGGCAAGTCACTTAAATTGTCTGACTCGGTTTTTTAAACTAAAAAATGGAGATAACAATAATCCAGGGACTATGCTGGATGCTGAAGGGGGGGTTTCTGCTCCAGGTTGGAAGAAGTATTAAGAGACTAGAGAGATAACCTCTATATAATATATAATAAAATAACTTATAAGTTTAGGATTCTGAGTCTATGAAGCTTTTTAACAGTTTAATTTTGCATATTGTCTGAGACAAGGGAAGAGGGGAACCCTTAGGTTTATAGCATCACTCCAATACAACCATCTCCTCAAAGTGCTATAGGGCTTTAGAGATCTAGGCATGGTGTGTCTGTGTGTATTGTTGGGCATTAAACCACAAGGGGATCCTAGGTCAAGTATATATCCCAGAACCTTAATTTAACTGTTAACTTAACTCAAGTTAACTGTCTGAAGATGAGTCTCTGTTGGGGGATTTGCAAAGCCCTATTTGTTGGAGTGTTTGAGCAGAGAGCCAGTGTCATAAGCCAAAGGGGATGACCTAGCAGAGTTTTAGTCCCAGTAACAGGAACAATGGTCCTACTGTATTCTGTGATGCTCACATTGTGTAGGGGAAAGAGGACTCCACTTTGAGTCAGAGGAACTGAGTTCAAATCCTATCTGCTACTTGATACCCATTGTGACCTTGTCACTTCTCCTCTCTAGGTCCCATTTTTCTTAATGATAAAATGAAGGTGTTGGCTTAGAGAGTTTGAAGGTCCCTTTGAGTGCTAACACTTTATGATTCAGTGCTCCTATATTTGGCCAGGTCCCAATTAGTGTGAATAACAAATCACCTGAAGTGATCACATTCTTCCAGTTCACACTGCGTATTTCCATTAGCTGGAAGCAATGTCCATACTTTACAAAATTATAACTTTTATTAGTGCGAATTCACATACATGTGATCACCTCAGGGGGTACATTATTCGCCTTAATCAGGCTTTTGCTGTATCGTGTCTAGTTCTGGTCACCTCCTCCTAGGAGTAATAGCTAGCACTCATATAGAGCTTTAAGACTTGCAAAGTGCTTTAGACACTTGTCATTTGTTCCTCACAAGAGCCTTGCAAGGTAGGTGCTATTATTAATTACATTATACAGATGAGGAAACTGAGGTAGGAAGATTGAGTGACTTGCCCAAGGTCATGCAGCAAGTAAGTATCTGGGACCAGATATTAATTCAGGACTTCCTGACTTCCAGCCCAGAGCTCTATCCACTGTATGACTTAGCTTCAGGAAGGGCACTGATGAACTAATTGGAACGCATCCAGAGAAGGGTTACCAGGGTAGGAACGTCCTAGAAAGATTGGGTGAAAGAACCAGCAATATTTATCTTGAAGAAAAGAGTACTTAAGGGAGACATGATTGCTGTTGCAGATATCCAAGGTGGGGGTGCAGCTCGGTGGTGCAGTGGGTAGAGCACTGACGCTGGGGTCAAGAGTACCAGAGTTCAAATAAGAATTGGACATTTACTAGCTGCCCGACCCTGGGCAAGACACTTGACCTCTTATTACCTATTCTTAAAAAAAGACCCAAAGGGAAGTTCATAACCTAGTCCCCCTGCCTCTTCCCAGTCTTTTTACATCTTACGCCCCTCTTGAACTCAGTGACACTGGCTGCTTGCTGTTGCTCTCCCATTATACCATATCTCCTGGTTCCAGGCATTTTTACTGACTTTTGCCTGTGTCTAGAATCCTTCCCTACTCATCCCCTCTGCCTGGATTCCTTCAAGACATAACTAAAATGCCTCCTTCAACCAGAAGCCTAACAAAGGCTTCCCTCAATGCTAGTACTTTGCCCATGTTGATTATTTCCAGCTTATCTCGTGTGTGGGTTGTTTGTACATCGTCATTTGCATTTTATCCCCTTCTCCCCCTATTGAGCTGTGAGCTCTTTGAAAGCAAGGATGGCTTTTTTGCTTTTTGCCTTTCTTTGTACCTCCAGTACTCAGTATAGTGTCTGGCACAAAGTAGGCACTTAATTAATGCTTGTTGACTTCACTTGGCTTTAAGAGAGTTTCAGTTTGTTCTGGTTGGCCCCAGAGAGCAGTAGGGTCAATGAGGGTTTCAGGGAGGTACATCTGATTTCAACATGAGAAAGGCAAAAAACCATCTGACAATTAGCACTGTCCAACTACAAAATGGATTGCCTCCTGAGGTGGTAAGTTCTATATCCCTGGATATGTTCAGGAATGTTGCCACAGATGTTTAAAGAAAGGATTTTTCTATGAAGCTGGGAGGTTTGACTAGATGGTGTCTGTTTAAGGTCCCTTACAAGCAGGTTAGGTCGAAGGGAAGTTGCTTTGATTTAACGATTCAATTCAACAAATGTTTCTTGACTGTCTACTAACATACAGTCATCCCTTATGCATCGTGGTTTAGAAAAATTGCAGGTTGGCATAAGAAATTAAATGAGAATTTTGGGGGGAGTTTTGTGGAAGCTGCAGAATGTATATGAATGCCAGCAGATGACACAGAAAAGTTTAGAAACTCAGAAATACATAAACTATATGTATAGTATTATATAATATCAACCAAAATTTTACAATAATGTACTGTAAACACCTCATGAAAGAAAAAGAAAAAATTCAGACCTCTTCTCTGGTATGGAAGGAGGGCCAAAAAATTTTACAAGAATTTTCCAAATTGTGGGGGCACCATGCTTGTAATTCCCTATGATGTGGAGGGGATGACTGTATAAGGCACTGGAGTGTGTGTGTGTGTGTGTGTGTGTGTGTGTGTGTGTGTGTGTGTATGTGTGTGTGTGTGTGTGTGTAGGGGGAGGACACAAATACAGAAATGAATCGTTATCTTCAAGGAACATACATAGATTCTATTGCAGCTCTATGACTTGTATGTAGATAAGTAATAGAAGTACAGAGAAAGTACAGAGAAATCAATCCCATATAAAGAGAGAGAGAGCTTGGGGAGGGGAGAAGGAATCCCAAAAGGTCTTGAGTATGAGGTGGTACCTGAAATGTGTTTTGAAGGAAGCTAGGAATTCTATGAGGCAGATGTGAAGAAGCAGAGTGTTGGTTTTGGAGAGAAGGCAACTTTATGAACTCAGATTCAAAAGAAGAGGAGAATGGGGCAAGAGAATTAAGTTATTAGCATAATTATTATTTGCTAGCTAAATAGATTCTCCCATATTATGATTCTTCATACATGAGAGAGCTTTCTTAAGAAGTTTCCATCTTCAAGTTGCTTCTTTTTTCTCTATTCAGTTTAGTCCATAATGATAGGTAGTTTTGTGTAAATGTTGGGAGAGTAGGGAGTAGTTATAGACCTAAGGTTTTTTCTTTGGTTTTTATTTCTTTCAAAATGTGAACATTGGAACTCCTAAAAATCAAATTATTTCTAGCCACACATAAAAAGGTCAGCAAACTGCCCAATATTTCACAGCTCTGGTTGTCCAAGTTGCAGAGACCTCTTTGACCTTTACATGTTGAAAGATATACTATGATAAGACTTTTTTTCCCACTGCTCTCTTCTGCATTTCTTCTTTTAAGAATTTAAGTTCAGGGAGACAAGAGGCATCCTTTGGACTCTTAGATTGGAAGAAGACTGATGCTAATTTGGAATTTGAAGGGGAGATTATTTTCTCTTGTATAATAAATTCATAGAGATAGAGGGATAGGATATAAGACAATTTTAACAAAGTTCATATTTTTCATAGGTTTCATGTGTGTTTTTTGCATGCTAAATTTTGCATACTAAATATAATATCAGGATGTCAGAGGAGGAAGGGCATTATTTTTCATCTATGTTATCTCCACGGCTTAACAGAACTTTGCCTATAGCACATGTTTAATAAGTGGTTGTTTAGTTAAATTGAACTTTAGAGTTGCTATTTGTCCTTTGTTTTCCAAGAGAACCAATAACATCACAGAGTGACGTCTTGACTTGTGCATGAATTAGATTTAAATGAGGCAGAGTTGCAGGAAGCCGGCAGCTTCACTTTCTCTTCCTGGGTCATTGAAGTCCAGTGGCAGGACAAAAGTCAGGATGGCTGGCAACAGCCCCGGATGCAGTGGATGACCTCGGCATCTTTGATGTCTGACCAAGCACTAAGTGCTCCACAGCACCTGCATGGCCATTGGAACAAATTGTTCTCATTCATCCATTCTGCTGGGGGGAGTCTTCATGTGCTTGGGGTAGACATCCCCCTAACTTACCTATGGATTTGAGGCCTGTTATGTTTAGCCTGTTTGCCAAGATGATTTTACTGGAGTGTGACCATCGTAGCTGTTATAGCTTCTTGGAGCCATAGGTGAGAGTTGGGTGGCAGATAGACACCAAAGGGGGGTGAGCAGCCCTGAAAAGGGCTTGGCAAGCCTTTACATGAGAGGTGCTACTCCATGAACACCCCATGAACCCCACTGGAAGCGATCTTAGGAATCATTAAGGTCATAAGATCACATATAGAGAGTTGAGAGGGAACTCAGAGACCCGTGAAGCCAGATCCCTCATTTTAGAGATGAGAAAACGTAGGCTGGTGGAAGGGGAGGGGAGTTTAAAGGATTACATTATTATGGGTCCAATTCTTACCTGTGCATTGAGGAGCCATATGGTCTCTGAAAACCAGAAGGTGAAGAGGTGGTTTCTCCCTTTACCTTGTTTCATTCATTCATTCAAAAATGAATTTATGATAATAATAGCTCATGTTATGATCATATATCATATTATGATAACAATAGCTCATATGTAGTGCTTTAGGGTCTGCAATACACTCTCCTTAGAAACTATGATGTAGGTGGTCAAAGTACTCTTTATCCATTTTATAAGGCATTAAAACTGAGCCTCAGAAGAGGCAAGAGTTGCCTAAGGTTATATGTCTAGTAAACTGAAATAGGACTTGAATTCTGATTTCCTGGCTCCAAGTCTACTTCTCTTTCTACTTTATCAGGCTGTCTCTAATGAGGTAGTTAGGCAACAAGCTTTTATTAATATTTTATTATCATTACTTGTTTCGTATATTATGACGCTTTATTATTATTATTTTCCAGGTGCTACACTATTAAGCAATTGTTATATACATAGCATTGTGATTGGCTCTGTTGGAAATGCAAAGATGTAAGTTCAAGAACTTAAAGTCTAGTTTGAGAGAGAAGACACAGTCATATTAACAATTTAAGTAGCACTACAAAGCAAGAATCCCAAGAGATACTGTGGAGATTGCTCAAGACAATATACCATATGTAGGGCATAGAAAAGCAATACATACACTGAGAAGAATGAGAGCTCCTCATTGGCTGGGTGGTCAGGAAGGCTACATGGAAAAAGTAGGGCTTGATGTTGTAATGGGAATGTAAATTTGTAAGATCTTCCCTGCCCCTAGGCTAAAGTGCACCTGGAGCCTGGGGTGGGAGGCTTGTTTTTCAGTAGATACTTCTTGATTGGCCAGTGAGTCAATAAGGTTGTTACATTCTCTGAGCCAGGAGAAGGCTATATAAGCCCTGATGTGTAGCTTTGTTTTGGGGGCTCACTTTGAGAAGTGTTCTGTGATTTGATCTGGATTCTGGGAAGGCGTTGTTGAGAGCCCCCCGCCTTGGCTTTGAAAAACCCAGATGTTGAAACCCAGATGTTGATTTGGTATGGATGTAATGGTTGGACAGTTTGGAAATCTGTCTACTTGATCTGTTTCTCTGACTTGATAATTCTGTCTGTGTATTCTGAAGTTCGGAGTGCTGACCTTTTCCCCCTGAACTAGGTAAATGATACATGTTTGTCTGATTAAAGTAAGCTTGTTAACCCATTTTGAGTTGCTTTCCTTTAACAAAGCAGATCCAAGAACCTGTGGTGGCAGATACCCTGGGGACTCTGGGGTGCTTGCTGCTACAAAATGGTGTCACGAACAGGATCTGCAGAGTAAAAGGTAAGTATGGGGGCTGGGATAATTGTTTGTTTCCCAGTTGTGGTAGCTGTGACTCTGTGGAGCCGTGGAGCAGGAGAGAAGAATGGCCTGCATGCAGACTTCGCTGAGCTGAGAGCAGGAATGGTGAGCTGCCTGCATCGGGACCTGGGCAGAAGCCAGGAGCGGCTGCCGTCTGCGAAAGGAGAAGGAACCCAAGAGTTCGGAATTCAGCCACAGGAAAAGATAAGAACTGAGCAGCAAAGCAGGGGCACTGAGTGTGTTTCCTGGCTCCATCCCACAGTTTGGGACCCAGGGGGAGGGTGGACTTGTGACTATGGTGGGTGGGATGAAGTGCCTTGGATCCCCAGGGACCCCACCTTGTTGGTTTTGTTGCCCAGACCCTCTCTGTGCTTGGAAGCAGGGGCTGGAGCTGTGTGAGGGGAAGGACACCCCCCCC
>NW_027186372.1:28982919-29002752 GCF_028583685.1 Petaurus breviceps papuanus | reverse complement strand
CCCCCCAAGAGAAATTTTATTTGGACTCTTGTTTTGAATTGAAGTGGTAATGCTATGTACTTTGTGTTTGTTTAAGGCCCAGTGGCTACTTTGGTAACTTTAGTTCTGTATCTCGAAAATGTGACCTAAGAGATGTTTGGTGCTAATTCAAAAGTAAATTGACTATGCTATGGGCATGAAAGATCTTGGGGCCGAATGTAAGGGGAATGAAAATTTAGAGATCATCCCTGCCCCTTGTCTAAAGTGCCCCTGGAGCCTGGGGTGGGAGGCCTGTTTTTCAGTAGATATTTTTGATTGGCCAGTGAGTCAATAAGGTTGTTACATTCTCTGAGCCAGGAGAAGATTATAGAAGCCCTGATGTGTAGCTTTGTTTTGGGGCTCACTTTGAGGAGTGTTCTGTGATTTGATCTGGATTCTGGGAAGCCGTTGTTGAGAGCCCCCCGCCTTGGCTTTGGAAAACCCAGATGTTGATTTGGTATGGATGTAATGGTTGGACAGTTTGGAAATCTGTCTACTTGATCTGTTTCTCTGACTTGATAATTCTGTCTGTGTATTCTGAGGTTCGGGGTGCTGACCTTTTTCCCCTGAACTAGGTAAATGAAACATGTTTGACTGATTAAAGTAAGCTTGTTAACCCATTTTGAGTTGCTTTCCTTTATCAAATCAGATCCAAGAACCTGTGGTGGCAGCAACCCTGAGGATGCTTGGGGTGCTTGCTGCTTCAGATGTAGGCCTTGGAATCTACATAGGAGTCACTATTTTCTCCTTTCCCATCCCAGACTGCCTAGACCCCATCCTTGGCACCTCAGGAACAGGTATCAGCATGGAATACTTTATTCCCCTCTAGCTCTGGCCATCTACCCCCTATCTAGTGGAGCAAATGCCATGGGGTACCCCTCTTTGAACCTTCCTGTAAAGGCCTCTTATGCCCTCCTAGCTGGACACTCCTCAAAGCCCCCTTGCCTTTGGGCCTTCAAGCCTTTCCCCTCCTTCCCAGCTGTGGTGGGCCAGGAGCCCTCCAGGTCTTTTGCCCTAAAAAGCAGATATGGCAACTCACAAAGCTTGGATGTGTAAGGAGTTATTGACTACAATCCTTCCAGTTAAGATGGACAGCCACCGGGCTTTAACATTTATCTTGCTACTTCATCCTATAGTCTTCCAAGTTTTATTTTCTGACTTGCTGATATTGCCTCCAAATCTCTAGGCTGCACCTGCTAATAATGGGAATAATGGCCTGCTAATATACCCTAAGGATTGCTGAGGGTTGCCATCTCTCTCACCACTGTACCCTTAGATACTTCCAGGCCTTTCTTATCCTCTTTACTCTACTATATGTATTGTCTCTCATAATTAGAATGTGAGCTCCTTAAGACCAAGGACTGTCCCATTTTTCTGTTTGACTCTGAGCACTTAGTATTCTTGGTGAATGCTTAATACATTCCTTCCTTCTTTCCTTCCTTCCTTCCTTCCTTCCTTCCTTCCTTCCTTCCTTCCTTCCTTCCTTCCTTCCTTCCTTCCTTCCTTCCTTCCTTCCTTTTTTCCTGCCTTTCTTTATAAAAGTTGAGTCTATACTTGGCCATTGGTCAGGACTGCTGACCACATGAATTAACAGTTCTATAAAGGGCTAATCTTTTAAGTATTAGGGAATTAAAGCTATGACTCTGAGACAATTTATCAAGGAGTCCAGAGCCCCAAAGAGAAAAGAAGCAGGAGAAAAACATAACCTCACAGACTTTAGAACTGCCTTGGGACCTTAGAGACCAACATACCTTAAGTCAGCTCTGTGGAGGCCTCTTCACTAGAAGGAAGGTGAATTCCCCAAGCATTCGGTAAACATGTAGAGGGCTGACTGCAATGGATTTGACATAGTCTGGCTTTAAACTTGTGGTCTAGAGAATGGAACTGTCTAATAATGATAATGGGAAAAAAGTGGTGATAATCTTTAAGATACTATGACTATAAAGGAAAACAGGAAAGGGGGCACAAGAATGGTAGCAATAGTCATGGGTAGAATTTCTATTCTGACAGGTTTTTAACAGAAATAATTGACTTTCTAACTCTGCCCATTTAGTGAATGATCTGGAATGATCCATGCATACAGTCTATGGCAGTCAGTAAGTATATACAAAGCTCCTATTCTTTGTTTAATATTCTGCTAAATGCAACCCTGCCATATGAGGACTGGTGGAAGGAAGGGGGGGGTGTTTAAACCAGAGAAAAGACAAAGCAGCATCATTATTGTCTTCTAATACTTCAAGGATTGCCATGTAGAAATGGGAAGACAATGTATGCACATATAGGTATATGTATAGACTAAGGTAATTCTGGTGAGGAATACATTAACAGTGTGTGCGGGGCAGGGGTGGGGCGGGGAGGGCAACAGGAAAAGCTTCATATAGAAGATGGCACCTGGGCTGAGAATAAGAAATATTGTCATATACTACTAAGTATCAAATATGAGTGGTGAAAAGTGAGCAGAATTTGTGCATGTACCATTCTGCTTGAGCCCAATGGGCAAGAAGGAACAGGGTGGCAGAAGGGAGGAATTGCAAGGAAGCATTTTTCAGCTTGATAGAAGTAAGCACTTCCTAAGAACAAAAATAATCTCAAAATGGAATGGGCTGCCGGACTAGGTAGTGATTTCCTTGTCCCTTCAAGGGACGGATAGGGATGTTGGAGATTAATGTATAGGGCATTGAGTTGGATGATATGGCATTTTCCCCCTCTGACCTTGAGATCCTATGATTCTATGATGATTAATTCTTCTTCTTCTTCTTCTTCTTCTTCTTCTTCTTCTTCTTCTTCTTCTTCTTCTTCTTCTTCTTCTTCTTCTTCTTCTTCTTCTTCTCCTTCTTCTCCTCCTTCTTCTTCTTCTTCTTCTTCTTCTTCTTCTTCTTCTTCTTCTTCTTCTTCTTCTTCTTCTTCTTCTTCTTCTTCTTCTTCTTCTTCTCCTCCTCCTTCTCCTTCTTCTCCTCCTCCTCCTCTTTTCTCCTCCTCTTCCTCCTCCTCCCCCTCCTCTTCCTCCTTTTCCTCCTCCTCCTCCTCTTCCTCCTCTTCTTCCTTCTTCTTCTTTCTTCTTTGGTGGAGGGAGTCGTCTCCAGAGATAGTTGACTTTGTTTTTGGTGGAATAATGCTCTCAGATCCCCTTGATGTTTCCAAGTGATCTAATATTCTGGATTGAACTTTCCTGAAGTGATCCTTTGGCTGTTGATGTGGAAATGATGGTTGGAGAATTCAGGCATAATTAATTAGTCAACTGATAAACAAATTATCATTAACCACCACCTAATAATAATAGTAGGTAACATTTAAATAGCACCTACCACATGCTAGGTTCTGTGATAAGCGTTTACAATTATTGTCTTATTTGATCCTCACAGCAACCCTGGGTCGTCTTATCCTTATTTTACAACTGAGGAAACTGAGGCAGATTTTCCCAGTATCACACAGCTAGTAAGAGTCTGAGGCCATATTTGAACTTAGGCCTTCTTGATTTCAGGTTCAGCACTCTATCTATTACTATGTATGTGTCTGGTACTATACTAGACTCAGAATACAAAGAGAAAAATGGAGCATTCCCTACCTTAAGGAATTTATATTCTATGGGGAAGACAATGTATACACAATAGGTATGTGTCCAAAGTAAGGTAATTTTGGTGAGAAATTTTGGTGTGTGTGGAAGGGATCAGGAAAAGCTTCATGTAGAAGATGGCATTTGGGCTGAGAACAAGGAATGTTTTCATGCTCTATTATGTATAGGCCATGAGTAGGGAAGAGGAGGCAGAATTTGTGCATGTACTATTCCTTCCAGATATGCCATTTTTAGGCACATTTTCCAGCATCTTCTCCTTGTTCCCACCAGAGAAGATTTTGTCTGATTTACTCCCTTGAACATTCTGTGGTTCCACTCTTGGATTTAGTATTTTTATAACCTGGATTTAAATGGCATCTCTTCCTTTTCACTTGGTATGAAAGGTGTTAGTGAACTTGCACAGTAGACAGCACACAAGGGTGTGTATTAGAAGGCTGGAGGACCAGAAGCAAAACTCTAAAGTCCATAGAATTATCTCTCAACTATGCAATCATTTAGATTTGTAATTAGGTGGGACCTTGGTGGGACTCTTGGCTCTACCACTAACTCATTATGTGACCATGGGCAAGTTCTTGCTTGACTGTGTGTTGGAGGAGTTATGTAGGGCTTTGCACGTAAGGTAGGGAGCTGGAGTAAATCAATGGGCAGAATTTTGGAGCTCTAAGATTCTAGGATTTGTAACTTATCAGCAGGCTTCATTTTCTTCACTTGAGTGGGAGAATGAACAATCTTTATCTTCAATTAGTTACTCAGTTACATCGATAAGTGTTTATTAAGAGCCTACTATGGCCTGGACTCTGTACTGGATGCTGGAAGTGAAAGAAAATGAGACAGTCTCCCTTCAAGGAGCTTATGTTCTATCCACAAGACACAACATGAAACAACCAGTTAAAAAGTGTTTGTTAAGCACCCAGTGTGCCAGGCTAGGTGCTATAGATACAGAGATAAAAGTGAGACAGTCCTTGCTCTGAAGATTTATATTCTATTGGGGGAAATAACACATGCACATATAAATAAATACAAATGATATGCAAAGTAAACTCAAAGTTATTTCTGGGGTAAGAGAGGCCCTAGCACCTGGGGGAACAGGAAAGGACTCATGTTGGAGGTGGTGCTTGAGGTGAACCTTGGAGGAAGCTAAGGTTTCCAGGTCCACCTCACTGCGATCAGGTGGTTCCTCACTAGAATATTCATGTACAAGTACTAGTACAAGAAGATCATAAGGCAATGGTTTTTATAGTCAGCAATCCCTGGGGGTCATTTGGCTCAGTCTCCTTTATTTGATCATTTCTTATTTAGGAGCATGGGTTCAGGTTTTGTGGGGTAGAGAAAAAAGAAGCATAACAAGTAGTCCCTGGATTCATTGTGATAGAATTGGGGAGAAAAGGTACATAGATATGAAATAATGGTTTGCCTTGTGTGGCCAAAGAGTTCAGATTTTGTTTCCTCATGTTGGTAGCTTTCAAAAATTCAAGGAGACATGTACTCTACACATGTATTGTATGGGGGCTGTGTAGTGTAGGGGGAAGACTGCTGCATTTGTTTTCAGGGGATCCGTATTCAAGCATTGACTCTGACTGTGTGACTGTGGGAGATTCACCCAGTCTCTCTAACCCTTGTACTCTTTGGCTCATGGGGGTATTGGGAGGAGAATATTTCATAGTTTGTGAATTACTATGGAAATGCAAGCTATTATTGTTGTATATTCTATTTCCTCTGAATGAAGCAAGTCTGCCTTTACAGAGAAGCCATTAATCATTGCTCTCCTGATGCAGATTGACAGTTTTAGTGCATGAGGCAGATTGCCAGCAGGCCTAGGGATTTCCCCTCATCATGCACTGTGCATTATGGTTCTTGCATGTGAGACTGAGCAATGGCAAGAGCTAGAATGGGCTTGTGCAGCCCAACAACCAGATTAGTGCAGCCAAACCACACTGATTCTTCTGTGGGGAGGTTAGAGAACAGTGAGACCAGCTGAGATGAGTGACAGTTCCGAATTGAAGATCTTTGGAAAGACATGCAATTTCATTGCTTTCATGTATGAAGGAAGGCAGTGTGGTCAAGAGGGCAGAGCTTCATATCTCCTTTTGAATCAATTCAATTCAACAAATATTTTTTTCCTTTTTAAAAAAATTTATTAATTTGTTTACTTTTAGTTTACAAGATTCATTACCACAATTCCTTGAGTTTCAAATTTTCTCTCCCTCTCACCCCTTGCCCTCCTCCCCCATGGAGGCATACAATCAAGTATAGTATCTGCAAATACTTTCACATTAGGCATTAGTCAGGTTATAAAGAAGGATTGTAACAGATGAAATGAAGAATGGGAAAGAGGAAACAAAACCAAGCAAGAAAACGAAAAAGGGCAGGTAGTTTGCTTCAATCTCAGTTCTTTCTCTGGATGTAAACATCTCTCTCCATCATGAGTCTTTTGGGTTTGATTTATGAGTCTGGATTGCTGAGAAGAGTCCAGTTTATCAAAGTTGGTCTTCTACAATATGTTGTGTCTGTAATTGTGTACAAATTCCTCCTGGCTCTACTCTTCTCACTCAGCATCAGTTGGTATAAGCCTCTCCAGGTAAATATGAAGTCCATCTGTTCCTCGTTTCTTATTGCACAATAGTATTCCATAACATGCATATACCACAATTTGTTCAGCCATTCCCCAATTGATGGGCACCCCCTTAATTTCCAATTCCTTGCCACCACAAAAAGAGCTGCTATAAATATTTTTGTACATATGGGTC
Source organism: Petaurus breviceps papuanus (assembly GCF_028583685.1). Taxonomy (NCBI): domain Eukaryota; kingdom Metazoa; phylum Chordata; class Mammalia; order Diprotodontia; family Petauridae; genus Petaurus; species Petaurus breviceps. The sequence continues at coordinate 28,996,413 of NW_027186372.1, read as the reverse complement.
TTTTTCCCACTTCTATGATCTCTTTGGGATACAATCCTAGAAGTGGTATTGCTGGGTCAGAGGGTATGAAATTATTTATAGCCTTTTGGGCATAGTTCCAGATTGCTTTCCAGAATGGTTGGATCAGATCACAACTCCACTAGCAATGCATTAGTTCAACAAATATTTTTCAAGCACTTTCTACTATGGCTAGGCACTCTAGTCATGGTTATTAAAAAGAGGGGGTTTTGTTTCAGGGGAAAGTCTGGAGCCATTAAAGGAACTTAGACATTATCCAAAGGCAGTTCATTCCACCCTTATTCTCTTGTTTTCTGTTTAATTCTCAGTCTACCTCATTGAACATTTGAGGTGTCTGTCTAATCTATCTACTATCAGTCTGCCTGTCTGTCCATCCATCTGTCTATCTACAGTACACACATGTGCACCCATAGGTAGAGATTTACATATACACACATACATAAAGCTAGATTTTCTTTCTTTCTCTCCTCTCTGGCTTCTTTTTTTTACTCATATACCCACCTTAGGTAAGGTCCTCTTTTACTATACTATTGCAGTGACCTCTTAATTGACCTCCTTGCCTAAAGTCACTCTCCACTGCAATCCATCCTCCCTACAGTTACTCAAGTGATTTTCCTTAAGTGCAGATGTGAACCTGTTACTCCCTGACTCAAGAAATCCCAGTGGCTCCCTATTGCCTGTAAGATAAAATGTATTACTCTCCTTCCTGTAGTCTTCATTCCAGTCGTACTGTATCTTTCTCTGTTCCTTATACATGCAATTATCTCCATGCTTTTGGAATAGCTGTCTTCAAAGCCAGCATTGCATTTTCCTAACCTCAACCTCAATGAATCCCTCTTTTCTTTCAAGAAGCTGCCCAAACACCAGCCTCTACATGGAGTCTTTCCAGATTTCCCCAAATTGCTAATGTTCTCTCTCCTTAACTATCTTGTATTTATTTCATTTGTTCTATAAACGCTTACATGTTATCTCCCCAGTAGAATATGAGCTTCTGGAGACCAGTGTTTGTTTCTGTTTGTTTGGGTTTTTTTGGTCTTTGTCCCACTACCTAGCTGATCAATTGATGCACTGATAGTGAGAATATCAGCATTTTAGGTCAGATTGTTTTTCATCTTTTTAAGTGCCAGAGACTGGCACTTAATAGGTTCTTTCTACTTGATTTGTTATGATTTGTGCCTCTATGATGATGAAATCACAGAACTTTGGAAATACTGAGGCAGGACTTAAAGGGGGCTGACCAAGTAGAGATTTTAAGTTGACTGTGCTTTAGATCAGGTAAGACTGATTTATAATTAGCATATGAGCTGTTGTTTTGCAAAAGCTTCTAAAATGTGTGAAGGGATATGTGTGTGTGTGTGTGTGTGTGTGTGAGAGAGAGAGAATGTGTGTATTTCCTTGTTTTTTAAGCCTTCCCCTGAAACCTAGCACTTTCTCAGAAGAGGTTTATTAAGCAAAGGTCTAAAGTTGTTTTGCCAAGTCCTCCCCGTGGAATTAGGAGTCATAGTTAATGAGCTTTTCCTTTCTACAGACACGTTTCCTAGCTCAGTAGCCTTCCTACCATCTCTTCCCTCTTCCCATGCTAGGTTTTATTTTTGGCCTCTTGTGTGATAAAAGGTCAGTGGTCACCCCTATTTTCTCACAGGTATCACTTATTCCAATTGACATTTACACTTGAGTAAACCTTAAACTTCTCTGACCTTTTTTTAAAAGCTAGATTTTAAGAGATATTTTCTTTCTCTCCTTAAAACAGTGTATTACTGTTGCTTTTACTTTGAAAGGGCACATCCTTCTCTTCTAGAAATGCATTATTTCTTGGGACACTTTATATGGCTATTTTAACCTTCTCTTCCATTTGAAAACTGGGAGCCAATTTCTTTTTGAGCAGTGTGGGGGTGCTGCCTTGTGGACACATAAGGACAGCTTACTAATGTTTTAAAAATATCAAGTCACGTACATACTTCTTAGGGATAGAGATTGAACTTGCAATTTCATTAGCACAAAGGACTACCATATGAGGAAACTCCCTTTACTGGTTCACATTGGCCACTGAAGCTCAATCAGTAAACCCTTATTGTTATTGTTCAGTTGTATTAGATTCTTTGTGATCCCATTTAGGGTTTTCTTGGCACAGATACTGGAATGGTTTGCTATTTCCTTCTCCAGCTCATTTTACAGATGAGGAAACTGAGTCAAACAAGGTTAAATGACTTGCTCAGGGTCACATAGCCAGTAAGTGTAGGAGGCCAGATCTGAACTCAGGAAGATAAATCTGACTTCAGGCCCGGCACTGTATCCATTGTGCCACCTAGCTGCCCAATCATTTATTAAAAATGCCTGCTATATGCCAGGTAGTGAGTTAAGCTCAGCAACTTCTCCTTTTAGAAATTTGCCTAGAGCATGAAGAGGTTAAGTGACTTGCTGAGGGTCACACAGCTAAAATGTGCCAGAGACCAGACTTGAACCAGAGCTTCCTGACCCTTTATTCATTATGCCACAGGGACTCCCTGTAATTACATGAAAATAGAGTCAGAAGTCAGCTCTCCAATGGTCTAGTAAGTGTTGAAAACTGAATACAACTGATGCCAATATTTGAGCAGGATCTCCAAACAACTTTCCAATATAAGAAGTCACCGCCATTGTCAATCTGCCTTGATAGGAATGGTTTCTTATTCCCGGGGAGGTTCCCTTAAAAACCAAACCAAAACAAAAAACTTCTGCGAAAGACTAGCCTGGAGGCATATCCTAGTTTAACAGTCATTTAATCATAGACTTATGTAAAATGAGCTGGAAGAAGGAAATGGCAAACTGCTCTAGTATCTTTGCCAAGAAAACCCCAAAATGGGGTCACTGAGAATCAGAGGAGACTGGAAGGACTGAGCTAAAACAAAACAATTAGAACCAGAAGGAAATTCAGAAGTCATCTAGCCCAGACTTTACCCTCTACAGCTCAAACTACATAAGGTCATTCAGTCTTTATTTAATGACCTTCTTAATGATGAGGAACTCACTCACTACCTTTCAACCTGGCCTAATTAACTGTTGGCCAGTTCTAAAGGTTGGGAAGCATTTCCTCCTGATAATTTATCAGTTCTAATGCTGCCCTAGGTTTGCCAGGACAAGTCAAATACTTTTTCCTGACACTTAGACTTTCAGATATTTGAAGACTACTGAAATCTTTTTTTCTATTGGCTGAACATTTCTAATTCCTTCAGCTGATCATGTATGAAAGAGTTCTGAGTCCTTTTTCCTTCTTGTCATTTTCTTTTGACTTCATCTTAGCTTATCAAATTTGTTCCTAGAGCATGTCATTTGGAGCTAACCACTATATGCGAGATAGGGTGTCTGACCAGGGCAGAATACAGCAGGTCTATATCCCTTCCCTCTTCTGGGTCAATAGACTTTTGTTACTGCAACCCAAGTTAGCTCTTTCTGTTATTTCATCAAGCCATTAATTCATATTAAGCTTGTCGTCCACTAAGACCCCAAGATCTTTTTCAACATGAATTGACAGTCATATCTCTAATCTTGCACTTGTCCAGTTGATTTTTAAAACTCAAATGTAGGACTTTTAAAGTCATCCTTAATAACTTTCATCTTTTTCCTGTCAGTATGCTGTTCAAATCTTTTGAGATCTTTTTCAATCTGGTTTCTTTTGTCCAGGATGTTAACTATCTCACTCAGTTTTGTGGATTCCACACATTTGATAAGCATTCCACCTATGCATTCATCCAAATTATTGATAAAAAGGATGAATAGCATTGGGCCAATGAGAGATCTCTGGGTTAATGCACTAGATATTTTCCTACCAGTTGATGATTCATCAGTCAACATTCTAAGGGTCTAGTCGCCCAGGTGGTTCTGAACGTGCCTACCTGTATAATCACTTAATGGATCATCCCTATCTTGTTCATATGGATGTAACAATGTAGGATGAGGCCTTTTCCCCAGTGGACTTGTTCTCAGGCCAAATTATAAAGTATTATAAATGATAAAGGGATGTCTTCTTCTCCCTTTCAGCATCTTCTCACCTAGGTGTAGTCATCTCAACCACCTTCTTATCCTCTCACTTTCCAGGAGCCCAGTGTCCCCAGGTTTTTCTTCCTCTAGCTTCTCTCAAGTAATACCAGCCCATATCTAGGAAAGCTAAGTAGGAAATATCTAGGTGACTCAGTGAATAATGTTAGATCTGGCATCAAGAAGACCTTAGTTCAAAACCTGTCTTGGATGCGGCCCTGGTGAAGTCACTACCTCTCCCCTCAGTTTTCTCATCTTTTAACTGGGAATGTTAATGATAGCACCTACCTTATAGGATTTCTGTGAAGACTAAATGAGACAGTATTTGTGAAATGCTTTGCAAAAACTCAGAGCTATTTAAATGCTAGCTGCTATTATTATATCAGAGTTAAAATTAATTGCAGTAGAGAGGCCCCTTGACTAAAAGTTAGGACAGCTAGACTATATTTCTGGCTATGTCACACTAGTGTTATGATCTTGGGCAAGTGTCTGGATTGTCAGGAAGGTTATACAATGGGTAATGTCAGTGATGAGACCAGACTGCCTCCAAGATCCCGTCGGGAGCCAACATTCTATGAGACTACACTGAGGTTTTCACATATTTTGTGATTATTTCCTCTAGGGAAGGTACCCTGGTATATGGGAAAGACAGCATGGTGCAGAGGGAAGAACATCGAATGATGAATCAGTCAACAAATCAGCAAATCAGTCAAATAATCCCCAAGCATTAATTAAGTGCCTACTGTTTGCCAGGCAGTGTGCTAGGGACCTGGTAATACAAAGATGAAAATGAAACAGTCTCTTCCTCAAGAAACTTAGTCAGTTGGAAGACAACATATAAAATTTATGGAAAGTGAATACAGGGTAATTTTGGTGGTGGGGGAGGAGAAGTAAAGCTGAGGATTAGTAAAGGTCTCTTGTAGGAGGCAATGTTTGAACTGAACTAGAAAACTAGAGTTTCTAAGAAGCAGAGATGAGGAGGGAGTTTATTCTGGACATGGGAGATAGCCTATGCAAATACAGGGATGGGAGTTTGAATGCCACCTGTGAGGAGCAGAAAGAAGCCCAGTCTGTCTAGACCAAAGAGTGAGCAGATGAGAGTGATGTATGGTGAGTTCAGAAAAGTCAGCTGGAGCAAGATGGGAAAGGGCTTAAAATACCTAACAGAGGAGCTTGTATTTGATCCTCAGTAATGGGAAGCCACAGGAACTCATTGTGCAGGGAATGTCTCTGGTCACACCTATGTTTTGGCAGCTGGATTGGAGAACGGAGAGATGAGCTAGAGTGATCAGTGAGGAAGGCACTGCAATATTTGGGGTGGGAAGTGAAGAGGGTCTGCACTAGTTTGGTGGTTATGTGAGAAGAAGAGAGAAGGCAATATTGTGTAGCAGAGAAAGTACTGGCCTTAGGGTGAGAAAGATCTGGGTGTGAATACCTACCATGTTTCCCCGATAATAAGACACTGTCTTATTATATTTTTTTGGACAGAAAAACACCAGAGGGCTTATTTTCAGGGGAGGGCTTATTTTAATGAACATTGACAGCAATTTTAATAAACAGGTAAATGTGAACAAAAAAATGTACCTTTATTCAATAAGCAAATCACTGGGGAAGAACAGGATGATGCGCTCACTGCTGCAGCTCTGATTGGATGCAGCTCGGAGCGGCATGCGTTTCGGGGGGGGGGACGGTGCATACAGAGGGTACCGTAATGTAGCATGTAGCGCAGGGGATCACCTTCACTACAGTAGCAATCTCAATAGGGCTTATTTTCGGGGAGGGCTTATTTTAGAGGAATCTTACACAGTAAGGGGAGGGCTTATTTTCGGGATAGGTCTTATTATCGGGGAAACACGGTAAGACTAGTACTTAATCTTCACGGGCCTCACTTTCTTATCCACAAAATAAGTAGGTTGGATTTTGATGACTCCTTGGGCAGCTAGGTGATGTAGTGGGATAGAGTGGCAGGCTTGGAGGAAGAAAGACTTATCTTCCTGAGTTCAAATCCATCCTCAGACACTTACTAGCTGTGTGACTTCGGGTAAGTCACTTAACCCTGTTTGCCTCAGTTTCCTCATCTGTAAAATGAACTGGAGAAGGAAATATCAAAGTATTCCAGTATCTGCCAAGAAAACCCCAAATGGAGTCACAAAGACTTGGATATAACTGAAAATGATCAAACAACAAAATTCCTTCCAGCTCTAAATTTATAATCCTATGAGATAAAGGAATAGATGTGAATGATGTCATGGAAATAGAATGAAAAGGCTTAGCAACTGAAGGAGTCAGAAGCAAAGTGACTTGGTCAAGGTCTCACAGTCGATTTGTCAGAGCCACTGTCATTTGAGGATTTGGGAAAGCCACTTCACTATTTCCACCCTGAGCCCCATGTTGTGTTGCTCATCTATAAAAATAAATACAATTGTTTCCAACTCACAGGGTTTTTTTTTTTTGACTCGGGTTCTTTGCAGAATGTGATGTAAACAAGAATGGCACTATTAGAAAGAGCCTTCCAGTGCATGCTGTCCATCATGCTGGCTAGCAACTCGGAGTCTGCTGCTTGGCATTTTGCTCCAGGAACATTCCAGGTTCCTTTGCAGTTGTATTTCAGCAGGAAGACTGAAGGAGGAGAGAACACGACTTCATAATGGCACTTTCATTAAAACAAACTCACAGAAAGGAGGGGTGGGAAATATTGCTGATGTCAATATGGGGACGTGGTACTTGTGGCTTAATGAGCTGACTGCATTTCTAATAGTCTCCATGATTTTGCTCGCCTCCATGGAAGAAAGGTTATCAAGCATTCTCCAACTCTCCCGGGGATCAGTTATAAAGAATGGTATTCACACGTAGGTAAACCATAAATCTTTTTGACCTTCCCGCAGTTAGAAGCACTTAACGGTGCATCATTCCCTTTTTCTTGGGGACGAAGCTTTGGATAAAACTATCTGTCAGTTGCTTTAAGTAACTTCTAGACAACTGGGGCTGCTGTCAGGCAGGAGAGAAAAGTGACTCAGTTACTCCTGGTGAACAGTGACAGATTGTTTACAACGAGAAACAAAAATTTAAAGTGGTTTCTTCAAAGGCCCTACCAGATGAGTTTAACTTGGCAGATGGTTAAGAAGTCGTGACGTATTTTTCTTTTTCACTTTGCCGTGTTACTTTCAAGTGTAGGGGATGAGTTGCTGAGCTCTTGTCCTACTGAGGCAGTATAGTGCAGTGGAGAGAGCTCGGAACCTGGAGTTAGGAGACCCAGGTCCTTCTCCTGACCTTGCTTTTAACTACTTGTTACCTTGGCCATATCACTTCAGCATTTGAGCTCAGTGTCCTTATCTGCAATTGGACTAATTGATTTCTAAGCTTCCTTCCAGCTCTAACATTCTACAGTCACTGAGTTCTCTTCTACCTTGAAAATATGATTCAACAAGTATTGATTAAGTATCAAAATACAGACAACTAGGTGGTACAGTGGATAGAGCACTGGGTCTGGAGTCAGGAAGACCTGAGTTCAAATCCAGCCTCAGACACTTACTAGCTTTGTGACCCTAGGCAAGTAATTTAACCTCTGTTTGCCTCCCTTTCTTCATCTGTATATGGGCCTAACAATAGCCACCTATATCCCAGAGTTGTGAGGATCAAATGAGATAATAATGTGTCCCTGGCACATAGTAAACGATAGCTAACATTTATAAAGCCATTAATATGTTCCAGGGACAAAGACAAAAATAAAACAGTTCTTTATCTCAAAGAGTTTATGTTCTATTTGGAGAGACAATGTATAAGATACACATAGGAATACATAAAACATTGCTGTTTGTCCTTTGTTCTAAGAGGACCATGACATCAGGGAGGTGATGCCATGACATGCAAATGAATTGGATTTAAGTGAGGGAGGGGCACCAGCCTCACTTTCTCCTCCTGAGTCATCTGGGTTCAATGGCAAGATTTAGATCAGTACGACTGGAAGATGGCCCTGGATGCAGTGGGAGGCCTTTCTAAGCTGAGGTCTTTGACAGGGCTCAGTTTGACTGAGGCAATGCCCATTCAGTGATTAGGGCAGAAAATAGCTTCAGAAAATAGGCAAAAAAAAAAAATCAATCTGGGAAGAGAAGACTCTCAGAGATTCTGGTCCAAACAGAAACAATTGCTATTTACATTCACTCTGAGTCAATCAGGCCCAAACAATGACCAAATGGGGCTTGGCCTGGGACCTGTTGCTGGCCAATCAGTGCAAGCCAGAGAGATTTGGCTTTGAGGCATTAAAGGCATCTCCTTACAGAAGAGATCTAGCCCATAAACCCCAAGATATCTTGGGAGGTCCAAAATAAAGGTAATGTAATTTAGGAGGCATTCTCAGGAGGAATCGGAAAAGGCCTCATACAGCACTTGAGTGGTGCTCTGAACAGCTCTGTTGTGGTCTACTCACTTTTCAGTCGTATCTGACTCTTTGTGATCCCATTTAGAGTATTGGCAAAGATCCTGGAGTGGTTTGCCATTTTCTTCTCCAACTCATTTTATAGATGAGGAAACTGAGACAAACGGGATTAAGTGACTTGCCCAGGGTCACACAGCCAGCATAAGTGTCTGAGGCCAGATTTGAACTCAGAAAGATGTCTCCCTATCTCCACTTCTGGTGCTCCACCCACTGCACCACCTAGCTACCCCATAGTACCCCTAGCAGAAGGAAATGAGGGATCTGATATTTTGCCATTTCATGTTATTTATCTTTTAAGGCAAATATTCAATCTCAGATAGAATGCAGATGCCTTGAGGGCAGGGACTGTATTATATTTAGTTTGGTGCATGTTTTGGACATGCAGCTCCTAGTTTAGCTCCTCACACAAAGGGTTTTGACCTGTGATTTCATTACTAGAAGAAACTCTCTTTACTAATGCAGGTTGGCACCTTCCCTACAAGCTATATGGTCTTAGGGAGTTGCCTACATTGCTGAGAGGTTCAGTGACTGGCTTGGGGTTGTGTGTTCAGTAAGTAATAACAGTGAGACTTGAACCCAGGTTTTCCTGGCTTCAAGATCATGCCTCCTCTCATTGCTTTTATAGAGAGGTTTTTTTTTTTTTGGGGGGGGGAGGAGGGTGGTGAAGGGTAAGTTATTTTTAAATGACTGTAATTTAGTTTCCAATTCCTTAAAAACTTCAAAGCCAATTTTCTTTCTCTACAAGCTTGGTCTTTCTCCATTTGGCAAAGACTGGCTTTTTCCACCTCTGTTTCCAGTGTATCACCAGCCAAGATGGTTTTTGCCATATGGGTTTTTTCAGTGCCATCAGCATCCCTAATGCTCATCAATAACGTCAGCACAGTTCTGGAAACAGTTGGCTAAGTTAACCAGTTGACTTGCTCTTTCTTTTTACTTTGTAACTGCCTGGTGTAATAAGACAAAATATCTGGAGGGCAGGAGAGTTGTTTTAATGTGTCAGCAGGGTGTGTGTGTGTGCTTGCACGCATGTGTGTGTGTGTCTGTGTATCATCAGTTATTTACTGATCTAGAGAACCTTATATTGCAACTGAATATTTCTGAATTTTGGTATTAGTCAAAATTTATAAACATATCCAGAGAAAGGCAAGTGGTACCAAAGGGCTTTGCCATCTTCCCCAGGCAAGAAATGTTAGGGTTTCTCCATATGTCTTGGTTCAAGCCTCACTGACATGTTGGCGTGAGTTATAGAACCACACTGCTTGGAAGGACTTTAAAAATTCCTAGTCCAATGAACATGTAGTTATCCACCAGACTGAAGATCTCTAATGATGGGGAAATCACTAACTTCAGAGTCAGCCCATTCCATTTTGGGACAGCTCGTATTACAAATGAGACTGTTTTCTTATTGAATACAAATCTGTCCCACTTCCTCCCTGGAATTTTTTCTCTATATACCTGGTCATCCTGATCTATATCTGGCCACTGGACCCAGATGGCTCCAGAGGAGAAAGTGAGGCTGGTGACTTTGCACAGCCCTCCCTCACTTAAATCCAATTCACTTGCTTGTCATGGCGTCACCCCCCTGATGTCATGGCGTCACCTCCCTGATGTCATGGCATCACCTCCCTGATGTCATGGCGACACCTCCCTGATGTCATGGCGTCACCTCCCTGATGTCATGGCGACACCTCCCTGATGTCATGGCGTCACCTCCCTAATGTCATGGTCCTCTTGGACCAATGGCAACAGCAACAACAACTTCTATGGGCAATTAGGTGGTACAATGGATGGAGCTCTAGACCTAGAGTCAGGGAGACCTGAATTCAAATCTGACCTCAGAGAGTTTCTAGCTGTGTGACCGTGGGAAAGTCACTTAGCCCTGCTTGCCTCAGTTTCCTTATCTGTAAAATAAGTTGGAAAAGGAAATATCAAGCCTCTCTAGTGTCTTTGCCAAGAAAATCCCAAATGGGGTCACAAAAAGTCAGATGTGACTGAAATAGCTGAACAATAACAAAATACCTATTTCTGTCCTCCCAGAGCCAAGTAGAAAAATTTCAATTCCTCTTTCAAAGGACAATCCTTTGGATATTTGAAGACAGCAATCATTCTGCCCTCCTCCCCTTTCTTTCTTCCCCATTTCTTTTCTCTGGACAAAAACACTTCCATTTTCTTTGATTTGTCATTTCCTGAGATGACTTTACTGCTGAGCCAAGGGATTTGAGGGAGTGGTAAAAATAATTGTTTATTTCACTGATGTAGAAAGTGCACTTTGAACCAGCAGATATCTTTGTTTCAGAATAGTTAATGTTCTCCTTCCCACAGAAGAACTCTCAAGAATTTATTGTCTATTAAAATAAAAGACACAGAAAGTTGTGCCTAAATGCTAAAGCTTATTGCCACATTTAGTATATCCATCCATCCATCCATCCATCCATCCATCCATTCATGATCTATCAGCCTCTACATCCACCTACCCACTACATTCATTCATAAAATATTTTTGAGAGCTTGCTGTTTGAGCAATTATAGAAGTAAATGACACAGTCCCTGTCCTGACAAATCAACAATCTAGTTAGAGAGACAAAATATTCACATACTAAAGATAATAAAGTAATATATGAATAAATGCAAGATGATATTTCATAAATAGTTATAAAGTACTGAGAGGACTTGGAAAGAAAGTATGAAAAAACATTTATTAAGCACTTAGCACAGGGAATATAATGACAAAAGGGAGACAGTTCCTACCTTCAAGGAGCTTATATTCCTATAGATGGAGATAACACATCCAGGGGAATGACTGCCAGGTTGTTTTGGCTTGGAAAGACATAAGAATGGTTAGTGGAGCCATAGCGGTATTGACTGACACTTTCTTTTCACTATTGCTTTGATTACTGCTCCAGAGCTGGAAAAAAAAATGTGTGTGTGACACAGACACAGATATATATATTTCCTGGAAGGGTGGGAAGAGGGTTATGTGTGAGGATGGTGAGGTGGTGACTAGGGAAGAATATGTGGCATGGTCAAGGAAGGCTAAGTACAGTGGGTCATGTGATACACTCACCAATTAGGACAGCACAGGCCTTACTTAGTATGGGAGTTTCAGAACCGAGCAGGTTAAGTCCTGCCAGGGAAAGTCAGCAGTCTAGAGGATGCTGTGGCAGAGTAGCTGACAAAGTTCCCTTGGTCCAGAGGGTGCAGGAGTATAATGAATGGCTAGGTACTGCAGTAATAGTCAAGGTGGATGACAAGAAGGTATCCGGAGTGGAAGGGAATGAATGATCATCATTGGGTACAACTAGTTAGAGGATACTTGTAAGAAAAGACAGAATGACAGAACTTTAGAACTAGAAGAATGCAGTGCGAAGAACTAACGTCAGAAGACTTGGTTCAGACGGTGGTGTGCTCGTAAATGTTTAACAACTGGCCTTTTGGGGGGTAAAAATGTACACATGGCCCTCTTTGAAGTTTAACCTGTATTACTGACATTTTCCCCATCACTTTCTCAGGTCTAGACTCTAGCCCAGGGGTGGGAAACCTGTGGCCTTGAGGCCACATGTGGTCCTCTAGGTTCGGAAGCATGGCCCTTTGATTGAATTCAAACTTCACAGAACAAATCCCCTTAATAAAAGGATTTGTTTTATAAAACTTGGACTCAGTCAAAATGCTGTACCTGAGAACTTAGAAGGCTGCATGTGGCCTTGAGGCCTCAGGTTCCCCACCCCTGGGCTAGACAAATCAATAAAATAATAAATCAAGTTCTGATTTATAGCATTTGCTGATGTCAGGGGTGTAAATGCTCATGCTGAAAAATCTAATAATTGGCTCTTGCAAGTCAGTTTGAGCTGACTCCAGCTCACCTCTGGGTAACAATTTGAATTCTATAACTTTATTGGTATGTCTTTGGGAAAGTCACCATGGAGGCTCTGGGTTTAAAACCCAGTTCTGCTACTTATTGACTTGCATTTCTTTAGACAAGCTAACTAACTTCTCTGAATCTTGGTTTTCTTATCTATGAAGCAAGAGGGTGAGACTAAGTAGTCTTTAAGTTTTCTTTCAGCTTTAAATTTATGACATATGATCTCTTTGGATCTCAGATTTCTCATACAAGGGAATGGACTAGATGACCTCCAAGGTGCTTTCCCACTCCTGATCCTATGATATTATAAGACCATTTGATCCAACCCATTTATTTTACAGATGTGAAAACTGAGGCCAAGAGATGTTTTTTGCAAAAGGTAAACTTTGAGCTAAGCTTTTAAGGAAGTGTTGGACATGGATTGATAAGGCAATAGATTGTCAAGGAGATGGCATCAAGGCTGTTCTACACATGGGAGATGGCATGAAAACATAAATGCAGATTATGAATGAATGAAATGAATTGAAGAAATTGAATTGAAATGAAATGAAGAAAATGAATTAGAAGTGTATAGGGAATGATAATAAGAATTATTGGCTGGAGTTGAGAAGACATACTGGGCACCCAAAAGGCATGGCATTGGGAATATAGAAGACTAAAATGCTCGTGAGTTTACCTCTGATATCAGTAAGTGATGGAGAGTCACAATTAGATGTGATTCACCTGGTAGGTATAACACCATGGCTGGGTTTAGTTCCCCACCTGGGCACACCCCTGGCCAAATTGTATCGCAAAGAGTTAGTTGATTACTATTCTCAGGGCTCTAGGGGTAACCCTGATGTGTTAAGTTTGTAGTACAATTACTATTCAGTAGCACCCAATGACATAATTCAGTTGACTCAATTAATAAATGCAAAGACATTTACTGAGATGGCATGTTAAGAACTGTTGGTACAAAATATTGCCCCATCAAACCTAGAACACACTCTACCACAAATACACAGTTGTCCATAGGAAGAATGGATTCAAACTTAGAAAATAATGGTAATGAGTCAAGTGGGCCAAAAAGCTAACTCTTAACTGGAAGTCTTTTGTTGAGATCATAGCTAGCCTTCTTTCATTTTCTGGTGCAAGGTATTGAGAGAAAGAGACAGACAGAGAGACAGAG
>NW_027186372.1:28977717-28982909 GCF_028583685.1 Petaurus breviceps papuanus | reverse complement strand
CTGATTAGTTGAGGTGGGGTGGCAAGGTGTTTGAATCTCCTCACCCTTGGAAAGTTCTGTGATGTCACTGGTTTGGGGACTGCTTTCACCCAAGCAAATCAAAACCCATTTATGTTTTATGAGTTACTGTGGCTGAAGAATTTATCGCCTGATGGCCACCCTCAGAGTAATGAGGCTCTTGGCATTTAGATAGGATAGTCATGACACACAGTCAATCACTAAGCCAATACTCAAAGCCTTTTCAGCTTGTTAGGATCAGCTAGAGCAGAGCCTCTTAACTTTCTGTGTGTCAGGGACTCCAGGCAATCTGGTGAGGACTGTAGCCCCTTTTCCACAACAATATTTTTTAAATAGTTGAAAGAAATGCTTAATTTCAGTTAGAGGTTAGTTAAAATAAAGGTGTAATTCCCTTCCCCTCCAAATTCATAGACCTCATGCACTCCTTAGGGATCAGTAGACCCCAGATAAAGAACCCCCAGGGGCTTCTAGAGCTTGTGCTTTGCTGGCTTGATAGAACCATGGGGCATGGGGCAATGGGAACAGGAACTGGTCCTGGAATTTGAAGACCACAGGTTTCAGTCTTACTTCTGCTCACTAGACCCATGTGACCATGGGCAAATTGCTTAAAGTCCCTGGGCCTCACTTTCCTTATTTGCAAAATGAGAGGATTGGGTCAGGTGGCCTCAGAAGTCCCTTCCGGCTTGAGCTCTATGCTCCCATGACCTCCACACCAATGTGAAGCTTCCAAGGGAAACAGACTTGAATGAAATACCTTCACTAATATCTTTATAAAATATAGATTCTTTTGGAGAAGGGCATGAAGATTTGTGGAAGATCTGAAGTCTGTTTTAAAGTGCACATGTGCCACAGATCTCTCTATGCTAAAAATGTACATTAGCATATGAAGGGGGCAAGAAAGGTGTAGGTTTTAAGTAGGTGGTCTACTTGGGTCTTTAAAAATACATGGAAGAGTCTTTCAGAAATAACTGAAGAGAAGAGAAATAAACATTAGCATGCTGTAAGTGGGCTGGAACACCTGACTAACGCAGGTGCTCCAAAAGGATTTAGGCTTTTCCTCTCCCCCCATCCCACTCACTATAGGTGGGAATATTGATTTTCATCTCAGGTTTGGCACTGTAGAAGGTTGCTCCCATATACCAATGAGACCACACACATTTTTCCTTTGGGTTAAACTTGTGGTGAAGTAATGGGGACTTTTTTTTTATAGTATTTTACTTTTTATCAATATGTGAAAAGACAATTTTTAACACTCAGTTTTACAAAATTTTGAGTTCCATTTTTTTTCTCCTTTCTTTCTGTCTTCCTGAAATGGTAAGCAATTTGATATAGGTTATATACGTGCAATTGTGTAAAACATATTTCCATATTAGTCATGTTGTGGAAGAAGAAACAGACCAAAAGGAAAAAAAACCCTTTGAAAAAATAAAGTGAAAATAGTATGCTTCAATTTGCATTTAGAGACCATCAGTTCTTTCTCTGGATGTGGATAGCATTTTCCATCATGAGTTCTTTATAATTGTTTGGATCGTTGCATTGCTGAGAAGAGCTCATGACACAATGTTTCTGTTATTGCACAATGTTCTGGTTCTGCTCATTTCATTTTGCTTTAGTTCATATAAATCTTTCTGGGCTTTTCTGAAATCTGTCTGCTTATCATTTCTTATAGCACAATAGGATTCCATTACATTTATATACCACAACTTGTTCAGCCATTCCTTAATTGATGGACATCCCCTCAATTTCTAATTTTTTGCCACTACAAAAGAGCTGCTATAAATATTTTTATGCATGCAAGTTCTCCCCTCCCCCTTTTTGTGATCTCTTTGGGATATAGACGTAGTAGCAGTCTTGCCTGATCAAAGGGTATGTACAGTTCAGTTGCCCTTTGAACATAATAATGAGGACATTTCTTTTTGGAGGGCAATTAGGGTTAAGTGACTTGCCCAGGTTACATGGCTAGTTTTTGTGTTAAGTGTCTGAGGCCAGATTTGAACTCAGGTCCTCCTGACTCCAGGGCTGGTGCTCTATTCACTGCACCACCTAGCTGCTCCAAGGACATTTCTTAACCTCCAGTTCAGCAACTTGGGCAAACTTGAACTGAACCATTCAGGAATTTGCTAACAGATATACGAGCTATCTTCTTCTATTTAAAATACCTGTAAGATACAAGTGGGCCAAAGCACTTTTTATAGGACATTTGTAAAGTGGTTCATGTAAAGTAATATTGAGGTGGAGAAGTTAACAGAATTCATGAATCATTAACTCCTCTGAACTTTTATTTCTTTATCTGTAAGATCTCCATCATGATAGGTTGTTGTGTTCTCCATTGAGGGTGGTAGGATTTTCAAATGAGATAATGGCTAGAATGTTTTATAAATAGATGTTATAATAATGATTACTAATATTTTGGAGGGGGTCTGATCCCATTATTTCATTGATATGAGGATTTCCTGGTATGGAAACTCCTCTATTGATACGTATTAGTAACTCATCAGTCAATCAGTGAGCATTTAGTGAGCAATTACTCGATGTCAGTCATGTACTATATTAGGGGGGTACAGATACAGATACACAAGCAAAATAAACCCTGTGCTCAAGGTGGGGGTAGAGGTGTTTATGGAGGTTGGGGGGAAATAATACATACACAGATAAATGGTTTGGATATCTACATAGTACATACAAATTTTCTTTTGGTTGGGGACCGACACATCAAGTCAGGAAAGAACCCTTAGAGGAAGTAACACTTGACTTGGATTACGAAGGGTTTTAAGTGATTCTAAGAGGTGGAGGTAAAAGGACAGACTGTGTTTCAGGCATATTTAGGAATATGGTCAGGGTTGTGTTGGCAGCTCTTATCAGAGAGAGCCTATTATTAAAATTTCAATATGAGCATTAGATACACCTCAGAATCCAGCAAATGCTACAAAATGGGGCTGGATTTATTGTTTTGTGGATTGTCTGGACTTTAGAAAGAAGATTTTAATAATGCATACTAAACTTAAAAATGTATCATGTGTTGTCAGGGAGTTGGTTGTTAAACATTTACTTGCACTCCCCTCCTATCACTTCTGAAAAGTCATGGAGGTGGGAGATAGAATGTCCCGTACAGGGACCAAAAAGTAGACCAGTTTTTCTTGCCTGAATCATAGTGTATATGATGGGGAGCAAAGTGTAATTAGTTTGGAAAGACAGACTGGGACCAAATTGAGAAGGTTTCTAAATGCCAAACTGAGGAGATTGTATTTTATCCTGAAGGTAAGTGGGAGTCACCAAAGCTTCTTGAACAGGGGAGTTACATAGTCACTGAAATTTGGAGATATCAATTTGACTCCTCTGTTAAGGATGGATTTGAGAGGGGAATACCTGGATGTAAGAAGGTAAATGAGGAAGCTATTGAAATAGTCCAGCTGAGTATTGATGAGGACTTGAACTAGAGTGGTTGTGGTAGAAGTGGCCAGAAGGGGATGTTAAAGAGTGGTGTTGATGAGGTATAATTGGCAATACTTTGCAAGTGAATACATATAATAAATGAGTAAGACTGAAGAATCAAGGATGAATCCTAGGTTGTGAGCTTAGATGACTGGAAGAGCTGGTGGTGTCTTCAACAGGAACAGGGAAATTAAAAGGAGAGGTGGGTTAGTGGGGGACATAGTGAGGTCAGTTTTGGACATATTAAGTTGGAAGTGCCTATGGAACATTCAATTGGAAAAAGCAGTCACAGTTGGAGATATTGGACTGGAACCCAGGAAAGAAAGGAGGGCTCTATTTGTGTCTGTGGGAGTTATCTGAATAGAAGTGAAAACGGAGACCAATGGAATTGATGACATCATTGAGAAAGGAGGGGGGAGAGGGCCCAGGCAAATTCATGTTTAGAGGGCAAGATATGAATGATGAGCCAGCAAAGGAGACTGAGAATTACTCAGATAGGTAGGAAAAGAATCATGACAAAAGTGTCAAAAAACCAAGGGAGGAAAGAGGATTCAGGAAAGGATGGTCAGCACTGACAAACACTGCCACAGAGAGGTCAAGAAGGATGAGGACTGAGAAAAGGCCATTGGATTTAACAATAGAGATTTATCAGTCACCTCCGTGGAAACAGTTTCAGTGGATGGTGAAGCTAGAACACAAGGGCCTGATAAGTGAGTGTGAGGTGAGAACAGGTAGGTGGCAAATATAGACAGATTTTTCAAGGAGCATGGTTGTAAAACTAGCCTATCAGAAATGTATTTTTTAGAGAGTTTCCTAGGCCACCAAGAAATTAAAATATGCCCCTCTCTTATCTCCTTCCCCTACTTTCCTGTAGTGTAAGATAGATTTCCATGCAGAACTGAGTGTGTATGTTATTCCCTCCTTAAGCCAATTCCAAAGAAAAAATAAGGTTCACTCTTTCTTCTTAACTCCCCCTTCTTTCCCTCCACTGTAAAAACTTTTTCTTGCCTTATTAGTGTGAGATAATTTACCTCATTCTATCTTTCTCCTTTCCCCAGTACATTACTCTCTCACCTCAATTTTTTTAGATATCATCCTTTCATATTCAACTCACTCTGTGCCCTCTGTCTATACATATCTCCTCCAACTACCCTAAGAATGAGAAAGGTCTTATGAGTTACAAATATCATCTTTCCATATAGGAATGTAAACATAAGTCCTTATGATTTCTCTTTCCTGTTTACCTTTTCATACTTCTCTTGAGTCTTGTATTTGAAAATCAATTTTTCTATTTAGCTCTGATTTTTCTCAAGAGTGCATTTAATCTTTTTATGTCATTGAATGTAAATTTTTTCCACTCATTAATTATCCTCAGTTTTGCTGGGTAGGTGATTATTGGTTTTAATCCTAACTCCTTTGACTTCTGGAATATCATATTCCAAGTCCTCTGATCCCTAAATGTGAAAGTTGCTAAATCTTGTATTATCCTGATTGTGTTTCCACAATACTTGAATTGGCTTTTTTTTCCTGACTGCTTGCAGTATTTTCTCCTTGAACTGGGAACTTTGGAACTTGGTTATAATATTCCTGGGAGTTTTCATTTTGGAGTCTCTTTCAGGTAGTGATTGGGGTGTTCTTTCAATTTCTGGCTCTGCAGTGTTCCTTGATAATTTCTTGAATGATGATGCCTAGGCGCTCTCTCTCTCTCTCTCTCTCTCTCTCTCTCTCTCTCTCTCTCTCTC
>NW_027186372.1:28902346-28977707 GCF_028583685.1 Petaurus breviceps papuanus | reverse complement strand
CTCTCTCTCTCTCTCTCTCTCTCTCTCTCTCTCTCTCTCTCTCTCTCTCTCTCTCTCTCTCTTTTTGCTTTTTAGAGGTGGGAAGGTAGGGCAATTAGGATTAAGTGACTTGCCCAAGGTTGCAAACTAGTTTTCTGTGTTAAGTGTCTGAGGACAGTTTTGCACTCAGGTCCTCCTGACTCCAAGGCTGGTGCTCTATTCACTGAGTCACCTAGCCACCCCTAGGCTCTTTTTTTGATCGTGGTTTTTAGATAGTCCAAAAATTTTAAAAATTATCTCTCCTGGATCTATCTTCTAAGTCAGTTGTTTTTCCAATGAGATATTTTACATTGTCTTCTATTTTTTTCACTCTTTTGGTTTTGTTTTATAATTTCTTGATTTCTTACAGAGTTATTAATTTTCATTTGCTCCATTCTGATTTTTAAGGAATTATTTTCTTCAGTGAGCTTTTTGACCACCTTTTCCATTTGGTCAATTCTGCTCATTGCCTTTTTGGACCTCTTTTGCCATTTGTTCTATATTTTTAAGATGCTATTTTCTTCACTATAATTTGGGTCTCCTTTAGCAAATTATTGACTCATTTTTTCATGATTTTTTTGCATCATTCTCATTTCTCTTCCCAATTTTTCCTCTACTTCTCTAACTTGATTTTAAAAATCCTCTTTGAGCTCTTACATGGCCTGCAACCAATTCATATTTTTCTTGGAGGTTTTGGATGTAGGAGCTTTGACTTTGATGTCTTCTTCTGAGTGCATGTTTTGATCTTCCTTGTTGCCAAAGTAAGTTTCTATAGTCCTTTTTTTGGCCCATTGTTTGATTGTTTCTCAGCCAATTACTTGACTTTTTAACTCTTTGTTAAGGTAGGGCTCTGCTTCTGGTGTGGAGGGTGTACTGTGGTAAGCTTTAGGAGTTTTATGTAGCTGGTTTCAGAGATACTTCTAGAGACCTATAAAATTTTAATTCTTCCAAGGTGGTGTTATCTAAGGAGAGGTGTTTCCTCCTGTCCTGGCCTGTGTTCTTGTCTGCGAGTGACCACAAGCACTCTTTTCTGCCTTGGAACTGTGAGGTGAGTTCCGTCTCTGCTGCTGTCACAAGCTCTGCTATGCTAGTGATCCTCCTTGACATAGGACTCCCCCCCAGGACTGCGACCCAGATCCAAGTATGGGCAAAACAACAGAGTCCTGCCTCAGTACTGGCAAAGAGACCTCTGTAATCTCCTTCTGATCCATTGTTCAATTCCCTTACCATCTGTGGGCTGAGAGCTCCAGCAGCAGCAGCTGCTGCTGCTGCTGCCTCCTCTTCTATCACCACCACTGCCTCCTCCCCTGTCCCCACCATGGTCCCACCATTGTTCTGGGGCTCTCTCAACTGGATCTGAAAGACCTTTCCTACTGACCTTCTAAGTTGTTTTTGGAGTTTGGGGTTTGAGAAGTCTAGAAACTGCTACAGCTGCCAGTGATTTAATCCCCTGAGGTCTGCTTTGGGTTTGCTAGAGCCCAGTCTGTGTTAGCATGGTCTGCATTGGACTCTGCTCCTCTCTCAGACTGGTGCAACAATCCTTTCTAAGATTGCCTTGGGCTGGAAATTTGCTTCACTTTGTCTTTTTGTGGGTTCTACTTCTCTAGAATTTGAGGAAATCTCAAGTGAGCTTTTACTCTGCCATCTTGACTCTGCCCTGGATTATTTCTTGAAAGATGTTCAGCATCCCCCCCTTTATATTTTGTTTTATCATATCCTGGTGTGTCATAGAGTCATTAATTTCTACTTGTTCAATTCTAATTTTTAAGGAATGATTTTCTTCAGTGTGCTTTTCTATTTTCTCTTCCATTAGTCTAATTTGATTTTTTTTTAGGGAGTTATTTTCCTTGATGAATTTTTGTATAACTTTCCCCAATTCTACTCTTTTTTTCATGATTCTCTTGCATTACTCTTGTTTCTTTTCTAATTTTTTCCTACTTCTCTAATTTGCTTTTAAAAATCCTTTTTAAGCTCTCCCAGGAATTCTTTTTGGGTCTGAGACCAAATTACATTTTTTTTTCTTTGAGGCTTCACATGTAGCTATTTTGACACTATTGTCCTTCTCTAAGTTTATGTCTTGATCCTCCCTATCATCATAGTAACTTTCTATAGTCAAGATTTTTTTTTTTTTGCTAATTCTTTCTTGCCTTTTTTTTGTGTGTGTGTCTTAGTGTTTTAATATGAGATTTGTGCTCTGGTCCTGCACTATCCCAAGCTGTTTGTGCTGGGGCCCTGGGTCTTACTGCTGGTTTTTACTGGGCTTCAGGGCTTATCTGCTTGCTTTCTCTAGAGGGTGGGCTTCCTTTCTGGCTTGTACTAGGGGGTGGGGCCTGCCTGTTGGGCTCCCCTGGGTGTGGCGTTTAGTTGCTGACCTGCTCTAGGGGTGAGGATTGCTATGGTAACAGAGTCTCCCTGGTGGCTGGCTCTGGAAGAGAGATCTTGTTGCTGGTCAGCCCCAGGGTTGGGGACCTGCTGCTGGGTTGCAATGGGAACAGGTTCTCTCTCTTGGCTCTAGGGTTGGGGTCTTGCTGTTGGCTCAACTTAGGGTGGGGCTTCACTGCTGGTCAACAATGGGGTCCAGTCCTTGCTGGTGGTTTGTGTTGGGGTTAGGGTCACTGGGGTGGGGCCTTGCTGTGCTGCACACACTGCTCATTTGCCTAGGGGTCTGCTGGTTTTCAGGAGGGCAGGATCTAACTGGTGGATTGCCCCAGACTTGGAGCCCTGCTGCATGCCCCCTGCTGTGAGGCTGCTCCTTTCCCACTGCAGTGAGACAAACCTTTCCTACTACTGGCAAGCTGTTTTCCTGCTCTTTGACCAATTCTGAGGCTGTTTTCTAGTTGTTTGGAGGGGAATTTTGGAAGGCTTCAGAGGATTCCTTCCTTACTCCACTCCCTTGGCACTGGAAATCCCTTTGACAAGCCATTTTCAGACAGCTTATCCACCTTTCGTGTCTACCTGACACCCAACTTTCACCTGTGGCTCTAAGAAACTGTACATTGCACCGTGGCCGCACCTCAGGAAAAAAAAAATCTTGGCAGTTGGGTTAAACCAGGTTGAGATTAACTGACAGGCCTCAAACCCAATGGCAGTTAGGAGAATGTCTATGCCAAGCATGTGAAGACTTCCCCTGGTCAAATGGGTGAATGAGAACAATTCGTTCCCATGGCTATGAAGGTGGCTGAAGCACTTGCTTTGAAGAGCTAAGATGCCAAGCTTATCCACCACATCCTGGACCATTGCCAGTATCCTTATTTGTGTTTTGACACAGGACTTTTGTGACTCTGGAGAGAGTGAGATGCTGGTACCTTTGTGCAACTCTGCCTCAATTACATTGAATTTAAGTGCAAGTCAAGACATTACCCATGATGTCATCGGTCCTCTTTGAAATGAAAGATGGACGACATGTATATACACATGCATGCAGGCACACATGCAAACACACGTGCATACACACAGCAAACATGCCTGTACACACACAAATGCATGTATGTATATGTGTACACATACATATGTGTATATATGTGCATAAATGTATGTGTATATGTGTATGTATATATTTGTGTATGTATATGTATGTGTGTGTATGTGTATGTGTATACACACATCCTATAGGTTGTCCAAGAAATGCACACTGAAATTGAAGCAATAAATATTGTTCATACTCTTAGTCTTTCCAATGTAAATGAATCAGTAAATGCCTCGGAGTGATTACTGATCTCTTCCAGGAGGTTGTGCAGTGTTCTAGGACTTGATTCAATTAGCACAATGTCATCTACAATCATAATCATATAGAGGACCTCTCTATCCATAGAGCATCCTTCTTTAACCTGGACTCCATGCTAATATCTCTTCCATAATAGTGACACACGTCTCTGGCAAACATACATCCCTCACCTGATGTTTATTACCGGAAGACCTCGAACAAGATTGTTTCTGTTGTTCTGTCTTCTAAAGAAGTCTGAATAATTTTAAGTATTGATCATTCAGTCAACAAGTATTTATGAAATGCCTGCTGTGCACTAAGCACTGTCCTAGGTGCTGGAAATACAAGCCCAAAGAATGAAACAATCCCTACTCACAGAACCTACTGTTGTAAAATTACCTATAAAGTACCATTTTGTTCTACTGAATCAAATGTTGGGTTTTCTGTTTTTGGCAATTAAAAAGTAACAAGAACAAGGGGATTTTATATTCCATGCATCTTTCAGTTAATTGTGAAATTGTTAAAAAGTGGCCCATTATTGAATATGGATTTTCAAAGTGTACTTATTTCTTCCTAATGTCTCTGTTTGTGTAGAGATGACTTTCACAAAAATATTGCATAGATGGGAGAATATGCATCTAGGTTAAGAGTTAATTATTTTCTCTTGATTGCCTTTTTTTTTTGTATTAATGAGGTCCAAGATTTTTCCCTATCTTTATTTTCATCTCCTCCTTTATATGCCTTATATAACAGCCCCTTATTGTCCTCAGAATGTTCTCAAGCATGATCTCCTTCTCAATATATGTGGTCCAAGTCAACTGACTTTACCTTAATCTCCTCCATTATACTGTGAACTCTTTGAGAACAGGGACAATATTTTTGCTTTGTAGCCCTGGGGCTTAGCACAGTGCTTGGAATATTTTATGTATTTAATAAATAATTGTTGATATTATTGTCTTTGTTCTTTTTAATGTTATTTTGATTTTGTAAGCAAATCAGAGACTATGATGACAAGGTCCAAGGGTAGTGGCTCCATTATCCTTAATGAAGAAAACTGTTTTATTGGATTTTATGTTTTGCAAATCTTTTCATTTTCTCTTCTGTTTTTATCCTTGAATGTCCTTGGGCTGATTTCCATTTAGTCTGATATCTTAGCAAGCTTTCTTTAGATTCTTTTTACCCTTAATTATTTCTCTCTGCTTTATGAGATGATATTGCTAATGGTGTCCTATCATCTTTCTTCATTTGAATTTTACAAATGAGTTTATATTTAACCCTGCCTTGCCTTTGGCAACCATATCTTTTCATTTGGAAAGTAAATCAGATGTCTGATGACTAAAGTGCTCTTATGGTATGTTTTGCCAATCAATTTACATTGATTAATTTTCTGGGTAAAATTACTATAGTCATTGTCAATGTTATTTCTGTTGTCCATTTCTCATTTTTTTGCTTTCAATTACTTGGTTAAATATTTCACAGTTAAATTGTTTCTATTGAACTCTATATATTTTTTTCTGATTTTTTTAAAGAAACTAATTTTGATGAGTTGATGATCTGACTGTAAACAGGGATTTGGAGATAAATCTCATAATCAATGATAAATCTGTTATATATTTTAAAATGAAATCAATTTATTTATTTGCTTTTTGGAGGACAGTTGGTGTTAAGTGACTTGCCCAAGGTCACATGGCTAGTTTTTTTTTTGTGTGTTAAGTATCTGAGGCCAGGTTTGAACTCAGGTTCTCCTGACTCCAGGGCTGGTGCTCTATTCACTGTGCCACCTAGCTGCCCCGAAATCAATTTATTCTTAAAGTATTATTTGACATTCAAAATGTCCTTAACCTACCAATTCTTTATTTGAAAAGTGTTCACGATATGAAGCTGTGAAGCTTCTGCATAGTCTGCAGATCTTTCATTCCTCTGTCCAGAATCCTACTTTCCCATATATTTATCTGTATCTTCACCTTTTTCCACGTTTAGTTGAAGTCACCAAGTCATTCTAGGCAACTGTTGTTGGTACATAACCTGTACTTATTTCCTTGGTAGTTTTTTTTTTTGTTGTTGCAAATTAGTGCTACAACACATGATGTTGGAATATCCTTTTGAATATTTTTTGTTGTTGTCTTCAGGAGCTGGATAAAACCCAATCTGCTAACTCTTTTCTTTGCCTTTCCAAGGAGTACCTGTGAACCATCCTTACTTCTTCTGGTTTCATTTATAACAAGAAGGTTTGTGTAAAAACTTTTAAATTTTATATAAACAAAATACTGTTTAGTTCCTAAAACATTCCCAAAGAAGTGTCAATGTTCCTTTGGGTTGTGGTAGTCCTGCTGAGCACTGTCCTGGTCAGAGCACAGTTGGAATATGATGTTACCTTCTAGGCACCACATTTTAGGAAGGATACTCAAAAGCTGGAGCAAAGAGTTCTAACCCAGTTAGGTTAGGGAACAGACCAGCAGCCATGCAATAGGAGATTTCAGTGATGGCACTCCGCTTGGAGCAGAGAAATATTGTGAAAATCTAATCTCTGTGTTTATGTGTTTGAAGGATTGGCCTCGCAGAGGAATTAAGCTTGTTCTGCTTGCTCTCAAAGGGCAGAGCTAGAAGCAGTGAGGGGAAGTTTCAGAAAGGGTATATTTTCACTTGAGGGAAGGAATGAACTGTCCCAGAGTGGAATGGGCTGCTCCAGGAATTGGAAGGTTACCCTTCATTTGAGGTATTCAAGTGGAGACCAGAAGGCCACTTTCCAGAGATATAGAGCAGGAATTCTTAGCCCGGGGGTCCATGAGGTTTTCTTTTTTAAAAAATTGGTAACTATTTACTATATAATTAGTTTTCTTTGAAATTTGAGATATTTGACTTTATGCATTTTAAAATATTATTCTGAGAAGGGATACATAGATATCAGCAAATGTCAGAGGGGTCCACGAAAAAAAATAAGGACTTCTGTGGTAGAGGATAGGGGTTGTAATGGGAATGCAAATTTGGAAGATCTTCCCTGCCCCTAGGCTAAAGTGCACTTGAAGCCTGGGGTGGGAGGCTTGTTTTTCAGTAGATACTTTTTGATTGGCCAGTGGGTCAATAAGGTTGTTACATTCTCTGAGCCAGGAGAAGGCTATATAAGCCCTGATGTGTAACTTTGTTTTGGGGGCTCACTTTGAGAAGTGTTCTGTGATTTGATCTGTATTCTGGGAAGCCGTTGTCCAGGGACCCCCCCGGCTTTGAAAAACCCAGATGCTGATTTGGTATGGATGTAATGGTTGGACAGTTTGGAAATCTGTCTACTTGATATGTTTCTGTCTTGATAATTCTGCCTGTATACTTTGAGGTTCGGGGTGCTGACCTTTTTCCCCTGAACAAGGTAAACGATATATGTCTGACTGATTAAAGTAATTTTGTTAACCCATTTTGAGTTGCTTTCCTTTATCAAAGCAGATCCAAGAACCTGCTACAGCAGCAAACCCTGAGGACGCTTGGGGTGCTTGCCGCTACAGGGGTTACATTAGCTGACCCAAGAGTTCCAATTCATTTTACAGACTCAATGACCCCACAGGGAAGAACTAGAGCTAGCAAGTTCCCCATTACTGGGGGAATTCAAATAGATGTGATATACGTAGTTACTTATTTGTAGCTACTTATTACTGATGTTAGGAAGAAATCTAAAATACCTCTGAACAGGTTGCTTTCATCACTAGAATTTTATAATTTTACATATTCTTTTAAATAGAAATTCTCATTAAAGAATAGTTAAATCTGAAGATGCCAGTTTGGCCAATTACTAAATTACCAAAGATATGTAAGGAATAATCTCTGCTGTGCAGTGTTACATGAAGCAAATAAATAGCCACTGAGATTGATTAATGACCAAAGCGAAGCTGAGACATTTAATCAATCTTAAATGCCATTTATTGCAAAGGATTCAATAGAGCAATAGAATTACCCATCCCCATTACACAATAAATCAGAATGATGGAGATGAAGAGGAGAGTAAGCAGGGCTTATTTCTTACCTGGGAGAAGACCTCAAAACCTGGACTGGGCCTTTCATCAAGTTTTTCTTCCTAGTGGAAGAACCTATGTCCTGGTTGATTCAAGATTATTTAGAGTTGAGCACTCAGTTCAAGAAACACTAATCAAGCCTCTACTGAGAGCAAAGTTCTATTCTAGGTTTCTCACACATTTTCAGGAAGGCATTTAGGGCAAGGGTAGAATTGACCCTTTTTTCCTTTTCCAATCAGTAACTTTTTGAATTTTTAGGCAATGCACAATAGGAAACTATAGTAGCCTAGTTGAAACACTCTGAATGAACAGACAATTTTGAGAGAGAGAGAGAGAGAGAGAGAGAGAGAGAGAGAGAGAGAGAGAGATGTAATGAACACAAGCAGTGCATGGTCTTCTGCTAAAATTTCTGACAGTGCAAATATGCAAGTTCAGAAAATATGACTTCTATAATTTGAAAATCTTATACTTAATGGTGTCCCTAAATTTGCAGGTACATATGCATTCCTACAAATTGTTGTTCATCCTTCATTTGCAAAGAGGACCAATGACATCATGGGTCATGTCTTCACTTGTACTTAAATTAGATTTAAGTGAGTTGCATAAAGCTGCCAGCTTCACTCTCTTCCTGACTCATCCAAGTCCAGTGGCAAGACAAAAGTCAGGATGGCTGGCAATAGCCCTGGATGCAGTGGATGATCTCGGCATCTTTGATGTCTGATCAAGCTCTAAGTGCTCCCACAGCACCTGCTTCAGCCTCCTGCATGCCCATTGGGATAAATTGTTCTCACTCACTTGTTCTTTTGGAGGAAGTCTTCATATGTTTGGGGCAGACATCTCCAACTCACAGATGGGTCTCAGATCCCTTGGTTACCATCAGTCTGATTTAGTTTTGTCTGCAGAGATGATTGTTCTGGGGTGTAGCCATTGCACATGCTCTAGCTTCTTGCAGCCACAGGTGAGAGCTGGGTGACAGATGGAGGCCAAAGGTAGATAAGCAGCCCTGAAAAGGGCTCAGCACCCCTTGTACCAGAGGTGTTAGCCCTCTCTGAAAACACCATATATCCCATTCCTACAAGTAATGTGTAATTAGATTGCCTCTCTAAGCCCAAGTAGGTTTACCTAGACACAAAGCCATGCAGGTCTCTAATTCTACCTCCACACAAACACACACATCTACATATAAAGAACAGCCCTTCCCACTGCTTCTTATCTAGTGGGGTCACAGTGTAATTCTTTTCCATCTTAGAATTTCTGTAGCCTATTCCTCAGAACCCCTTGAGAGTTAGAGGTAGTATCATTCTTTTTGCATTCTAAGCTTAGTATCAGATCCAAGGGCAAATGGAAGTGCTACCTTTTCTCTGGGGACAAGTCAGTTTTTTTTTTTTAAGCAATTGGGGTTAAGTAACTTGTCCAAGGTTATGTGGCCAGTTATTTCTGGGTGTGGCGCTAAGTATCTGAGCCTGGGATTCGATCCCCAGGTCATCCTGACAGTGGGGCCGGTGCTCTTACTTGCTGAGCCACCTGGCCATCCCTAAGCAGTTGGGGTTAAGTAACTTGCTCAAGGTTACACGGCTAGGTGTTTCTGGGTGTGGTGCTAAGTGTCTGAGCCCGGATTTGATCCCCCAGGTTATCCCAACACTGGGGCTGGTGCTCTTACTCGCTGTGCTACCTGGCTGCCCCAACAAGTCAGTTTTAAATCAAAATTTCTAATATTGTTAATAGCATAAAACTTCTACCACAACTGAGTTATATCAGTCACTGTAGTCTCCCTTTTTAAGATCTATTGTTCTGTTTGGAACTCAGCCAGAGAGGCATGTTTTTCTATCCCTGCCTTCAGCCTCCAGGAGCTTGGTGAGTACTCCAACTTGGTTAGAGCGTAGTATGGATGTGGTAGTAGCATGAGATAGAACAAGAAAGATATAGAATAATGTAATGTCAAAGTTAGGACACTAAGAAAGTGCCTACTCCAATTCTCTTACCTTACAAGTGAGGAAACTGAGACTTAGAGTGGTAATTTAATTTGCTCATGGGCAAACAGGAAGTCAGTAGCAGAGCTATGCCTCTAATTTAGGTCCCCTTGTCTTTCTGTCCTGCCCTTACCTTTCCTCCACTCCAGTGCTCTTTTCTGTTCACTTTGTGGCAGCCTGGCACCAGGTTGTGTAGGGATTTGAATGCTAGAGTTTGGAGTTTGACCCATATTGAGTAGGCACTGAAAAATTATGAATAAAGTAGTTATGTGTGTCATTTTGTCACAGTTATGTGTCCCAAAGCCCATTGATATGAGACTCTCTCCTCATTAGTGGAGGTGAAGGCCTTGCCCTGCATGAGGGTGCAGGTCAGAGATGGTGAGAGCAGGAGAGCTCCAGTCTTTGTCAGTCTTTTTTGAGCATCGAGTCACATCTGGCTTTTAGCTTTATGAGGGAAGATGAAGGAAGCCAGCTCTACTTTAGACTGTAGAAGGAAAAGACTCTGGGAAGACCTGAGAGATCTGGTAGTCTCTATCACACTCTTAATCCCAGCTTGCTACACAAGAAACTTTGGGCAATTTCCCCTTCAGTAGGATCTAGTGTTTCTCTCTCTCTCTGTCTCTCTGTCTGTCTCTGTCTCTCTGTCTCTGTCTTTCTGTCTCTGTCTCTCTCTCTCTCTGTCTTTCTCTCTGTTTCTCTCAGAGTTGCCTTCTTCAACTCTGTATTGTTTGGTATACATTCTTCTTTGCATACCTTCTCTGATTTCTGTTTTGCTGCCAATTTGGATAATTTTTTTTTTGGTAAGTGTTATGTATGTTCATTGTGGAACTGGTATTATGAAGGAAAGGGTTAAGCCTTGGATATAAAACTTGGGATCATGCTTAACTGCCAATAATGATATAGTAATCAGAAGTTAGCTTGAACCTGATCATATCCCTTAGAATAAAAATATTCGGAGAAGCAGGTAAGTATAATTTTAGCATGATACCACCTCTCTCTGAGAAGAGCATAGTGGCCTCTAGCCCCCAAATCCTGCTTCCTTTCTTAGCAGGAAATAGAGTTTCCCTTGGAGAAGGGTAGGAGGAGAAGGGGTTAGAAATATTTATTCTGTCTTCCTTACAGTCAAACAGTGACACATGCTACATGTTGGGGACAGCCCTTGCTACACTTGGAGCCTGTCTACATATGGAGAGATTTGTGTATAAGAAAGATATTAAAATAGAACTGGAAGGGAATGAGAATGGAAGTGGATGACCTGAAAAAAAAAAGGCTATTGCAATATTCAAGCTGGTGGTCACAAGGACTAGAGTGGGGGCAGTGGGAACAGGACTTGGGAGAATTTGAGTGTTATAAATTGTTGACCTGAAGGAAAGAACAAAAAAACCTTAATTCTGCAATTCAATGTTTCATACAAACTTCTCAATTTGTTTTTCAGATTTGTGCTCCATAATGGTGGTATGCAAACCTTCATGGTTCTTAAGACATTGTTGGGCTGAAGATGACCAAATTCTATCAGCTAAAAATATAACTTTGTCACCAAAAAAAAAAAAAGAGAAACTCTATAGACTCAATGGAACAATGGGGGTTACTTGCTTTGAATGGTACACTGAGGCATAATATTCTGCCAAAAATGATAAAGTATTGACATTATTATTTAATAAATGCTCATTTAAGTGACTGGCTCATGAACTCATTTTTAAGAAATTAGTTTTATTGATTCTTTTTGTTTCTACACCAGTCATTTCTAGATATAGCCTCCCTTGCCCCCTCCTGCCTCCCTTTCCCCCTCCCCCACCTTCCTTATCATGCCAGATGTGAATCATCCATTCCTTGTAACAGAAGAAAAACAAGGCAGCTAGGTGGCACAGCAGATAGAGTTTCAGGCTTGAAATTGGAAAGACTTATCTTCCTAAATTCAAATCTGGCCTCAGACACTTATTAGTTGACCCTGGGCAAGTCACTTCACCCTGTTTGCCTCAGTTTCCTCATTTGTAAGATGAGTTGGAGAAGGAAATGGCAGACCACTCCAGTATTTTTGCCAAGAAAACCCCAAATGGGGTCATGAAGAGGTGGACAAAACTGGAAGAACTTAAAAACAAAACATCACAGGGTTGTTTTGGGGTAGGAACTTGGTAAACCTCAAAACGTGTCAGTTATTATTATTATGATGATGATGATGCTACTATTTATATAATCAAATTATTCAAAGAATTTTCATATCCCTTATGTCATTTTTGCTTATCTGAAGTAAGTAGTGTAAAGAATATTATCTTTATTTGACAGCTAAGGAAATAGAGACTCAGAAGTGTGATGACTTGTTCAGACTTACAGAAAATGGAAATAAAACCCGGATCTTCGACCTCCTCATTAAAAGTTACTTTCACTACACAAATAACTTTCTAATAGTTAGAGAATTTCAATCCTGGAATATGCTGCCTTGAGCAGTAGTGAGCATCCAATATTTAGAAGTGTTCAAGTGGAGAAAGGGAAGTCCTTTGAAAATCTTGTAAGGTATCTTAGCAACCTGAGGGATTTGTTGAGTTGTTTCATGAAAGTAGCCTGTCTTCTCAAACTTATGCTTGGTAACCCACAGTGTCTAATAAATCTAGGTTTGTTGACTTTCTAGGTTTTAATAAGTACCAGTCAACACTTTTAGGATTAGTTCTTTTTATTGAATGTTTTCTTTGGCTGTTTCTACTTGTCTTTGCTCAACAGGATTTCTATGTGCCAGGACCTTAACGTACACCCGTTTTTGGATGAGGGAACTCAGTGAATCCTTAGAGTATCCTGACAAGGTTACTTACATATGGGAACAAGTGGATAAGCTGTGACTAGGAAGCCAGCTTTGTCTTCTTGCTGGGCTTTTGGCCAGGTATTTAGGGTGGCTATATGAAAGGCAGCACAAGAAGGTGTCTCCTGAGTTTGAAGGAAGCTCAGCTTCCTAGCATTGTCACTGTTTAGTCCCTGGGATCGTTTAGCTATTCAGCTGAGCAAGCTGTTTTCAGGTTCAAGACCAAAAGTCACTTTTTATCCCTTAGCACAGCTGTCCTACCATTTCCCAAAGGACACCTTTGGTACATGGCTACATCTCAAGAATTGTTTCCCTTATTGTATCTTAAAACTGCTTCTGACCCCATGCTGTACCAGCATTTACCTGACATATTCCTGATCCTTCTCTATCTTTTTTCTTTAAAAATTTTGAATTTATTTTTAATTTTCCTTTACTTTAAAAAAATTATTTTTAATTACATTAAAAATAATTTTTAACAATTTTTAAAAATGGAATTCTAAATTTTCTTTCCCTCTCTCCTTTGCCCCCTCCTTGAGAAGGCAAGCAATTTGATATATAAACTATACATGTACATTCATGTAAAACATTTCCTTATTAGCCATGCTGTAAAAGAAAACACAAACCAAACCCCATTCCCCCTAACCAGGAAAAACAAAGTAAAAAAGTATGTTTCAATCTGTATTCATATTCCATCAGTTCTTCCTCTAGAGGTAGATAGCATTTTTTTTTTTATCATTAGTCCTTCCAAATTGTCTTGGATCATTGTATTTCTGAAAATAGCTAAGTCATTCACAATCACCACTGCACAACATTGCTGTTACTGTGTACTGTATCCTGGTTCTGCTCAGTTCATTTTATATCAGTTCATGTGAGTCAACAGTTTTTTAGGAAACTCTCCTGCTTATCATTTCTTGTAGCATAATAGTATTCCACCACACTCATATACCATAACTTGTTCAGCCATTCCCCAATTGATGGGCATCCCCTCAATTTCTAATTTTCTGCAGCCACAAAAAGAGCTGCTAAAAATATTTTTGGACATATAAGTTCTTTTTCTTTTTCTTTGAACTCTTTGGAATACAGATCTAGTAGTGTTATTGCTGGGTCAAATGGTGTACACATTTTGATAGCCCTGTGGGTATACTTCCAAATTGCTTTCCATAATGGTTAGATCAGTTCACAACTATGCCAATAGTGCATTAATGTCCCAATTTTTCCACATCTCCTCCATTTGTCATTTTTTTTCTGTCATATCAGCCAAACTGATAGATATGAGGTGGTACCTCATTAATTTGCCTTTTTCTAATCAATAGTGATTTAGAAAATTATTTTCATATGACTATAGAGAGCTTTGATTTCTTCTGAAAACTGGTTGTATCATTTCACCATTTATTAATTGGGGAATGATCCATATTTTTATAAATTTGACTCAATTCCCTATATATTTGAGAAATGAGGCCTTTATCAGAGAAACTTGTAAAATTTTTTCCCTCAGTTTTCTGCTTTCCTTCTAATCTTGTTTATATTGGATTTGTTAATATAAAATTTTTTTAATTTAATGTAATCAAAATTCTCCATTTTACTTCCCATAATGTTCTCTACCTTAGTTTTATCACGGATTCTTTCTTTATCCATAGATCTGACATTTAAGATATTTCATGATCCTTTAATTTGTTTGTGATATCTTTATATCTAAATCAAGCTCCCATTTTGATCTTATCTTAGTATACAATGTGAGATTTATACCTTATTTCAATGTGAGATCTATACCTTATTTCTGCCAAACTGCTTTCCAGTTTTCCCAGCAATTTTTGTCAAATGCTGAGTTCTTGTCCCAAACACTTGGATCTTTCTGTTTATCAAACACTAGTTTACTATAACAACTTACTGTGTATTGTATACATAATCTATTCCAGTGGTCTACCACTCTATTTCTTAGTCAGTACCAGATCATTTTGATGATTATCACTTTGTAATATGGCTTGAGATCTGGTACTGGTAGGCCACCTTCCTTCAAAATTTTTTTCATTGATTCCCTTCATATTCTTGACCTTTTGTTCTTCCAGATGAATTTTGTTACTATTTTTTCTATATGAAATAATTTTTGGTAGTTTGATTGGTATGACTTCAAATAAGGAAATAAATTTTGGTAGAATTGTTATTCTCATCATATTGGCTTGACCTACGCATGTGCAATTAATATTTCTCCTTTTGTTTAGATCTAACTTTATTTGCATAAAAAGTATTTTGTAATTGTGTTCATATAGTTCCTGGATTTGTCTTGGTAAGTAGACTGCCAACTATTTTGTATTGTCTATAGTTATTTTAAATGGAATTTCTCTATCTTTTGCTGCTGGATTTTGTTGCTAATATATAGACATGCTGATGATTTATGTGGATTTATTTTATAATCTGCAACTTTGCTAAAACTTTTAATTATTTCAAGTAGTTTTTTAGTTGATGCTGTACGTATACCATCATATCATTTGCAAAAAGTGACAGTTCTGTTTCTTCATTGCCTATTCTAATTCCTTTAATTTCTGTTTCTTCTCTAATTGCTATAGGTAGTGTTTCTAGTACAATATTGAATAATAGTGGTTATAATGGGCATCTTTTCTTCACCCCTGATTGTATTGGGAAGACTTCTAGTTTATCTCCATTACACATAATGCTTGCTGATGGTTTTAGATAGATTCTACTTACCATTTTAAGGAAAGTTCCATTTATTCCTATGGTTTTTGGTATTTTTTAATAGGAATGAGTGTTGTATTTTGTCAAAAGCTTTTTATGTATCTATTGAGATGATGTGATTTTTTTTGTTTTTGTTATTGATGATCTTTTGTTTTCATAATGCCTTTTTTTTCTGGATATTTTTCTTCCCTTTCCCACCTAATGGGTCATCCTGTGTAACAAAGAATAAAACAGAGGAAAAGCAAACAGTTTAGAAAGACTGCTAAAAATTAGTATTTGTATAGTACTATAAGGTTTTTCAAGCACTTTACAAAATTATCTCATTTTCTTCTCACAATAACTCTATGAGGTAGTTTCTATTACTATCCTCAGTTTATAGATGAAGAAATTGAGGCAGATGAATTGTGATTCACCCATAGTCTCATAGCTAGTTCAATATCTGAGGTCACATTTGAACTCATATCTTTCTTACTGTAAGTCTAGGGCCCTATCAATTACACTAGCTGCTTCTAACCAATCAACCAGCTAAACAATCAACCAACTAATACATTAACTGAGTCTGACATTTATGAACCACTGTATTTTCCCTATTTCTCCAAAGAAGGGAGGGAGTGCTTTTTCCCCATCACTTTTCTTTGACCAAACTTGGCCATTATAATTATAAAACATTATTTTTGTTCTTCTTTTGTCCTTTCTATTTAAAATTGTTATATTTATTGTATATATTGTTTTCCTGGTTATGCTTACATCACTTTGCATCACTTCAAATGTCTTTTCATGCCTCTCAGAATTTTTCCTATTTGTCATTATTTACAACCCAGTAACATTATATTACATTCATTTACCCCGTTTTGTTGAACCATTCTCGAACTGATGAGAATTCACTTTCTTTCCTATTCTTTGCTACCACAAAAGGTATGACATGAAGATTTTGTTAGACATGTAAATGTTTTTTCTTTGGCTCCTTTAAAGTATATGCCTTGTTCTTTGGATTAAAAGGAATAGACAGTTTAGTTCCTTTTTAAGCACCATTCCAAATTATTTTCCTGAATGATTGGACCAATTTATAACTCTACCAATTAGTGTGCTTGACTTCTCAAAATACCTCTGATATTGACTATTTTCATCTTTTATTATCTTTGCCAGTTTTTTGGGTGTGAGGTGAAAATCAGGGTTGTTCTGATTTGCATTTCTCTTATCCTTAGCTGGAGCATTCTTTCACATGCTCGTTAATAATTTGCAATTATTCCCTTGAGTACTGATTGCTTATATACTTTGACCACATATCCATTTGAGAATGGCTTCCCATCTTATTTAACATTGGCATTAGTTCCTATGTACTTGGGAGGTTAGATCTCTATCAGAGATATTTGATCCAAAGATTTCCCCCATAGTTTACAGTTAGTTTGTGCAAAAGCTTTCCAATTTTATGTAATCGAAATAATCAGTTTTGTCTTTTGTGATTACCTTTTTCACTTGTTTGGCAAAGAATATTTCTCCTAGCCACAGCTGCAAAAGCTACCTTATCTACTTCTCATCCAACGTTGTTATTTTAGTGTATCTATGTGGAGCCTTTTGTAACACATGGTGTAATATGTTGGTATAAACCATTAGTTTCTGCCAAACTTCTTTTCAGTTGTCCTTAGCAGGTTTTGTTAAATAGCACATTCTTTCCCAAATAATTTAGGTTTTTGGTTTTACTGAACACTGAGTTATTGAGTTTGCTTCACCGTTTAGCACAATGTTTGGCACATAACAGGTGATTAATAAATGCTGATTGGTTATTTAGAATTTTTGTTTAGTCTCTTCTACTGTTCTTTTCTATTTTTTAACCATCATGAAATAATTTGGATAATTACTGTTTTATAACACAATTTGATTTGACTGGCCAATTCTCCTTTATTCCTACTTTTCTTCCTTACATTATTTCTCTTGAGATTCTAGACCTGTTGTTCCTTCGGATGAATTTTTTTCTGGTCTACCTTTATAAAGAATTCCCTTGATAGTTTGAATGGCTTAGTTACTAAGTCTGTAAATTCACTTAGGTAGTATTATTATTTTTAATTATACTGGCATCCATCTCTTTTCTAATCAAATTCCTAATTCCCTTTGACATAGAATTGGTCTACTTGCCATTATATTGGTCCCTCCATTAGCCATACTAACCTCTCAGAAACTCTTAAACCACTTAAGATGGCTTCCCTTTCAGCTATGATAAGTGTTAATTTCAAAACAATAGCCCTGACAGGCTTTTGACAGCTTCATTCTTTCCTGCAAGTGAGGATAAATTGGTCTGTGCAATATTTCTGGGTCTGGCACTTACAATTTTTCAATTAAATAAAAGATGTCAAGAGTCTGTTTTTTCTTGTTGCTATGTAGCATCTGGGCTTAACTCTCATTCTTTGCTTACCTTGTTCTGCTTTGGAAGGGAATTGGGGGTGCTGGGGAACCACTGGGGTGAGATCTAGTCAATTCATTCCATTTCCCCATATTTTCCCCAATGGAAATGTCTTTTCTCACAGTAAAGAATTATGCAGGAAGACAAATTGAGCTCTTAATGGCAAATCGTTCAGGTGCTGAATTGCAAGCAGAGCTTTTTCTTATCTATTTTTCTTTTTCTTTTTTTTTTTTTTTAGGTTATTGAGATGTTTACAGTGATACCTGATATAATAATTTGGCAAAAATCCTCTTAGGATATCCAGGAACTTAGACAACAACTGTACTGGGTGGGAATTGCTCGTGATGTCTGCACTTAATAATGACAGTGGTTAGTCAGTGAATTTGGGAATTAGAGTTGAGAAACTCTCTCCATGTCCTTCACTTGAAAATTATAAAACAGATGGCCAATTGGAACCTTATATATTTTGGTGTCGGAAGTAAATGCTGCCATAAGTGCTTATTTTATGCTAAAAGCCACCATCTGCTAGATGTCACCTCTTTGTACCTGCAGAAAAATGAATAAAATGAGAGGGGGAAACTTCTCCACTCTGACCTGAACACTCAGGCATAATGCATCCGAGATGATTTCCTATTCTATTTGACAAGCATTAATTCCGAAATGATGGCATCGAGGGACTTTTTGACGGCTCCAGTCTTTCACCCAAGTGGAGTGAATTGGGCTTTGTAGCATTTCTAGGTGGCATGGCATGGGGGCAGTGGAAGGAGGAGAGAACTGTAGTTGGATGAATTGTGTTGGCATCTTGGCATCACTACATGCGACCCATGTAGTTAGCTGACCATTCTGGGCCTCAGTTTCCTCCTTTATAAAATAAGGCGGTTAGATT
The DNA here is from genome assembly GCF_028583685.1 of Petaurus breviceps papuanus. Taxonomy (NCBI): domain Eukaryota; kingdom Metazoa; phylum Chordata; class Mammalia; order Diprotodontia; family Petauridae; genus Petaurus; species Petaurus breviceps. The sequence continues at coordinate 28,959,252 of NW_027186372.1, read as the reverse complement.
AGATGAACCCTAATCCTAATGGGCTACCAAACTTGAAAGTATGTTTTGTGGTGGTTCATGCTTTTGCTTTACTTAGGCTTGCCTTTGCACGTCTGTTCCTTGTGTCTGGAATGCACTCTTTCTATAACTCATACTGCCTCAGAAAACTATTTCTTACCTTTTTTTTTAATAGTCTGTTCACGTGCTTGCTCCTACAGGAAATCTATACCAGTCTTGCTAGTTGCAAGTAATTTCCTCCTCCAGAATTACTTTTTATATATGTAATTATGTAATTACTTTTTTGGGATACCTGTTGCTCCCCTCCCTCCCTCCATAGCATGTATTGGCTCAGTTTTGTTTTTGTTCTTTTGCCCCAGCACCCAGCACAGGAAACAGCACATTTTTCTTTTTTTCCTGGATGGGACCTTTGATTTTATGGGTGTGCCAGGGAGGACTTTTCCTCCACCAGTTCACATCTGTACCCATTTCGCATCTTACAATCTTAGAAGGTTAATGGGGGCACTAAGACCAGAGTCACATAGGCAGTATTTTGAGAGTTAATCCTTGAGTTCATGTTTTTCTAACTTCAAGGACTATGCTTGATCCAACAAGCCATGCATGGGATGGTGCCTCTCTCCTGGTACGTGGTGGGCACTTCATTAAACTAGAATTTGTTAAGTAGTCCACCTTTTTTGTGCAGTAATAGGGGAAAAAAGAAAGGAAAAAAACTGCTCCAGATTTTTTAATATCTAGTAAAAATGAAATTATTGCAGATGGTCTGAAAACAACTTTGTAGATAGTTGATTTATTCATTTAAGGGGGTGGGGGGTAAACAAGGAAAGAGCTGAGTTGGAAATCTGCTAAATTATTTGTTGTATCTCCATCTTTGCCGATGTAGCCATGAATGGTTCTCTCACTGTCTACCTTGGCTCTATCTCTAACCTGCTTTGTCTATTGTGACTACACACAACACTATTCTCTGGAACCACCACATTTCTCTCTCAAGAATTATTCACAATCATAGTGCTATTGAAATAAGCAGGACACAATGTCCCCCTACTTTTTGATCTCAGTAATGGAGCTCCTCACTCTAATCAACCCTATAGAATCACAGAATATAAGAATCATAAGGGATATTAAAAAAATAGAAAGCCTGTAGCTGGGGTGGGGGGACATTGAGCTATAAGATTAAGGCTACTAGGTAATGCAGTAGATAGACTGTGAGACTTACAGTCAAGATGTCCTGAGTTTGAATCCTACCTCAGGCACTGATTATATGTAAGAGCAAATCATTTAACCTCTATCTGCCTCAAGTTTCCTCATCTATAAAATGGGGATACTAACAGTCCTACACCATAGGATTGTGGTGAGGATTAACTGAGTTAACATAAGAAAAAGTACTTTGTAAACCTTAAAGCACTATATAAATTCTAGCTTTTATTCTTAGAACAGAACAGAGAACGTTGCATTTGGAAGTGACCTTATATATAAATTGACAGAACTGGAAGGAGCCTTATTCTTTAATAGAATGTTAGAGTTGGGAGAATGTCAGAGCTAGAAGAGACCTTCAAGGCCACCTAGTTCAACTCCTTCATCTTACAAATGATGAAATGAATGTCCTGACAAGGGAAGTGGCTTGACCAAGGCAATGAAAATGGTTAGGGACAGAGCTAGGACCAGTGCCCTCTCCTGCACTGAGCAAGAGAATTGCACTTTTCAAACTCTGACATCAGCCTTTGGTATAAGGATGGATATGGGAATCCAAGCTTCAATCACGGATCCTCCCATCATCTTAACTATGCCTATCCTTGGGCAAATCTGGGGAATTCTAGATCTTTGTGGTTATATTCTACACATGAGGATGATAAACCATGGCAGATTTAAATATAGGTCTGAGATATTTTATTCCAAAAGTGTTACTATTGTTTTTCTATGTAATCACCTCTTAACAAGCCAAACTTATTCTAGTGACTAACAACCATCCTGATTCCACACAGTCACTAGTGTATTTTGATATTCTGGGTCATCTCTGACTGGTGCCATGGAGTGAATATTTAAGTGACTCAAATATATGCAAACCAAAAGAGGAAATAATGAGAAACAACTATATATACAAGTATGGTAAATTTCAGTTGGTCTAATAACTCTTTATGAAGGTGAATAAAAATGATATTTTGCTGTCCATTCAGAAAAGTTTTCCAAAGAAGAAATGCTTCTATCCCATTTCTAAATAGTTCTGAAATTTTTAAAGGAAGAAATGATGCTGACCAACATATGGAAAAATGGTTAAAATATCTATTGATAAGAAAAATGCAAATGAAAATGACTGTGAAGTATCACTTAGTGTGTGTCAAATTGGCAAAAAGGATGAGAGACGAAAATACTCAGTGTTAAAAGGGCTATGGGAAGACACAGTACACACTGTTGGTGGAGCTGTGAACTTATCTGACTGCTCTGAAAAATCAATTTGAAATGATGTGAGAATAGTCACTAAATTGCTCACACTCTTTTGACCCAGCAGTCCTACTACTGGACAACATACAAGGAACATACATGAAGAGTTACATGTGTAGAGTATAGGTTGGTTAGACACATGTGTGATCAGGAAAAATACAAGGTTGTAGTAATACACACTTGTGATGTTGCACATATACTGATATCCTCTGGTGATATTAACATGCTACTTTGCTGGATATTTTCACTGAAGTATTCTCTTCAGTGAAGAGAGTTCTAATCTCTATTGGATGTCTACCTGGAACTGAAGCCGTTCTTTGTTGCCAACTGATATTTTTTTTAGCAGTAATATGATTTCTCCTTCATAGGGGTGCAGGTGAGGGTTTTTCAGAGATGGAAAAGACAGGAGATTATAATCAAAGAGGAGAATTTCAGACTTCAAGATCACGGATGGCAAACGCTGCTTAATAATATCCATCAATCAGTTGATGTCCACCAGTTATCAGAAAACCACTCATCAGAAAATGCCCTTGCTGATTTATCTAAGTGGGACTTCAGTTTCTGTATTTAACTGATGCCTTCTGCCTACATTAAAAATTGTTAGCACAACATAATGGAGTTGGTGGATCCTGGCAAAGTGATAAAATTGTTATTTTTTTCTGTTGTTATAAAGTCTAATTTTTTTAAACCTTGTGGTAGTACAAAAAAAAAAACCAGATGTCTTATAGACAGAACATTTGGGTACCAGATCCAACTCTGGTGTTTTTTAGTTATATTGTCTTGATCTGGTCATTCCTCCTCTCTGGGCCTCAACTTCCTCATCTGTAAAAAGATATTAATATTTACTGTACTCCCTCAGAGGGCCCTTGTGAGGAAAATGTAAGTGGCAAAGTGCTATATAAATTGAATGCTATTAATGCTATTACTGAGCTCTTAAAAAAGTACATTAAATAATGTACAGCAGGGCCTTTATTATTCACACTAATAGAGACATAGTTGTACAGCTAAATCATCAGGTGACAAATAGAGGTGTTCATAAAGGCATGATCTCTTAATTTATTGGTTGTTGCCAAAATTAGCCAGTGAATGTATTTAAACCCTTCTGCAAACAGACACATTAGTTTGGAGAGACAATGCAAGCCCTTTTGGTGGAAGCTAATAGTAAAATAATGAGGATAGCTACCTATGTTCTCATAGCAGTGGGTCGAGAGAGAGGTGAAGCTGTAGTACTGAGAGAAAACCTTCTTGGGGAGAAACTTAATGGAGAGTGAAGTCTAATAAATAAAACACAAGTAAAGATGCTTTATTCTGGGAAACAAACATCCAAACACCCGCAAACTCAAGTATAAAATGAAATTGTTTTTCCGGAGTCTGAGAAAGGAAGACAGTTCATTTAAAGAGAGAAATGCATTTTCCTCATTCAAACCGAATCCTTGTTATAATATAGCTTGATTCTTTTGAAACAAAGTCATCAATCAGTCAATAAATATTTATTAAGTATCTTCTATGTCTACTGTACTAAGTCCTGGGTATACAAATCAGAGAAAGAAAGACAGTCCCATGCTCTCATAGACCTTATGATCTAATAGAGAAAGATGACACAACATGAGGCCATGGTGGAGTCCAGTCTGTAGAGTATGAGTTGGTGGGAAAATAAGAGACAGGGCCTGTGAATCCTCTTTAAATGGGAGCTTTGGGAGGAGATTTTGCTCCTTTCTCCAGTCAAACAGGGAGGCAGAGAGCACAGATGATAATAATGAGGTGTAAGTACCAAAGCTCATGCCATTTCTGTGAGGATGTTTTCCCTGGTGATGAGGTTTCCTGGGGGGCATGCTCATGATGATGTTCAGTCCTAGAGAGTGCATCTGGGGAAATGAAGAGATGGCTGACCTGGGGGCCCTCTTTAAAAGGAGGCGTTGGGAGGAATTCTTTGCTCTGCTGATCCGATCTCTTGGGATGCTGAGTTTCTGATAATAAAATTTCCTGGGGGAATGACCACGGTGGAGTCCAGTCCCTCTGAACTACGTTGTTGCTTTCTGATACTTTCTTATCCATTCTTCCTCTCTCATTTTATTGGATTGTTCAATGAATTCATATTTAATACTATGATTGTTAGGTTTGTGGTCTCCTCCATTTATTTCTTTTGTATTGATTTTTAGCCCCCTTCCTCTTTTAAATCAGCACTTCATTCCTGAAATTAGTTTTGCTTATAAGAATTTCATTCCAATCAATTTCCACAGGCTCTCCTCTGCTACTTCAGTTTACCTGTCCTGTTTCAAGTCACTTGAATTAAGCTGTTAATTTTTTTTTTCTATCTTGGTCTATCCCCCTAATCTTTTTATATTTCTCAGCCCAAATAAGTTTATTGTTAGAAATCTTTCCCCTCCAACAGTCTTTTAGCTTCAGTGACATTCTTTTGTAGAACTCTTTTCTAAGAAGTTTTGTTACTTTGTCTTTCTCCTAATTTCAAGTTACTTCTACTCTGTTCTGAATTCTGTATTTTTATATTTCTTCTTCATTCTGTCTATATTTCTCATAAGAGGTAGAACCTCTGGAGTACCAGTTTTGACTCCATCTTCTATCCAGTTATTATGTTAATGCATCTTCCCTTTTGCTTGTGCATTATTTTATTTCATTTTTTGTTTTGTTTTATCTTTGATGAAGTCTTTTGCTGTACCTCACTCCTAATAGTATCAGTTTATAGAGGAAACAGTGATGTGTGGTGGGCATCTCAGTATCCTGAATCATGATGCACTTATAATAACCACTCATGATAAAGGCCAGTATCTATGTTTTTCCATCCTCCCCACTTTCCTACGTATTGACCTACTTTATTGACCCATATGCTTGTCTCCTAAGGTGGGATGCAATACTGGGAATTGTCATCCTTTTTTGGAGAACGTGGTTCATAGCAGCTGCTATGGGTATTGCATTGGCGAAATATATGCCCATTCCTCATAGATGGAATCATTATATGATCCCAGTTTTTTAGTTGCATTGGCTTGGTTTGTACAAAACCTTTTCAATTTAATATAATCAAAATCATTCATTTTGCATTTTATAATGCTATTTCTTGCTTGGTCATAAATTCTTCCTTTCTACATAGATCTGACAAGTAAACTATTCCTTGCTCTTCTAAGTTTGCTTATAGTATTAGCCTTTATATCTAAATCATGTATTCACTTTGACTTTATCTTGGTATAGGGTGTAAGATCTTGGTCTATGGCTAGTTTCTGCCATACTACTTTCCAGTTTTCCCAGTAGTTTTTGTTAAGTAATGAGTTCTTATCCCAGAAGCTGGAGTTTTGGGGTTTATTAAACAGTAGATTACTATAGTCATTGACTATTGTGTCTTGTGTACCTAACCTATCCCATTGATCCATTACTCTGTTTCTTAGCCAGTAACAAGGAGTTTTGATAATCGCTGCTTCATAATACAATTTAAGATCTAGTATGGCTAAGCCATCTTCCCTTGCATTTCTTTTCATTAATTCTCTTGAAATTCTGAACTTTTTGTTCTTCCAGATGAATTTTGTTACTATTTTTTCTAACTATATAAAAATAACTTTTGGTAGTTTAATTGGTTTGGCACTGAATAAGTAAATTAATTTAGGTAGAATTGTCATTTTTATTATATTAGTTTGGCCTACCCATGAGCAACTGATGTTTTTCCAATTATTTATATCTGACTTTATTTGTGTGAAAAGTGTTTTGCAATTATGTTCATATAGTTCCTGTGTTTGTTTTGGCAGGTAGACTCCCAAATATTTTATAATGTCTGTAGTAACTTACATGGAATTCCTCTTTTTATCTCTTGCTGTTGGGTTTTGTTAGTGATAACTAGAAATGCTGATGATTTATGTGGGTTTATTTAATATCCTGCAACTTTGCCAAATTTGTTTATTATTTCAAGTCATTTTTTACTTGATACTCTAGGATTCTCTAAGTATATTACCATATCATCTGCAAAGGGTGATAGCTTTGTTTCTACTTTGCCTATTGTAATTCCTTCAATTTCTTTTTCTTCTCTTATTACTAATGCTAACATTTCTAGTACAATATTGAAAAATAGTGGTGATAATGGATGGTCCCTGTTTTTTAACATAGACATTCTCTTATCCTGTAACTGTGGCGATTTTATTTAGTGACATCCTTTCTTTTCTTAGTCTAGAGTAAGACCGGACTTCCATTTCTACCCCCAACTAAATCTCTTCTCTCTATTCTTCTTACAGTACTCTTTCTTCTGTGGCTCTGCTCCAGACTTGTTGAGAGACTAAACAAACTTCTTATTTTCTCACTCCCTGGCTGCTAACTCTTGTTTTTCTTCTCTCTGATTGAACAAGGTCCCACCACATTATTCCTCCCTCTTTTCCATCCCAAGACATTGATTCATCTAAAGAGGTCTGTGGAATTTTAGACTATAAAAGATTAATTTAGTTCTTCCTTCTTGTCTCCTTTTTCTTTAAGGTATATTTAAATATTCAGTTCCTTACATACGTTTAATCCCTTAATTATTTCTTTTTGTTATTTGTTCTTTGATGCATTTTTTTTTATTATTGAACAATAGCCTAGAAACATATATATGAAAATTTATTTCATTGCTTAATCTTTTGTTGATAATTGTACTGTTTACTTTTCTTGTGTTTCTTCTATTTGGAGACCTTTCCTATTTATTTGGCTGGGCCTTGCAGGATATATTATTCTGGACTCCATCTTAAGCTCTTTTGATTTTGGGACTATCTTATTTCATCATTCTCTCTGATTTCTTGTGACTAAAATATAATCCTGCATTATTTTAAGTGAGGCTCCTTCATAGCTGAAAGCCTTTCTCATGGCTGTCTATAAGTTTTTTTTTTTGCCTTTTTTTGGAGGGCAATTGGAGATAAGTGACTTGCCCAAGGTCACAGGGCTAGTTTTTGTGTTAAGTGTCTGAGGCCGGCTTTGAACTCAGGTCCTCCTGATTCCAGGGCCAGTGCTCTATTCACTGCACCACCTAGCCGCCCCTGTAAGTTTTTTTGGCATTGAAAATTTTGAAATTGAACCATTATATTCCTTGCAGATTCAAGTTTGGTATTTGTCTCTGGTAGAAATTTGTCCCAGGAGCTTGCCCAAGTTTCTATGACATCAAGAAAGCCCTGAGGGAGAGAAGCAATGTGGTTCAGGGGGAAGAAAATTGAATTTGGAATCACAAAACTTGAATTTGATCCAGATATGCCATTTATTACATTGGATCCATACGTACTCTCCAGACTTTCTCTACCATGATGCAGAACTTCTTTGCCTGGAAACTTCACTCTACTCTTGGACTTCTAACATTGGAAGTACCCTTAACCCCTGAAGGCTCTTATTTTTCATTGGATGGTTCCTCCCAGAATCTCTATTTTTAGGAGGATATCCAGGCCACCCAAGTCTTCACTCCTCTCCAGGCTTTACACTTGATTCTCTAGACTTATTTTAAAATGTCCCCATGGATACTACTCTCCTTCCTTTCAGCTTCCTTTTATGTGTCTTCTCCTATTAGAATATAAACTCTTTGAGGGCGGGGATTGTCTTCCTGCTTATATTGATATATTTGCACATTCTTTTTTCAAGGCAGTTACTTAGGTTTTCATAGAATTCCTATGCTTTTGTAAAGTTGCTTTCTTTTGATTTTCTTCTACAACATTTTGATCCACTTCTGTATTTCAACATTCAAACATTTCATTCTCTTTATTCAGTGCTTCTGTTACTTTGGAGATCCTATCCTCTGTGTGCTGTAATTTATCAGCTTTTCCGTTTACCTTTGTTATTTTTTTCTTGGAGAATTATGTTTTCCAACTTGATTTACACCCTAATACTGCCATTAAAAATTTTGTTTCTCTTTGAACCATTATGGAGCTTCTTTCTAAAGCACCATGACCTCTGGGTAATTAATATAATTCACTTTTTGTCTGAGGGCTTTTGATTCATTGTTCTTCACAAAATAACACTTAGTTCAAGGTATTATGGTTCTTTTCTTGAGTGGTCTCATTTTTTCTTCTGTCTTTATGAACCTTACTATTAGTTTATCTACTTGGGAGCTTATACCCAGACATTCTCTCTTGGTCTTTTTGTTTTTCCGTCCCCTTCTTGTACTTCAATTAGTTCATCTTCCTCATTTTTTTTCTCTTCTTCTTTTCTCTACTGTAGTATAAACTTCTTCTATATAGACTTGTAAAAGTCTCTGCCTTCTTAAAATAGAGGTTTGAAGAAGACTGGGAGTCTGTATACAGTAAACTCTATTGGAACAGATTAGTTTCTGAAACACTTTTCTATGGGCCTGGACATCTCTTCTCCTCTAACTGGAGTTCTTTTACCATGTATTCATATCCCCCACCCCTACTCTTCAGTTGTGCTCTCTTCCATAAGGAGACTAGGCAGAATCAATGTGTCAGTGTGTTCCATCCCTTGTGGGACAGGGCTGGCATTCATGTTGAATCACTGCCACTGGGAAACCAGGCTGAGAACCCCACAAATGGGCCCTGAAGCACAAGACTATTGAGTTTTGTGGTTTTTTTTTTTTTTGCACTGGCCTATACCAACAGGGTAGACTAGAAGTGGGGAAGATGAGTGAAAGCTTTAAGTATTTGAGTTCTCTAATTTTATAATTCCTCATAGTTTTCTCCTTATTTTTTGGTCCTTCTTCCTTTCTCTACTGTGCTATGCACCTTTTTTTCCCTACATAGATGTCATAAAGTTTATTTTTTAAAACCACATTCATTCCTCCAAGTTTTCAATGTATCTTTTAAAATGTAGAATACAGTGCTCCAAATGTTATATGACCAAGGATGGTATGATCACTTCCCTTAATCCCTTGGGCACTATTCCTCTTTTTTTTTTTTTTAAGCAATCAGGATTAAGTAACTTGCTCAAGGTTACATGGCCAGTTATTTCTGGGTGTGGTGCTGAGTATCTGAGCCCGGGATTCGATCTCCAGGTCATCCCGACACTGGAGCCAGTGCTCTTACTCGCTGAGCCACCTGGCCACCCTGGCACTATTCCTCTTAATGTAGCCCAGGGTAGAATTAGCTACTTTGGCTTCTATGTGACATTGTTGACTCTTATTGATCCCCCACTTGATATTTAAATGTCACTAGGGTAAGGTAAGTCAATTTCTTTGTTAAACCAAGTGATGTGGCACAAACTTCCTTTGGTTTCATGTCTATAACCTATATTCCAGGCTGAAAGACCCAAGGGTCACTCTCAGAGGGAATACATTAAGCAAGATCATCTGCAAGACTGTACTCAGTAACCATTGCTCACCCACCATAGTCCTAAGCAAACTTGCTTCTAGGTAGGATTGACATACAGTGGCTCAGGAGCAGCTCTGGAACAAGGACAGAGTCAGAACAAAGTAAAGCAAGATGGCCGTCCTCCATTGCGCTTCATTTGGTTTTGAGGGTGGGGAATGGTAAGTGGATGTGGAAGAGAATAATTAAAGTGAAAGCTAGAAAAGAGCAGGAGATACGCTAGCTAGGCTCAGTGGCAGCTGCTTGCAGAGAGCTTTGGTACATTAGGCTTAGCTCTGGAGTGTCAGTAGCTACACATAGACTAGCCTATGCTACATTAACCAGAGCCCATAAACACTTCTAGAGAGAGAGAGAGGAAGAGTGGGTTTAATTGAATAAAATATGTCACTGGATTTGTCCCTGCCAGGCTCACTGTCGCTTGTTGACTTTTTCCACTGCCATTTGCTTTTTGAATGCAGAGAATGTACTCTCCTTTCAGGAAAGGTAAGTAAGGATGCTGAAAGTACTGCCCTTTCCTCCTATGGGATCAGAGATGGCCTCTTATGTGGCAGTAGGGGACAAACGGCATAGCCTGGAACGTCCTTCCTTTTTTCACCTCATGGAGTTTTATAGGCCTATGCTCCATATTTGTCTTGGTATCTAGAATTCTTCATGGCTAATGTATGTCATCCTAATGTGTAACACTTTTATCAAGATGACTGGATGGTGAAGTCCACTCCACTCAAGATTCGTTACCAAATATACTGTTTTCATCTGAAAATTATGGTCAAAGGGTGTCTTGGTCATGCAATGATGTCAGTCAGATAAGCCAATATGATGTAGGTGAAAGAATATTCATCCTGGAATTTAAAGACCAAGGCTTTCATTAACTGATGGTGCCGCTTACTGACTACATGACTTAAATTAAGCAAGTCCCTTCACCATTTGGGGAGTAGTATAAGGGGATAGTAATAAAGGGATAGTAAGTCTTTCACTGTTAACTTCATAGATTTGTTGTGAGGAAAGTGCTTTGTAAATCCTAAAGTGTTACAGAAATGTGAATTCTTTATTATAATTATATTTTAAGTCTTTACCCTAGAAAAGGTAATGCTCAAAAATCCCCAAATAGTAAGCTGATTCCATCACAGTACCAAAGATACTCAGAAGCCATAATCATGTTGAGAGGCACAGTATCCTTCAGCCTACCCAGAAACCAATACAAGATCAATATTTACTCACCAGCTTATCTGACTCTTTGCCTGAGTCTCTCCGCCACCCGTCTGGCTAGTTCTCACTACCAGCTTCCTGTGGGTTCTGCTTCCCTTCAGCAGTCTCCTCTCTCCACAGGCTCCATGTGACTACATTTAGCCTATTAGGGGGCAGAGTTAACTTTCAAAGCAGGGGAGGTCTTTAAACTGCCACCTACGTCTATTAAGGGGCAGGGAAGATGTTCAAATTACCTTTCCTATTACACCAAACTTCAGTGGCTTTAAGTTGCTTTCTGATTAAAATTTAAGTAAGTTAGAATGGCATTCAAGGCCTTCCAAAATCTGCTGCCATCTTACCTTTCCAAACTTATGATAGTTCTCCCCTTGCATATTCTAACTGGACTTTTCTTTGTCCCTCAAACTGCCTGGAATGAAATAAACTTCTTTCCCCATCTTCCCATCATCTTTCAAAGCTCTGTTTGAGTGCTCCTGCTTCCAAGATGCCTTTTCTGCTCCCTTGACCATTTGGTAGCAGCTCCTTCCTTCCTAGAAGGCTCCATATCATCTTGAGCTTTCTATGAGTTCTTTTTTTTAAAAAAAAATTTTTTTTAAAGCAATCAGGGTTAAGTAACTTGCTCAAGGTTACATGGCCAGGTGTTTCTGGGTGTAGTGCTGAGTGTCTGAGCCTGGGATTCGATCTCCAGGTCATCCCAACACTGAAGCTCTTATTCACTGAGCCACCTGGCCACCCCTAAACAATTGGGGTTAAGTAACTTGCTCAAGGTTACACGGCCAGGTGTTTCTGGGTGGGTGCTAAGTGTCTGAGCCTGGGATTCGATCTCCAGGTCATCTTGACACTGGAACCGGTGCTCTTACTCGCTGTGCTACCTGACCGCCCCTCTATGAGTTCTTAATAGTAATGTAGTGTTTGTGTTCATGTTTCACTCTTTTAGTTGATTGTAATCTCTCTGAAGGAAAGAACAATGCAGCTTTTCCATTTTTATATTTCCAGTATTGATCATAGTTCACTGTACACAGAAATTGCATAGTAAATATTTATTGAATGAATTGAATGTATTAATCTTTGGTGTATATATTGGAAGGAAAAATATTTGTCAACAACTATGTGATGCAGGTCATTTGCCAGAATATCTGTACTCTCTCTGTTTCTCAAGGCACCATCATAGAGTAAGAGCTGGAAGGGTTCTTAGAGGTTGACTGTTTTGTTCAGTAGTTTTCAGTTGTGTCCAACTCTTCATGACCCCATTTGGGGTTTTCTTGGCAGGAGATGGCATGGTTTGTCATTTCCTTCTCCAGCTCATTTTACAGATGAGGAAACTGAGGCAAACAGGGTTAAGTGACTTGCCCAGGGTTACACAGCTAAAAGGTGTTTGAGGTCAGATTTGAACTCAGGTCTTCCTGACCCAGTGCTCTATCTACTGTGCCACCTAGCTGCCCACAGCAGATTTTAGAGTTGGGCAAAATCACAAAGGTCATACAGGGGAAGGGAGGGGAATAAGCTTTTATATAATAGCTATTATGTGCCAGACATTGGACTATGATTTTTACAAATATTATGTCATATGATCCTCCTAATAACTCTGTGAAATAGGTGCTATTATGATCCTCATTTTACAGATAATAAAACTGAGGTAGGGAGAGGGTAAGTGACTTGCCTAAGGTCACATAGTAAGTGTCTGAAACTGGGTCAGAACTCAGGTCTTTCTGCTTCCACTCCCATAATTCTCTATCCACTGTGCCACCAACTCCCTCTATCAGGTGCATATAGTCAGATTCCCTCATTTTGCAGATGAGAAAATGAAGTGCAGATATTTGTCTGGAGCCACACAGGCAGTAAGTGTCAGAGACAGGATTTGAACCTATATTCTGTGAAGCCAGAGTCAGTTTTTAACCACTGCACTTTGCTGATGATCTACACTTAGTGAAGAAAACTATGCCACAGATAATCTGAAACACCGGATAGTTCAAACAAATTCCTCTTTGACTGGCCTGTCTAGTTATTTTTGTTTGGGGCTCAAATTGGCTTCTCCTGTCAACCAGTGGTATAGGTAGAAGGCCTTGGGAGTCAGACAGAAGCCATTCTGGGATGAAAACACTCCCTATAGAAAAGATGCCCAGCATGGGAGCTGACTGTGATCTCAATATCTCATTGCTGTTCAATTGTTTCAGTCATGTCTAAATCTTCATGACCCCATTTGGGGTCTTCTTGGCGAAGATCCTGGAGTGGTTTGCATTTCCTTCTCCAGCTCATTTTACAGATGAGGAACTGATGCAAACAGTGTTAAATGACTTGCCCAGGGTCACACAGCTAATAAGTGTCTGAGGTCATTCTGAATTCAGGTCTTCCTGTCTCCAGGTCTGGAATTCTATGCACCATGCCACTGACATCTCAGGCCCCAGGTATTGCTTCTCTGTTTTGCTTCAACAGACCAAGAAACAAGAAAACTATGAATGCCTTCAACAAAACTACCCCGTTAGCTCTCTAGGGGTGAAATGACTGTCATATCTGTCTGCAGGATTATAGTACACTTTAGCTTGTTTTTCCTTCGTCACCGTAGGGAGTCTTTGCCCACTCTGTGGAAAAGACTCTGGCTTGATTCTTCCTATTATTTTGGTTATCTTCAAAGGTTAGCTCCATTGACTGTATTTTTATGAGCCCCTTTACATCTGGCCATCTAGTTTCCAGCTGCCCTCCCTAGCTGGGTCTTGAATGGGTGACCTTATAACGGCAGGAGGCAAACATACACTTTTCCAATCTGCCAAGCTCAATATCTTTTTGCTTAAATGTTAGATGGATTTATGTTAGTGCTCTAGGAGGCAGTGATCCGGGGAGGAATTTGTGTCCCTAAGAGGGCTCCTGTCTTGTTAAAATGGCACTAGGAGTATGAGGTCACTTACCCAAAGCCACTCTCAGTGGCTGGAGTTATTCTTCTTTCTACCTTTCCCCACATTCATTTATCCATTCCAATTCTTTATGCATCCGGAGAACAGGAATAGAATAAGAGTCTATAGATGAGAGTCTGAGCTTTGGCCCCAACAGCCTTGTTTACTGTAAGACACAGTGTGGTTACACATGAGTGCTGCTATGTTTATATATGTCTGGGGCTTTCTGAATGAAAAACCAGGAGATTGGTAGATGATTCAGAACACAGGGATGGCTCAGTGCTTCATTCTTTTGCATAGCAAGTGTTAGAGGTTCCTATTCTGCATATAGGTTTGAAGAATCAATGGAGATCTGTCCTAGGCATGTTTTCTTTGAAAGCTCCTGACCTTTGGATAGTGATCACACTTCTATAATTCTCATAACTATTACTGATACAGGTATGACTTTATCAGTGTAGTCAATTGCTTCTGGAAAAAAACGGAGTGCTTAGAGTGGGCCCAAGGAATCAGAAAGATGTGGACAGGAATAATGGAATAAGATCCCAGTTCTATTTATTGTTCACCAGGCTCAGAACCCTAGCAGCCTGTTGGGGCCTACCAGACATTGTGCTCCCCGGGCATTAGGTCATGAGCTTCTTGAAGGTAGAGACTGTCTTTTGTCTTTTTTTGTGGCCTTAGCACTTAGCACAGGGCCTGGCACATAGTAGGGCTTGATAAATGTTGCTTGCTTGCTTGGCATAGGTTTCTAGGCATGAGGGGGTGGGGGTGACTTCATGTTTGGCTCTTGTAGCTGAAATACATAGAAGAGGCCAGGCAAGCTGTTTCAGGCTGGCCATAAGCTCACTGTATGTTTGGTGTCTGTATTCTTACTGTCTACCCAAGGGCATATGTATACTCCCCCTCCCCACTCTCCAGTGCATCGTAAACTTCTTTAGGGCAGACCTGGTTTTGGTTTCATCATTATATTCCTAGAGTCTAACAAAGTGCTTGCATACAGTAGGGGTTTGACACATGTTTATTGATTGTTAGATTGAATATTCAGTCTTAAAATGAAATCTGCCTCCACTGCTCTTGCTAGAGAGGTGGTGGGCTTCAGGTGCATTGAGATGAGGCATTTTCATGCTAGTCTGTTCTGTTTAACTATATTTTTGTTATAAGAGAGGATTTTGTTGAGGGCTGGCTGGTGTGGGCAGAGGGAGTGTATTGGAAAATGACAGCAGTGTTAAAAATCATTAATTTAACAAACAAGCCAAAAGATTAAGATGCCAGATATTCTCAGTGGACCTCAGATATAACTAATGAAAAAATAAACTGTAACCTGGGAAATATAACTTATTATGAAGGTTTACTAAGTGAGGAAGTATGATGCTATATGGAGAAATGAAAACAGCAAGATGGTAGTCATGCTGTAATCTGGAAAATGGAGGCACTTGGGGAGTAAGGATAGGTCACTGTGTCTTTAGCATCACAGGAGATGTTGTACCTAGTACACAGACACATTTTCAATTAATCTGGGTGATCTGGCTTATTGATCTTACATTACCCAGACTCTAATTTAATCTTCTTCTGTATCTGTCCTATCTTCCAACTATACCAGAAAATCCTTGGGTGCAGGGACTATGCCTTATATGTACATACATCATCAATGTCTAGCCCAGAGCCTTGGGCAGAGGAGGTGTTTATAAATGTTGCCAATTATGATTTTGCATCAGCTAGTGTTTGGCAGAACTGGGATGCAAATCTCTGTCTCCTGACTCCCACCCTTTTCTCTACTGTGCTAGGATGCCTCTTAACTCTCCAAATCACAATGTGAGGAAGGTTACTTCTGGGAAAGTTTCCTAGAAATAGTTAATCCCATCCATAGTATATAGAATCTTCTTAGACTTCTTCTAACACTTTCTTTTTATGACTTTTACCTGCACCATATTTTTCCTTCTTGAGCCTGAAACCATCTGTTTGACTGAGGTTTCTTGAGGTAGGGCCCAGCTGCTGGGCTATGGTAACTTTTCTGTTGACAGTGAATCTAAGAGATTATTGATTCATTTGACAAAACATCCTCTATTTTTTCCTTTCTCCTTTTTTAAAGAAAAATAGTCGTTATACAACAATGGAGAAGGAAATGGCAAATCACTTCAATACCTTTGCTAAGAAAACCACAAAATGGGGTCAATAGGAGTCAGGCACAACTGAAATGACTGTACAACAACTAGAAATATCATACAATAATAATAATAACAGTAGCAACAACAACAGTAAGAGTTGTAGTGCACCCTGTAAACATTTGCAATTTATAGGTTTGGTCCCCTGCATGGGTTGAGGGGTGGATTGATAACCTCAGGTTCTAGAGTACTCTGTGGCTTCATATTCTTACAACCATAATTCGGGGGCCCCTGCCAGTGTCCCAACATTTAATAGTTAGCTGACACACAATTAGGTCATAACAAAGGCATATACTAAGATATCAGTAGCTACAAAAAATTCTCACTATAAATCTAATAATGTACAGTCTCATATATACACACACATATTTATAGCATTAGTGGAAAGCGTGGGCATAGAGTTAGAATGCACTGGTAATGAGAGACACATGTAGGGATTACATATGGTCAAGACAGCTCATGCCTCTGGCACTGTAAGGCTCTAATGTCCTTTTTGCTTTTGTGGTGCCCTTATGATCCTTCCCATTGGATGTAGCATCTCTGCTACACAGTTCATTCATCTGGACTCCCTTTGGTCTACTCAAAAACCTCAAGGCCAATTCTCCTTTGAATCTGCTTGGTTCTCTCCTCTGCCACCAGAGGTCATGTCTGTAGGAGCTGTTTTCTTCCTCTAACTCTTTGTGACTGTGTCTTTATTGAGAGTATATCCTGTTTTTTTAAAGTCCTATGAGATGTGGCTTATGTTTGGCCAGTCAATAGCTGACTGTTCTTTAATTCCATCAAAGAAGACTTCAAAATTTATAAAGAGGTAATATGACCTTATAAAGGGTCTTTGCATTTTGTTTAACATATTAATGCCTTACTACCTGTCCCTGGGCAGCTAGATGGGGCAGCAGATAGGGCTGGAGGCAGGAAGACCTATAGGCTTGAGTTCCAATCTGACCATACTAGCTGTGTGACCCTGGGCACTAACCCTGTGTGCCTCAGTTTCCTCATCTGTAAAATGAGCTAAAGAAGGAAATGCAAATCATTCTAGTTTCTTTGCCAAGAAAACCCCAGATGGGGTCATGGAAAGTTGGACACAACTGAAATGACTGTACACCTTCCTACTGTGATTTTATCAACAAGACTAGGGATGAGAGGCAATTGGCAGGGAACAGGGGATGATGATGATGATGAAAAATCTGTATCCAAATATGTTAAGAGACTTTTTGGTTTCCTAAAAGCAAACTGGGTCAATGTGAAGAGCTCATTTAAAGCAATTAACACTTAAGCAATACCAGTCCTAATGAAAATTTGGAATTATCAAGTATACCATAGCACATATGAAAATTATCCTGGGGCGGCTAGGTGGTGCAGTGAATAGAGCACCAGCCCTGGAGTCAGGAGGACCTGAGTTCAAATCCGGCCTCAGACACATAACACAAAAACTAGCCATGTGACCTTGGGCAAGTCACTTAACCCCAATTGCCCTCCAGAAAGCAAAAAAAAAAATTATCCTAATAAAATCTAGTATGAATGGAACATAGGGTTCCATTCAATGTAATGCAGTTCCAGAAAGATAAACATTTCCTCACCAAAAAGAAGTATATTCTCAGAGCACATAATACAAGTTTAAAAAAAATTCTACAGAAATACTTCTGGAACAAGCAGAAATTATTTCACCAAGAATATTGAAGGCTGATACCAGGTACATGCTGTTGGAGTTGTCAAATGTAAACAAAATTGGTTTACTTCTGGATAGAGTTTATGAAATGGCTGAGATCCAAGAGTTGTATCCAGATGAATTCAGTCAATAATACGTCAACAAACAGGCCAGAAACTCAGTCTGAGTCCCACAGAGTTGTTTTTGGAAACAGAGGGGCTTCTGATGGCAATTCAAGACCAGGTTCTCATCACCAGAAATTACAGAAGGATTATTTTTAAGGAATCTGGAGTTGGTGATAAATGCAGATTATACAAAGGGATGTTAAAAACAAACAAACAATCCCGCCCTCAAACAACTTTGCAGCATTTCACAGTTCACTGTGAAGATTTAGTAACTACCACATACCAAGCAAGATGTAATCTAGTAGCTGGAATGGTACAACAGAAGCTTACTGACAGATGACAAATCCCCATACTACAAAAACAGACCTTAAAATATCTTTGAGAACTCCCCCAATAAACTGTACTGGAACCAGAGGATTATCACCGACAGAAATGTTGCTCACAATCTCCTAGACATATCATTGATCCATAAAACTGAAGAACAATACTTTTAATAGCTGTCACTGTACCAAATACCTATAATCTCTAAACTGTGTAGAATAAAACGCTTTAGAAATAGAGTCCTAGTGAAATAAATCAAAATCATATGGGAATAGGATGAGGTACATATATCATGTCATCCTGACTGTTATTGGAGTTGTTCTGGAGATGCTTTCCGTGAGTCTATGGAAGATGGGCTTGTATCTTAACACTTTTACAAAAATGTTATTTTACCTACTTGTTCAGTAGTATACAGAGCATGATACATCGTGTCCCAAATATCTTAGTGCAGTTTTGACCATAAGTAGCTTAAACTGTTTTTTTTTTTTTTTTGCCTTTTGGAGGGCAATTTGGGGTTAAGTGACTTGCCCAAGGTCACACGGCTAGTTTTTGTGTTTAGTGTCTGAGGCTGGATTTGAACTCAGGTCCTCCTGACTCCAGGGGTGGTGCTCTATTCACTGTGCCACCTAGCCGCCCACTTAAACTCTTTTAATACTTTAATAACTTAAGACTGTACTAAAGATTTTTGGGACATGTCACATACAGAAGAACAAGTGTAGTTTGTCCCAGGACTGTTTCTATCTGTCCTTTATTAAAAAAAAAAAAAGAAGAGAACAATACAATAGCAGTAGCAACAACAATAAATTATTATGGGATCACTGCTTGGCATCCACAGAGTATCAAGAGAACTAAAGATACTCCATCTCCCAACTCCAGGCATTTTCAATGCTTATCATCTCCCACACATGGAATAATCTCCCTCCTCATCTCTGCTTCCTGGCTTTCCTTCCTGTCCCAGCTAAAATCCCACCTTCTACAGGAAGCCTTTTCTGATTCCTCTAATTCCAGTGCCTTTTCTCTGTTGATTATTTCCAATTTATCCTGTACATTGCTTGTTTGTACATAGTTGTCTGTATGCTACCTCCCCTACTTCGATTGTAAACTCTTTGAGAGCAGGGACTGAGCTTGTAAATAATAGATGCTTATAAATGTTCACTGGCTGACTGAGTAGAGCAAACCCCTAGCACATTGGGTGGATTCCCAGTAGACAAAAATAGAAGTCACTGGACAAAATTCACACAGGATTTGCAAAGTATGTATGTGTTTAGATCTATATCTTTGGAGGGATATGACAAAAAATATGTTTGGTATAAAGGATAGTATTTGATTTATGATTACATAGTCCTGGGTTCAAATTCTATCTTCAATATCTACAAGCTTTATGATCATGGAGGAATAAGTCATATAATATCTTAGAGCTTTGGTTTCTTTGTCTGTAAAATGGGGATAATATTTGGATTATCTTGTAGTAGTTAATATGTATGTGTGTATATATATATATACACATATATGTATATATATATGTATAGCGACTACACAGGGTTGTGTGAAGCTCAAATGAGCTAATATATGTCAAGCACTCTATAAACCTGAAAGCCCTATATATAAATGCAGTTAGTGTTGCTATCTACATCAGAGAGATCATAAATCCACGGAAGTGTAGTTAATAACTAACTTACGTAATGCTTTAAGGTTGACAAAGCACTTGACATATATAATCTCTTTTAATGTTAAGTATAGAACTCATAGATATGGCTTCATTCCCTTGAGAAGGACATGAGTGATAAATCTAGTCATGAAACAACCATCAAGAATTCACTGAGCACCTACTATGCACCTAGACTTAGTCTAGGTTCTGTAAAAATACAGAAACACAAGATTATCCCTTTCCTCTTGGGATTTACAGAGTATTTAGGTAGACAAAGAACACATAAGGAACAACAGCATTACCCCCTCAACTCTAGTAGATTGTAAACTCTTTAAGAACTGAGACTGCTTCATGTTTGCATCCTTAGTGTCTTGCCCAAGACTTAGGAAAATTAATTTAAATATTATTAATATCAAAAGTAATAGTCTCTTCTCTATCAAAAGACTATCCTGACTATAAGAGAAGCCCTTCTAGAGAATCCTAGGAATGTCATTGTATTCCTGCTCTTAAAGCACTTTACTCTCAACTAGGTGGAACTAGGCTCCACCCCATGGAGTCTAAACTCTGTTTATCCTGTAAACAAAAACTAACTAATGCTAGTTCTGGCTACCTAAGTGACTCAACTCCCCTTTCACTTTCTCATTAAGGTTTGGGACAATTTGGATCCTGAAGGAAAAAACAACCAGAATGAAATGGATTTTTTGCTCAGATTGCCAAAGGTGGCTGAAACCTCACCACTAGGCCTAGTTCCTCACATGAACTCCCCTCACCCCTGCCCCCTCTTCCCCTTACCCCCTTCCCCCACTTTTTTTTCTCCTGAATGTATAAAATCCTTTCTGTAAGTTTTCTTGGTGTACTTGGTATACTTCTGCCATGTACTCAGATAAATGATAGTGCACCAGGCTTGTGACCTTCTTTATCTCAATTAAAGATGCCTTTTCCTCTATATTTTGATTAATTTTGAGTTTGACTTATTTACTAGGCAAGAGAAAGATTGCCCCTGTCCTGGAGGAATTTACAGAGCATTTGGGTAGAAAGACACATGTGAAAGGACAACATTATCCCCCATACTCCAGTAGACTGTAAGTTCTTTGAAAACTGAGACTGTTTTGGTCTTTACATCCTTAGTGCCTTGCCCATGGCTTAGCCCTTAGGAATTATTATACATATTAATAAAAGCTTATTGAATGAATGGATGTAGGGCAATCATATTAAGACTTCCCATTCACATGAGGCTTAAGAGCTTTCAAAGTCCTTTTTCTACTTGACCCTGTGAGTTAGCCAGAGCAAATATCGCCTCCACTTTAAAGATGAGGAAATTGGTTCAGAGAAAGGAAGTGAGTGACCCAGAGTCACACCATTGGTTAAGACTGAGTACAGCATTCTTTTCACTCTTAGGATAATTAGAGAAAACTTCAGATAAGAAATTATTTTATTTTGTTTTATGTTGGCCCAGACCTCTGATTTCACTGGGATAGGGAGTTCCCTGGGAGGAAACTTCTCTACTAATTCAGATTAACACTTTCTCTGCTATGTTTAGTCTTAGAGAGTTACCTGAGACAATGAGGGTCACATAGACAGGATATATCAGAAGTTGGACTCACTGCCTCCAAGGCTAGCCCTTTATCTGCTATGCTATATTGTCTCTTAGTGATATTATTATGTATAGCCAATTTTTTTTTTTTTTTTGCTTTTGGGAGGGGGGAAGGTAGAGCAATTGGGGTTAAGTGACTTGCCCAAGGTCACATGGCTAGTTTTGTGTTAAGTGTCTGAGGCCGGATTTGAACTCAGATCCTCCTGACTCCAGGCCTATTCATTCTATTCACTGTGCCACCTAGCTGACCCAATATAGACAAATTTAGATGGAAAATGGAGTTGAGACAGGCTGTAAGGCAGGACAGAATTTTCTAGTGATTGAGAAAATTCAACTGGTCAGATATTTCCTGGGATGTCCTTATGCCACCTGAGGAATAGAGGCAGGACAGTAGGTGAAAAGGCCTCTAGATGGAGAATCAAGAGACCAGGTGATCATTTCCAGCTCTACCAATAAGACAAGAATCAGGAAGGTCTATGAGGGAGTTACCACCATAGTCCAGATGTGTCATAATGAAAACTGATATTAGGGTGACAGCAGTAGGAAAGATGAAGAGATTCCAGAGATGTTGTTGAATTAAGGGAGAATCAGCAGGGCCTGATCATTGATTTAGAGAAATCTTAAAAACTGCCTAATAAACACTGGCTAGCCTTTATATAGTGCTTTAAGGTTTGCAAAGCATTTTATAAGTAGTATCTCATTTGATTCTTACAACAGCCCTGGGAGGTAGGTACTATTGTGGAGGAAACTGAGGAGCTAGAGATTAAGTAATAGCTAGTAAGTGTCTGAGGCAAGATTCAAATTCAGATCTTCCTGAGTCAAGGTCATACTTTATCCACAAGACCACCTACCTGCCTAGTCCAATTCTCTCTTTTTACAGTTGAGAAAACTTGAGACCAAGGGAGGTAAAACAACTTGCCCGAGGTCCCACCAGAAATAAACGTCAGAGGCAGGATTTGAACTCAGGTCTTCTGACTCCAGACTCCCACTGTTCCACATTCCACGTAAGAAATATATAAGAAATGAAAGAAGAAAAAGCAAAACATAGTACCAAGGTTCTGAACTTAGGTGGCTGAGGGGCTAGGGCAGGAGCAGCAGGTTTGCGGGGCTGTATAGGAGGTTCTGGTCTTGGTTTCATACCCAGATGACCTCTATTGTTCCCTTCAGATCTGGTATCCTGTGAGTGAACCATTGATTCAGTCATATAGTTGAGCACAGGCCAGGTAGATGAGCCAGCTTTTATAGTCCAGTCTGACTCAGCTGTGAGCATATAGAAAAGGTCAGAAAGAGATACAGAAATGACCTGAATAATGAAAACCAAATGTATTTATGGGATTTACAGTCCAGTGGCAAGCTGAGAACATAGTCGCAGAGCCCTTCCAGTGCCTGCCTGCCAAGGGATGGATTCAAGTAAATATGCCCAAAGCCAATGGAAGAGAGACTGTCTATGTGGGTGGGTAAGCAGCAAGGTGAGACAATTAGGCCTTTCCAAAGGGATGGAGGGAGAAGACCATTTCTCTCAAGAGGCTTTCTCTAGGTTATACTTTTTTTATTCTGACTGGATTCAAACCCTTTAGAAAAGTTTTCCCCAGAATAGCAGATGTAGAGGGACAACAACCTTCAGGAATTCTTCTATAAATAGGACATTGGTTATTACTTGGCTAAAGCAAACCAGAACTGTTCTTTTTTTTTTTTTCTCTGATAATGAGGGGCATAGTGTTTCTGGCCTTTAGGACACTCCATACTCATGTGATTGACAGAAGGAATGAAAACAGCATAGAAAAGAAAACCAGAATATCCACAGTAGTCCAAATATAAGCTGCATTCTTTCCCCTCTCTCCTTCACAAAATTGGCTTGTATAAAATCTAAATGCAGCCTGAAATGGGTGTTATTTTTTAGTATTACTAAAAGATACATATGTACACATATATAGTGAAAAATTATATATATCTATATTAATATACATATCCTATAAAAACTATACATATGTATATTCACTTTAAAGAGATTTTATTTTAGTGCTGTGGTCTTTATTCATAGACATCCTATATTTGGAATGAGATGTTATTTTCTCCCTCACCCTGCTACACATATTTCGAGTCAATTCAATTATATACATGTTCTAACACCTACCATCTATGTAAGGCACTGGGCTTGGCACTGGAGACACAAATGCAAAAAAGACATAGTCCCTGGCTTCAAGAGGTTTACAATCTAGTGTGTGTGAGAGAATATAACATGTTTACAAATAAATATGGCATAAGATAGAGTGGGATGTGGGAAAATCTAGGAAAGATCTCAACAGACTATTGAATGAAGATTTGTAGAGAAAGTCATTGCTTTCCTCTGGAAGGATGGGCAAGCAAATCAATTAGGGCTTCATGGAAGAGGTAGCCTCTGAACTGAGCCTTGAAGGAAGAGGAGTTCAGTAGAGATGCTAAGGGAATATTTGGTCACTATTACTGCTATCTCAAGTTGTGAACACAATTTAACAAACAAAAAAAACCTTTCATTTGTAATATGTACAAAGCACAGTGGTAGTCAGAGCGTTAGATAATAAAAACAATTCTCTTTCCTCAAGGAATTTACATTTTACTGCTACTAGAAAAATAATTAATATATTCAAATGGATATTGGTACATTGCTTGGGAATAAAAGGCCGTGTCCTTGCTTACTGTCATTTTGATCTCACAGAAAGATGTGTGTTTTAAAAATTTTATTCATGCTTTTTTTCCCCTTCTAAATCTCAGAGGAATTTCTGTGGCATTGTGGATAAAGTGCTGCGCTCGGAGTCAGGAAAACTCATCTTCCTGAGTTCAAATCTGTCCTCAGACACTTACTGACTTTGTGACCCTGAGCAAGTCACTTACCCTTGTTTGCCTCAATTTCCTCATCTGGAAATGGCAAACCACTCCAGTATTTTTGTCAAGAAAACCCCAAATAGGGTCATGAAGAGTCAGACATGACTGCAAAATGATCAAACAATGATTTCTGAATATGCCTCTTCTTCCATCCTTCCCCCCCTACCCCACCCCAGCAAGAGAGCCTTCCCTAGTAACAAATAATTAAGCAAAATCAACCAAGCAATGAACTGTGTCCACTTGCAGCTGCAACATTTCATACCCATGGTACTCCTGCCTCTTCAACAAAAGGAAGGAAGGACATTTCTAGAGTTAGGATTTTGAGAGCAAGAAGCTTTGAGACATTTCTTATCCTAGATAAATGTCCACAGAAGCCACTCAGTTCATTTTGATCCTTAATTATTGCAATGAATTGCCTGATAGCATAGCATCTCTGGACGAAGAGAGAGTGTTCAATTAATCCAAATTGATCAGCATT
Source organism: Petaurus breviceps papuanus (assembly GCF_028583685.1). Lineage (NCBI taxonomy): Eukaryota > Metazoa > Chordata > Mammalia > Diprotodontia > Petauridae > Petaurus > Petaurus breviceps. The sequence continues at coordinate 28,934,628 of NW_027186372.1, read as the reverse complement.
TCATTGTGTTATGATGTCTGGAAATAGTATGTTTCCTTAAAACTTCAGTGTGGCTCCTAGTGAGTAGGTGGCAAGTGGTCAGCAAGTCATTGCCACTTTAGGGAGATGACTGAAGGAAAGTTTGGTCCAATTGCTCCAAGAATAGGGAAGTCTCAAAAAAAAAAAAAGATGGCATAATTCATGACATGCAGCCATTCTTGCTCATCACCTTGCTAATCCTTCTTCTTCATCAATAAAAGATTAATTATTCAATGGCCTTTTTAGTTCCAAATTAGCCTGATGGTGTTTTTCTCAAAGGAAAAAGAGGACAATTTATGGAGAAAGGGCCTCGTTCTTAACAGAGAAGTTTGAAGGTTAGGGAGAATAGAACTAATGCTCCCTCCCTGAGGGAGCTTATTAAAATAATTCATGTAACTACTATCTTTTCTCTGCTGACTCCTAATTCTATACCACCGGGCCTATATATACAATTTTTTTTTTTACCCTGTTTCATCTTTCATTTACATCTGCCTACAAGACAGGGTGTTTGCATGTCTGATCATCACCTTGGACTTGAGATATTCAACTGTCATATTGATATTTTCCCCTCAAAAACTGCTTCACCTTCTCTTCCTATTTTTACCAAGGGGAAGTGCCTCACCCTATAAACCTTTTGAGTCATCTACTACTTCTCTTTCATCCATTACATCTTATCAATCATCGTCTTATTGATTCTGCCTGCCTAATTTATCTTGGATTGCTTCTTTTCATATTCAATCCCACTTCCAGCATTCATTTCTGGCCCTGATTAGTTCACATTTAGATGTGATTGCTTACCCAGAAAGACAATCAGATTCATGGATCAAGGCATGTCAAGGGTTTGGTTTCCTTGAGTTGGTGTTCAGTGATGGGTGAAAATCTAGAAAGTCAAGAAAGGACAAAGTCTTGGAGTCAATGGCAAAGTTTTCTAGATGAATTCTGAGAAGGATCTGGAATCTTAGAAATCTTAACCATGATCAGCAAGGTGTAAGGCCCAGGGATATAGCCTTGAATAAATGCAAGGATGCCTCATTTTACCCCAAAGAGTATAAGTTCATATAGGCTCAGCCATATCTTCCTTTCTGTGTGTTTCCTATAGTAAGTTCTATGGCGATAAGGACATTCAAGGGTTCCAAACTACTTCTGACTTAGCTTCTCAGCTTCCTAACATCTAAGGATGTGGGGTAGAGCTTACCTGCAGTTGGTAAAATTAATTTTCAGAACAGAGCTACAAACAGAAAATATCTGAGAGTAATAGAGAGCTAGTTGAGTCCCCTAAGACCTATTATAAAGAAGGCCAAATGGGTACTCAGGGCCTGAGCCAGCTCTCCTAGCCAGGTTGCAAAACAAGGGTCACTTCAGATGTCTGTTCTGCCCAATGTTAGCCAAAAACATTATTTTAGAGACCTTAATTTCCAACTACCTTCTCCTCTCTTCATTTTGTCCTGTTCTATCCTTCACGAATCCTGGTATGAGCTCATAAAGTCACAGTGGCATAGTAGAAAGGGTCCTGGACTTGGAGTTAGAATGAGTTTTTGGTTCAACTCAATTCAATTCAATTCAAATCAGTTCAATTCAGTTCCATTAATGTCAGTTAAGCTTTGTAAAGTTCTACTTCATTCAGTCCTCACAACAATTCTTTGAGGCCACTCTTACTGTTGCCTCTATTTTATAGATGAGGAAGAGGTTTCTAAGATTGGTTCTGTAACTTAGTCAGGGTCCCTTAGCTAGTTTAGGTGCTACCTCTGACAGTAGTCATGTGGCCTTGGATGAGTCACATCCCTTTTTCAAGTTGCAGTTTTCCTATCTGTAAAGTGGGTATAAAAATATTTGTGGCTTCCTTACCTCAGGGTATTTTGGTGAGAAAAGTCTTCTGAGAACTGCAAAGTACCAGAATGATGTGAATTGCTATTATTTTAAATTTTTTTTATTTTTTAAAGTCACAAGGAGCACTACCATCCAGTAGGTGTTTCTAAGCAAGAATGTGGTTCCATTGCTAACTCTTCTTTATGTCTTTTTAATAGTCACTCTCACAAAATGCTTAGGCTAGAGTTACTCATTTTCCTGCTTCTAGAATTTAATTAGAGGAGAAAAAACAAAGCTGTATTAAAGACTGCTTCTCTCTCTCTCTTTTTTTAACAGGCATTGTATTTGGGGCAAGAAGGAATACTGCCTTTAAAATGCTGATGCAAGTATTATACAATCAGAATCCTTTCCCTTCTTTAATCACCCTCTCCTAATATGTTTGTTGTTTCTACCTATTAAAACTTAAGTTTCTTGAGGACAGTAATGTCACTATTTATATCTTCCATTCTTAACACATTGAAGGCTCTATAAATGCATATTCATCCATCCATCTATCCATCCATCCATCCACCCATCCATCCATCCACCCACCCACCCACCCACCCACCCATCCATCCATCCATCCATCCATCCCCATCCATCCATCCATCCCCATCCATCCATCCATCCATCCATCCATCCATCCATCCATCCATCCATCCATTCATCCATCTATCCATCCATTCTGTGGCACCTAAACTTGTGTACTTCAGAGAATATACAAAACCTTCCCAGGGTTTCAGTGTTAACTTTGAGTCTGAGAAGCCTCAGACACTTACTAGCTGTGTGACCTTGGGCAAGACACTTAACCCTGTTTGCCTCAGTTTCCTCATCTATAAAACGAACTGGAGAAGGAAATAGTAAACCACTCTGATATCTTTGCCAAGAAAACCCCAAAAGGGACCATGAAGAGTCAGACATGCTGAAAATTACCAAACAACAAATAGGAAGCTCATTTGTACCCTCCCTCAATTGAGATATTATTCATATCTCAGAAGTTTGCAGAGGAACAATATGAGGTTCTGCCTCTGCTAATGTTCAAGATCTCATTAGTTAACCATGCAGGATAAGGTGCTGAACTTGGATTCAGAAAGACCTGGGTTCAGACAAGTTCTTTACCCTTTCTGAGCCTTCAGTAACTCTCTAAGGCTTTAAGTCATACAGAGATTCCATCTGTCAGTGGAGGGAGTCCCCACATTAATGAAATCACAGGTCCCTTACAGGTATTGATGTAACGTAAGTCACCTCTTCAGGTTGATAGTCGGTTCTGGGCAGCCCCTGAACCTGTCTTGTAATGCATTGACTACTATCTCATTTGAGGTCTGGGGTTTATTCCAGGTCAATTTCCAGTGGAATGTTTTAATCTGTTCATAGCTCCTATTACCTATGCAGCTTGGTAGTCAATGATCAGTTGCTTCCAATTCACAATTGGACTGTTTATATTTTGTTAAGATTTTCCCCTGGTGTGATATTTCCAGTTTTCATATCAGAGGGAACATTTGTATTTCCATAAACATTTCAAGTTCTTTTCATGTGAAATTACCTTGGCCTACCTTCTCTGAGAGCTTCTTGAGTAATGGGTGGCAAAGAGCTCTGTTGTGCCTGATAACCAAGACTTCCCTTTCCTGGGTGGCCTTGATGGCTACAGTTCTAGAAGGCTGCATCTGAGGCTGCGCTCTGGTCATCCAGGGAGCTGAGTGAGTTGTTAAACGGTGGTTAAAGGAATCAGAAACACTGCTGATGGAAGCTGAGAGGATGCTCATCAGTGTGGCTCTGGCTTTCTTGGCAAAGGACCTGCTGGAGAGAGCCATGTCTGCTGCCAAATATTTTTATGGTGGGCTCTCATCCAGACCATATTAGCTGTCAGGGAGTCTTCATCCCCTGGACTCCATATGATGATCTGTTTTCCAGGATACTCTCCCTGGTTGTTAATTAATGTACCACCTGCTGTGGAGGTCCTCACTCAAGGGCCAAGTCTGTGGGTTTGCATGGGAAACAGAGGCTTTATACAAGCCAGGTGGATTAAGGAGGAGGAGGGGTCTCTGGTGTCTGAAAAGATTCATGAACAGCCTGGAAGACAACAGAACCTTCATTTATTACCTCATGTCTCCTGGGCAGCCTCAAACATCCAGAGAAACTAGTCTCAGACTCTATAAACTCTGCAATAATGACTCCCACAGAGCCTGGGGTACAGTCTTTCTTTTCCTGTTTCACAATATACTGTGGATTTAGTGTCCCTAGAACCAAAATTGGCTGGATGAAGAGGTACCTGCTCTAAGCTTATTTGGTGATGAAGCCCCTCCTTATTTGTCATTCTTTCCTCTCTGCTTTTTTCTATATATATCCCTAGCAAATTCTCCAAAACAACCAAGAATGGTCAATAAGTGATTCTGGAAGAAAAACACCTAATGAGGCTCACTCAAAGAATGAAGGACTGGTGGTGTTGTGACAACTTTGGCCTCGTGCCTCATGAGACTTCCTCATTATTTTTGACCTTGCAACACTACTGACCACTTTAACAAACATAAAAGAACAGTACACAAGGCCATGACTACTTCCTTAGGAAAATAAGAAAATGATTTATATCTGGAAGGGACTTTAGAAACTGTATAATGCAATGTTCTTATTTTACAGATGAGGAAATTGAAGCCCAAGGAGGTGAAGTGACTTGGTGAAGGACATACAGTTAGTGTTGTAGAGGAGGGATGGCTAGGTGGCACAGTGAATAGAGTGCCGGCTCTGGAGTCAGGGGGATCTGAGTTCGGATCCGGCCTCAGATACTTAACACACACACACATACACACACACACAAACTAGCTGTGTGACCTTGGGCAAGTCACTTAACCCCAATTGCCCTACATTCCCCCTTCCAAAAAGAAAAAAAAAGTGTTGTAGAAGAAATCTGAACTCAGTTCTTTTGACTCTAGAGTCCATCTTAGAAAACCTAAACTCTTAAACATTTTTTTAAACAAAGTGATCTATTATGAACTCATATTTAAACAATATAACTGATCATACAAACAAGTGAAATATCTTAAAAAGCAACATCAGTATACTTGTCTATAGCTCTTTAAGTGTAAAAAGCACTTGGCTATGAGGTAAATGGTACAAGTATTATTATTATTTCCATTTTATAGATGAAGAAACTGAAGCTTAGACAAGAAATGAGTAGTTGCCCAAGGGTCATAGGATTAATGTCTCAGCATCAGAACCTGGACTCATTTTTTTAAATTTTATTTTTATTTTAAAGCAATTGAGGTTAAGCAACTTGCCAAAGGTTACACGGCCAGTTATTTTGTGTGGGTGTTAAGTATCTGAGGCCAGAACCGATCCTGGGTCTCCTGACGCTAGGGCCAGCACTCTTACTCACTGCACCACCTAGCTGCCCCCTCATTTTGTTTTTTAAAGACACATGCTTTTTCCAATACATGGTAGTGCTACTCAGAGTACATTAAGTTATACCAACTTATTCATCTTCCCTCTCTGCTACCTTTTGACCTCTTCTTTGTCCATCCCTGCCCATATGCCTCTTTCAATTTATGTAGCTGTAATCAACATGCATTTTGTTTTTCTAGTTCTGCTTTATTTGTGTCATATTATTCATTTCTCTATTTCTTTATATTTCTCATAGCTGGCTTTCTTAGCTGCAGCAGAAAATTCCATTTCATTAACATTCTATGGTATTGTTTGTTTGGCTATTTCCCTACTGTTGGACATTAAGATTGTATCTAATTTTCACTCTAACAAAAATAATTCAGCTATAAATACCCCTGTATAGATAATTCTGTTTTCTTTTTTCTTTCTGAAATGCTCTTAGGGTACATTCTCAGTAGTAGGATTATTGGCACAAAGGGCTTAATTATTTTGATAACTTCAGAATTTGTTTTAAATTGGTCCAATCTTTTTGCAGAACAATTTACAATTCCATCATCAATGTATAATGTTACTGTTCCCCTATGACCCTCTTTACCAGCAATAAGCTTTGTAATTTTTGTTTACTCCTGAGTATGAGGTGTATCAGATAATGTGCGTTCCTCTGATTATTAGGAGATTGAACACTTAAAAACATTATTTGGAGTTTGTTTATCCCTTTAAAAATCGATTATTCCTATCCTTTGACCACTCAGTCACAAGCGATTTGGCTGACAAATTACCATAAAGCATTTTTTTTTATCAGCTCCTTGTATATTTTAGAAAACCCAGGAGACTTCTATATTTGCTATAAATATTTTCCACCAATTTTGTAAAAGCAAAAACAAATAAACTACCCAGAACTCTCTAGCTTCTACTCACAGGCATTTCTCTATATGTCACATGAATGAATGTCTTAGACCAAAACAATTCCTGAATATTAGCTGTGCTTCTAGGTCTAGTGTTAGTCTTAAAGGTAGGTGAATGCATAAAATTGTTGGGGGGAGAGAGAGGAAGAGGGAAGAGAAAAGTGAAAGAAAAGAGAAGTAAAAACAGAGAGAGATAAAAGAGGAAAATATGTGAGAGAAAAGAGAGGGAATATGGGAAAGAGAAGAGGAAAAGTAGAGAGGAGAAAAGAGGAATAAAGAAAAAGAAATTAGAGACATAAAAATGAGAGAGAGAAGAAAGAGATTAAAGAGAAAAGAGGGACAGAGGGAATTAAAGATGAGCATAGAAGATGAAAGGAGACATTTATGAGCTTGAGTATGTCCAGAAAAGGGAGAGAAGGATGATGAGGGTACTCAAAGCTGTATCATATGAAGGACTGGTCAAAGGAATGAGGGATATTTTCTTAAAGAAAAGAGATCTTTGGGTAGAGAGAAGGACATAATTGCTAGCTTCAGTTATTGAAAGAGATATCTTAGGAAAAAGGATTTAGACTTATTCTGCTTGGACACAGGGAAGAACTAGTTGAAATTTTTGGAAACTACATGGAGCTAGATTTCAGCTCAGTGTAAGAAATAATTTATTTTTAAAAATTAATTTTATAGATGTCTTTAATTTTTCCATCAAATTAATTTCTGATGGAAAAAGTCTAATTTTATGAAGTCTGTTAGTTGTGCATATTTTATTGACCTGACATTGCAAGAAAGAACCAAACAAGGAGTTCAGGAACAACATTTATTAGTTTTCTAGTTTTAAAAAAAATCCCCTAAATTTAATTTTATTACTTTTTCCAAGGAACACATATTTATTTTCTCTCCTGACCACTCACTGCCTCCCCCAAGCAATTAAAAAAGGAAAAATGAAACCTCTATAACCCATATGCAAAATAAAAATATAAAACCAAATTCCCCTTAGCCATGTCCAAAAATGAATGTTTGATTCTGCATTTTGAGTCTATAACCTCTCAGGCAAGGGGTGATGGACATCTTCAGTCCTTTGGAATCATGGTTTGTCATTGAGTTGATCAGAGGTCTAAAGTATTTTGAAGTTGTGTCTCTTTATGATGTTATTGTCATTGTATTATTGACACAATACTGGCAACAGTTTGCACAATTGGCACAATGTCATTGTCCTGGTTCTACTCACTTCACTCTGCATCAGCTTGTGCAGAGATCTTCCCAGTTTCCTTAAATATTGTCCATTTAGTTATTTCTTGTGGCTCAATTATCTTCCATTTTGTTATTATAACAATTTGTTTAACTATTCTCCAATATGTCGTCCCTCTCTTAGTTTCCAATCTTTTTGCTACTACAAAATGAACTACTATAAATATTTTTGTACAGAAGTCCTTTTTTTCCTCTTAATTTGATCTCATTGGTGGTTTATAGACCAAAGAATGGTATAGCTAGAATAGAGGGTTTAGTTTAGTGACTTGCATCTAGTTCCAAGTTGTTTTCCATATTCATGAGTCTATTTTCCTCAACCTTTCCAACATTTGTCATCTCTCTATTTTGTCATCTTTGCTAGTCTGATGGATGTGAGGTAGAACCTCAGAGCTGCTTTAATACACAATTTTTGAATTATTAGTGATTTGGAGCATTTTTCACATGGTTGTCGATAGCTTGGATTTCCCCCTTAGAAAACTTGCCTGCTCGTATCCTTTGACCATTTATCTACTGGGATATGGCTCTTAGTCTTAAAAAATTTGAATCAGTTCCTTGTATATCTTGGATATGAGAACTTTATCAGAGAAACTTGCTGCAAAGATTTTTTTCCTCCAGTTATATTTTTCTACCAATTTAAAATGCATTGTTTTTGTTTGTACAAAAACTCTTAAGTTTTATGTATTCAAAATGGTAAATTTTTTACTTTCTGAGATACTTTCTATTCCTTGTATGATCATGAACTATTCCCTTATCCATAAATTTCTTCCTAGCTCCTCTAATTTGCACATTTTCACCTTTTATGTCTAAATCAAATATCCATTTGGAATATGTCTTGGCATACAGTGTGTAATATTAGTTTATGCCTAATTTCCCTTGGACTGATTCTCAATTTAAGAAAGAACTTTTAAGCAATCAAGGCTGTAAAAAATGAAAAAAAGCTGTGTAATGATGCAGTGAGCTCCCTGTCACTAGGGATGTTTAAGTAAAGACTGCATGGGAGTGTTATAGTGGGGATTCCTGAATGGGCTGGAGATGACCTTTGAAGCCCCTTCTAAATAAGATTCCATTTGTGATTGAAGGTAAAGAGAAGAGAGGAAAATTGAAGAGAGAGATGAGTAAATTTCACCTTTTAGCCAAGTCAGCCAAATCTTCTAAACATATTGGCTACTTAGCTAGCAGGTGCAGCAGGAGTGAGTTGATTTTTTAATACCCAAGGGCTAATGCTCCCAGATGGTTCAAGATACCTACCTGTGTGTACAAAAACTAAGCAATCATCTTGCCTTCCCAGGCCACCTGGAAACAGCAGGAACCCTTGTAGGCATAATTGTACCTTCAAATTTTAGCAGAATGTTCAGGCATTTCCAACTTCTAGAGCCTGCATCAGGATCCTGCATCTTTAAAGAAAAATGTTTAGAAAAGAAAGCACTATCAGATCTCATTCTCTAAAATCAGTGCTTGGAACACTGAAATTGAGGATTAACTCCTAGGACCCAGGGCCCCATGCTTTGTTCAGCACTTGGCTGCCAAGGCTCCATGGTTTAAAGAGAAAGGCAGTGGTTTGGGAATAGGAAGACTTGGGTTTGAGCCTAGGCTGTGCAACTTACCAAGTCTATTCCAAAAACATTATTAATGGCATACTATATGCAAGGCATTTTTCTAGTTTTGAGGATGCAAAATATAACCAAACAATCCCTGCCCTCAAGTAGCTTACATTTAATTACTCTGTGTGTATTTGGAATATAATACATATAGAAATAAGTAAATACAAAATAAATGCCAAATGGTAACATGAAGTAATTTCAAGAGGGTGAGAATTCTCCTTGGAGGGAAGGGCAAGAAAGGTCTCATGTAGGGGGGGAGGCCTATGATCTGTACTTTGATGGAAGCTGAGCTTTCTACCTTGAGAAAGTCATTATCCCTCTCTGAGCCCCTATATTTTCATCTGCAAAATGGATATAATAATTGCATTAACCTACCTTAGATAGGTGTTGTGGCTTGTGAATTGTAGAGTGCAATAGAAATGTGAATTATTGTTATTGATAATAATAACTCTCATGGCACTCCATGGAGAAACAAATGAATCCCATTTATAGTTTCTGCCTCCTTCTAAAGAGAGAATAAAAAGAACTTGACTCCTTTAGAAAAAAAAAAAATTAACTTGGCTTTCAAAGTCCCTAGAGTTATAACAATGAGAAGTACATAGGGCTGCCCTTTGACAGAAAAGGAAAGTGTATGAGAAAGAATTAAGTATGACTGTGTATATATATTCTGTGGCACATTGAGAATGTGGATATCACAAACAATTAGATAGAACAAGTTTCTCAAACTAGAAGGCACTCGCTTGAAAAGGCCTGGCCCTTGGAGGCTTGAGGATAAATGACTTTTTCCACAACAGGTAATTAGCTCACGTAGCAGGTTCCCAAGGGTAGCCACAAAAAGTTGATTTACATGGACAGTGGCAAGGAATTGTTTCACCACTACTTCCTTGAGATGGGCAGAAAGAAGGGAGTACTTGTAGAATTATACCATCTTGAATCAAGTCATGTGTGAGGGATGGTGGAAGGATATGGGAGGGCCGAAGTTCAAGAATGTAAGGTAGCTGTGACATGAAAGAAGATGTATTTATACAGCAACTTATAGGTTAGGAATGCCTTTCATTTCCCGTCGCCGCATTTGACCTTCAGAATGACCTTGTGAGATAGGTGATGCATATTTACGATGAGCTCCTTTTTCACTTCCTCTTATTAGAATCTCTGGTTTCTTTAAAGTCTAGTTCAAGCATTACATTTGTTATGAGGACACTACTGGTTCCCACAACTACTAATCGCTCTCCCCTTCTTCCATCAAGATCACCTTATGTTTATTTTGAATATATGTATTTATGTATATGTAGCATTCTTTACTGGCCTAATTCCCCATGTCCCACTGGCATGTGGATTGGGACCCCAGAGGGCAACTGATTACTTCCCTTAGGATTCTTGTAGGTAAACCTGAGGGGCTCAGTACCATCACCTATGAGCCCCTGTCTGGTGGGCTAATAAATATCAATTGACCAGTTTTCATAAATTTGCTTTTACAAAGGAATATTTACTGATAGGTATAGAAAGGGCAGAAGCTATAAAAATGCTTTTCCATCCCCAACTCAAGGGAACACTCTATCCTTACACACAAGTGATCCATGAGGAGAGGGGGCTGAAATTTCAAGAGTTCATGTGACTAAAGGGTAAACTCACGGCTCCTGGTTATTTTTCCCCTCGTTTTTTTGGAGTCTTCATGGGCCCCACCTTAGGTATAGCTTTCTACTGGACTCTGTGGATCCTTGGAGAATCCTGAATCTGTCTTTTCTGGTATGATACTGTTGTCAGCTACCTCATACCTTGTTGCCACATCAACACCTAACATCTATTACTATATCAATTAAGCTAATAAAATAATAATATAGTGTTGACCATGTGCCAACCAATGTATTAAGTGCTGGGTGCCACGGACACCCAGCTCCAGCACACACCATCATCCTTGGATGCTAAAGGAACCTTGGCATATTCTGATCACTCCAAGTTGACAAGGTCAGTGAGTCAATGGGTGGGAGAGAAATTCAGTTCTCCATCTCTTCCCCTGCCCAATTTCCTCGTCCAAAATTCACCTTTCCTGGTATGGGAGTGCTAGATAGTGCATTATGCCTATAAAAAGAGTTATGCCTGTTCCTTTCAACCAATTACAAGTCACTTCTCTTGTGACATCATCTATTTTCATTCAATAATTGAAGGACTCACTTCTTAAATATTGATTAAGGACTTGTAATTATTTCATATCCCTTCTCCCCCACCCTACTGATTGATTTAATCTAGCTGTCTGGGCCTTCTATGATTAATTGGGGGTGTATACTTACATGTGTCTTCTCTGATAGAATTCAAATTCCTTGAAGGAGTTTTATGTTTGTCCTTGTATCCTCAGTGCCTAGTAGCGTGCTTGGGGCATAGCAGATACTTAATAATGCTTGTTAATTGATTGCTGCTTGTTTGCAGATCTGTGATTTCTTCAGCATTTGTAGGAAACTCTCTTTACCAATACAGATGAACAAGCACTCTGAAAGTTATCCATCAATAACCATTTAGTAAACATTTACTATGTGCCAACACTGTCCTAGGTACTGGGGTTATTGAGGACAAAAGTTAAGCAAGTTCTTGTTGTCAAGGAGCTTATAATCCATCAGAAGGGACAACATATATGTCTATACATTTAGAAGGAGGGGCAGCTAGGTGGTGCAGTGATCCTGGGCAAGTCACTTAAACCCTGTTTGCCTAGTTTACCTCCTCTATAAACTGAGTATGACAGTAACACCTAACTCCCAGGGTTGTTGAGAGGATCAGATGAGACAATATTTGTAAAGCACTTAATACGTTGGTTGGCACATAGTCAGCACTATGTTACTATTTTATTAGCTTAATTGATATAGTAATAGATGTTAGGTGTTGATGTGGCAACAGGGTGTCAGTACCCAATAATCCCCTTTTAGAGTATGAGCACCTTTTTTCTGATTGATCCAGAATGGGCAATAATATGGATTGAGACAAAAATTGAGCATGCCTTGGGAACTTTACATGGTTAAGGCCTGCAAACAGGGCTTAATGGATATCCTGAAAAATGTTTAACGACTGACTAAAAAAAACAAAAAAGGAAATAGGACACACTTTTAAATTTAGTCTGTATTATTAACATTTTCCCATCAATTCTTAAGTTCAGACAATCAACAAAATGATAAATCAAGCCTCATTTGTAGCTGTCTTGATTTCCAAGATGTAAATGCTCATATTGAAAATTTAATACTTAGCTTTTGAGAGTCATTTCAAGTTGGCCCTAGAGACACCTAGTAATTCAAGAGTTGGAGAGTTGGGGGCAGCTAGGTGGCGCAGTGAATAGAGCACCAGCTCTGGAGTCAGGAGGACATGAGTTCAAATCTGGCCTCAGACACTTGACACACTTACTAGCCATGTGACTTCGGGCAAGTCACTTAACCCCAACTGCTCTCCAAAAAGAAAAAAAAAAACGTTGCAGTTGGATTCAGATGAAGACAAAGACAGAGAAGCTGGGGAAGAATTCAACCTTTTGAAGTGATTTTCTCTCCTCCGTCATTAAATATGGGGTCTAGTAGTGGAGCTTTTAATCCAGAAGGATGGAGAGAAATCTATCCAGAAGTTGGAGAGTGATATGAGAAAGTTCAAGGCATAGTTGAAGAAGTAGAGACTCACACTCCAGACAGACACAGAAACAGTAAGTTAGTCACTGTAGCTTAGAATCAGCTTCCAGAAATGACCTTGGGCAGCAATGACTGACTCTGTGCTAAGCACTGGAAACATAAGGATGAACATGAAACAGCTATGGTCCTCAAGGAACTTCCATTCTATCAGGGGAGACAATTCTGCATAGCCAAGTGTAGGGGTTCACCCCACTCTAATCGCAGAAGACCCAGACAACTGGGTGGAATTAATTGATCAAAGGTTTGAACTAGATGTCAACAAATTTTTAATCAATTTTGGGAGAAGAAGGTTCTTGGATTATTGTTTGAAGACAGCTGATGTCATATAGGAGTTTTGTAATTGGCAAGAAGGATCAGATGTACCTCTTGGCAGCAAGGAAGAGAGCCAGCTATGGACTGAGGAGAGAGTTAGCCCTGGAAATTGAGAATTGAATTGTAGATAGGATCAGCTCCTGGGACCCTGGATAAATAACCTGACCAGTAGAAATGCTGTACTCAGGGGGAGGTTTTTTGAGTCCTCTACAGGAGAGAAATGTTTCGTAGCTTCTGTTTTACTATGCTATGTTAGTAAGTGCTGTTGCTTTGAACTAATTGTGTTTACCGATTGTCAATGAATGGGAAACCCACCGATGGAGGCTTGGGAGCTATATTTTTAGAAGGGTGACTGACTTCATACCTTATTTATATCCTTGAAACTGAGATTGGAGCTACGCTCTGGAGACTCTCTCTACAAGTCTGAGTGTAAATGGGGGAAATAATCAAGAGGAGATGCTGCTATATGAGTATGTACAAAATTAAACACTTGTTGATTGATAGTGAGGTTACTTAACTTGTTCAGTTTTTGCCTAGGTGAGACTAAACCCAGGTTTTCTTGCCTTTGAGACAAATTCTCTGTAATGCCACACACTTTCTCATTCAAGTATAACTATTTCCAGTTTTAAAGATGAGGCATGTGGTCCTCAGAGAGGATCAGGAGACTTGCACAAGGTGACATAGCTAATAAACAACAGAGCTAAGACTTGAATCTCATTCTCTGATTCTAAATCTCATGGTCTTTCTTGACTTCATAGAGAGAGGTAGGTAGTTAGCCAGAGCCTGGGCCTGCAGTCAAGAATACCTGAGTTCACACATGGCCTCAGATACTTTCTAGCTGCATGGCCCTAGGCAAGTGACTAAACTTCTGTTGCCTCAATTTCCTCAACTGTAAAATGGGGATTTTTTTTTTTTTTTTTGCTTTCTGGAGGGGGGGAAGGCAGGGCAATTGGGGTTAAGTGATTTGCCCAAGGTCACACAGCTAGTAATTGTTAACTATCTGAGGCCAAATTTGAACTCAGGTCCTCCTGACTCCAGGGCTGGTGCTCTATTCACTGTGCCACCTAGCTGCCCCCAAAATGGGGATCTTAATAACACTTACCTCTCAGGCTTGTTGTAAGGAACAAATGAACTAATATTTGTAAAAAGCAATTAGCACACTTGCATGCAGTTGGTGTTTAATAAATGCTTATTCACACTTCATTGTGGAATAAAAGAATATAGCTAGTAAGAGATTAGTGCTTTCATGTCTTAGAATAATAGAATCATAAATTCTTAGCACCAGAAGGGACCATTTAACCTAGGGCCCTAATTTTATAAATGAGGAAGAGTTCTATTTCCTAAGACTTCATTTATTTATGTATTTATTTATTTATTTTTTAAGCAATCGGGGTTAAGTAACTTGCTCAAGGTTACATGGCCAGTTATTTCTGGGTGTGGTGCTGAGTATCTGAGCCCGGATTTGATCCAGGTCATCCTGACACTGGAGCTGGTGCTCTTACTCGCTGAGCCACCTGGCCGTCCCTTATTTCCTAAGACTTTAAACAAGGTGACATGGGAATTTCTGGGAAGAGCTAGGACTAGTCCCATAGATTTCCATACTTGTGTGCCTATTGCACCATGTTGTTTTGGGGGTTACTCTTTTGTAGGTGTGGTCATGAAATAGGAAATTTTGTTCAGGTTCACAGTTGTAGCAACAAGATGTCTATTGCCTTAAGTCCTGTTTGTGAGTCTCCCTCCCAGTTAAAGAGTTTCTACAGTTACTTGTTTTATTTTAATTATGGGAAAGCAACAGACTTCCTTCTAGGTATTAAAGACATTGAACAATGAACATTCTTGACCCAGAGGAAGTCCTGGAAAAACTAAGGAACAAAAAGGTAAATGACCTGCCCAAGGTCACAGTGACATTATGATGGAATTTAATTTCAATGTTGTTCAGCTTAGCAAATAATTTTTAAGCACTTACTATACACCAGACACAGTGCTAAGAGGCTAGAGATACCAAAAAACGAAAAAATGAAGCAATTTGATGAAGCTCAAGGAGATTACATTCTACTGCAGGGTAGATGTACAGTCTAAACTACTATGTTCTAATTTAGAACCAAGACTTAAACCTTGCAATTTCCTTTTCTTTCTCTCAGGATCATGATTCCTCTTAGGATAAAGATACTATAGTTGGAGTTATTATGGTATCTTTGTCTCAAAGGTTTAGCCCTCCCTGGTTGTAGCTCTAAGCTATTTGCTCTAGGCAATTACTGAAATAAGTTCTGAGAAGCAGAGAACTTGCAAGTTTCTCTTTCAGAGAATCTCAGAATACTAGAGTTAGAAGGGATATTTGAGGACATTGAGTCCAACCCCAGCAGGGATTCCCTCTACAACATCCATGACAAGGGGTCATCCAACCTCTGTTTGTTGTTGTTTTTGGAGGGGGGAAGGCAGGTCAATTGGGGTTAAGTGACTTGCCCAAGGTCACACGGCTAGTAAGTGTTAAGTGTCTGAGACTAGATTTGAACTCAGGTCCTCCTGACTCCAGGGCTGGTGCTCTATTCACTGCACCACCTAGCCACCCCCAACTTCTGTTTGAATACTTTGAGGGATAGAAGACTCAGCACTTCCTAAGTTGGCCCATTTGACTTTTCAAGAACTCTAATTATTAGGAACTTCTTTCTCATATAAAGATCAAATGTATATATATATATTACCCTACAACTTTTCTCTGTTAGTCTATTTATGCCTTAAGGGGACAAGAAGAACAAGGCTAATTCTTACTGCAAATTGACAGCCCTTCAGATTTTTAAAGACATTTCTCATGTCCCTATATCAAGTCTTCTCTTCTCCAGAAGGAATATCCTTGGTTCCTTCAATTTCTAAATAGAATATGGCAGTTTTGAGTATTCTCACTTTTTTTTTTTGCTTTTTGGAGGGGCAGTTGGGGTTAAGTGACTTGCCCAAGGTCACACGACTAGTAAGTGTTAAATGTCTTGAGGCTGGATTTGAACTCAGGTTGGTGCTGGTGCTCTATTCACTGTACAACCCAGCTGCCCCCTATTCTCACCCTTCTAATGGGTCTTCTCTAGACAAGCTCACACCCCATTCTAAAACACTGAATACAAAATAGATCACAATGCTTCATGTATGGATTGACCAGGGTCTAAAGGCAGGAAAAATTTTTTTTAAAACATATCTTACCTTGTACAATAAGGGAAACCATAAAAAAGTTGTGCAGGTAGAAAACAAAGGAACCAAGCCCAGTGGAGATCACCTTATGAAGTCTATTTGAAAAAAGATGATTTGAGAACTTATGCAGGTTGCCTGACTAGAAAGCCCAAGATGTGCAGCTTCCTGGGGAAGGCAGACCTTCAAATTGTCTATAAGAACCATGCCAGCCTCTTCTTCTGCTGTGCTATTGAGAGCCAAGACAATGAGCTCATCACGTTGGAACTGATCCACTGATATATGTGGAGCTCCTAGACAAATATTTTGGCAGCGTGTGCCAGTGTGTGTGAACCAGATGTCATCTACAACTTTGAGAAGGCTTGCTTCATATTGAATGAGTCTCTGGTGGGTGGTGATATCTGGAATACCTCTAAGGAAAGTGTTAAAAAGCCACAGGACAAGCTGATGAGCTACAGGGGGAAAAGGAGTCATCTTGGTGTCCTGGAGGAGATGACTTTGGCATAGCTCTTCACCTTGATGGAAGATACAAGGCAGGGTTGGCGTTAGGGCACAGGTGGTTGCTTTGAGCTCCACACATTCAGATGAATAATAATAATAGCTAACATTTATATAGCACTTACATAGTAAATAGAACATGTGCTATAAAATTATTATCTCATTTGATCCTCAAAACAACCCTGTTGCTATTATTATCCCCATTTTACAGGTGAGGAAACAGACAAACAGAGGTTAAGTGACTAGAGTCACACAGTCAGTAAGTGACTGGGGCCAGATTTGACCTTCCTCTGGGCTGTTTCCTCTTAAAGTGAGTTGAGAACCTCCTCCAAACATTCCTTCCTTCACCCAATCCATCTGTCCCTGTTCCTTCATTTTTAACCAGTTGATAATTGGGAAGTTGGAGGAGTGAATAAAGACTATCACCAAGGACTGTGTGTGTGTGTGTGTGTGTGTGTGTGTGTGTGTGTGTGATACCTATTTTTCCCGATTCTGTGAAAATAATAATAACTATGATTTCACCTAAACCTTATTTCTTCTCACAAACTGTGTGTGTGTGTGTGTGTGTGTGTGTGTGTGTGTGAGATCAAAAGGTCATTGTTTTCAGTCTCCCATATATCCAGAGAAAAGTAACACGCCTTCATTTCCTTCCCCTCCCTGCTCCAATAAACCAAACCTTTTTCCTTTCCTGGGGAAAAGGATCTCAGGTATATTAAAGAAGGGAGCCTCTTTTTTTTTTTTTTAACATTTCCTTCTCATCTTCAGGGGTGGTTTGAGAAGGCAGGGAAGAACATAGTTAATTTTTGAAGTGTTATGTCTTTAAGGGAAGGGGTATAGGTCTTCTGGGAACTCAGTGAAACCCCTAATCTTCTAAATTTTTGGGGAGTATTTATCCCTATTTCTTTCCCCCCTGAAATAAAAGGAAAAGAATTTAAAAATAAAATGAGGGCATTACATGAGATAGTCCTAAGGTCCCTCTAACTGTAATATATTATGAATCCATTCTTTGGATTCCATAGACCATTACAGGATATTCTAGGGCGTAAGGATAGAAATAATCACAACTTTTTTCCTAGCCATTACCATAAAAAGACACTCTAGAATGGTGGAAAGAGGATTGGAGTTGGAGTCAGAACACCTGGATTCATGATTCATGAAGGATTCATCAGGGATTCATACTCCTTCTGAACCTCAGTTATTAAATAAGTAAAATGAAAACCCTGTAGTCTGAGAATGTGAGTGTACATCCCACTTCTGACACTACTAAGTATGTGATCTACTTAAGCTCCCTGAGCATCAGTGTCTTTTTCTGAAAAATTAGAGGGTTGAATTAGATGACTTATTGAGGATCCTTCCAGCTCTAAATCTATATTCTAATGACAGCAATTCCTGTCTCACTGAGCTATTGTGAGGCAAGCACATGTCCCAGTTATGGGGAATGGTCAATGCAAAGACAAGGAAACGGGAGATGGAACATCATGTGGAAGGCATCCTGGACCAACGCCAGTTTTCTTGACTTTTGTCTTGCCACTTGACTTTGATAACTCTGGAGGAGAGGCTTAGGCTGATGACTTTGAGCAGCTCTGCCTCCTTAAATCCAATCTCCTCACAAATCAAGACATCACCTTCCTGATGTCATTGGCCCTCCAGATGCTCTCATTTATGAATTACATTGTGCTGATTGCATTAAGCCCTAGAATACAGTTGAGTTTCTTAAATGGTGTCTACGATTCTTCAAAAGAGATTGGCTTAACTATCCATGTTAAAAAAACTAAGTGGATGATGAATGCTTATTGTTCAGACTATGACACACAGTTACATGGGTAGCATATTGTTCTGGCACAACAGTACATATATCTTGTACAGTTACTTTATATGGACAAGGAACTGAGCCCAATATTGAATTGGAAGAGATTTGACTGAATGCATTTAAGAAAATTTTCAGGGTTCTCAATGAGCTACTTTTACTTGAAACAACTCTCCAACTTTTTAACATCAGCATTTTTTTTTGAGGGGGGGGGTTGATGTTATATGACTTGCCAATCATAGAATACTATTATTTCCAAGGGACCAAAATTACAGGTGACTTAAAGGGTACTAGTGAGGGGTACATTATCAGCATAAATAGATTATAGCTTATTATCAATAATGAACTGGGCACTGTGCCATTAAAGTAATATATATTTGGAAGAGAGTGTTGGATTGTCATGTACCAAGACTGAGAGATGAGGGATGGATAACCTGTGAGCTCTGGTGTCACCTATCCAATGTCAAGATACCTAGAGTAAGGTCCCCTGCTGAGTTAACGCCTTATAGAAGATTTATTGGAGGACAAGGGTAAGATACACAGGGTGAGAAGATATGGATAGCTCATTTTTTTTTACCAATGGAAGATCACATATTCATGAAAGGATTGAAATACATATAAGGGAAAAAAAGAATATAAAATTGAGAAATAATATACCAAGGGTAAAGTAAGAAATTCAGGGTAAGAGAAATCTTCCTCGTTTCCAAAGTGTCTCAACGCTAAACTTTCTTCATTATGAGTAGGGTGGGATGGAGAGAAAATAGGAGTATCCATTCCCTTTATAGACCTACCTGAGTTTTCTGTACAGAACTCATAGTTTCATTTTTTCCAATTCTAGTTCCATTCTCTTCTATTAGAGAAGGCTCCTGAAGGCGTAGCATGCTTGCGGTATAATCACTTTGCTAATAAGATATACAATTTCACCTCTTCCCACCAAGGGACAAACTAGGAAGCAAAGTCAGTTAAATTAGGAGAGTTCCTGTAGTGAATAATTGAACAATTGAAATATGCAGATAACTCTTGAAGTTCATAGTCAACAACTCCATTTTTTATACTCTGTTGTGAAGCTTATGTAGGTCTACCTATCTCTGACAAGCTATGGGAAAGGCATGATTTCAAATGATCTCTGAAGGAAGGAAAGGATTCAGATAGTGAGGTTGGGGACATTGCAAATGTGTGTGTGTGTGTGTAGAAGATCATGGGTATATGAATATGCTTGGCATATTAGATTAGAGGATATAAGACATTCCAGAGGAAGGGTTTCATTATAGACAGAGTTCCAGACTTGGAGTCAGGAAGCCCTGAGCTCTAATCATAACTCAGATACCTTTGCGACCCTAAACAAATGTCTTAACTTCTCAGGGCCTCAGTTTTCCTTGATATAACATAAGGTAGTTGGAGTCCATGACCTTCAAGGTCCCTTCCAGTTCTGAATCTATGATCCTATGTTGGATAAAGAAGGTACAACCAGAACATGAGAAAGCTTGGGATTCTAGGATCCCAATTTGGTTGTCATTCAATGGGCAAAGCTGGGAAGCTATTATTGGTTCCTCACCATACTCTTAGACTCAGTACCAGGACGACTCAAAGACAAATAAGTGACTGATGGTTTAAAAAAGACTTACTTTTTGATATCCTCGTTTGCTGTGGTATCTTCTGTATTTAGGTGTTTGCATAACTCTTTTGGAGGTTAATGGGAGTTTTAGAGAGAAGAAGGGATCATAATATTTAAGCCTTTGCAGATGTAAGTCTTTTCTGGTAATGAGTTGGGATTTAACAAGTCATTAAAAATTCTCCAGCAAATGCTTTGCAGGTGACTCTTTCTCTTTTTAATAGGAGAGAAAGGAAACGGGTGTGATCCCTAGTCAAAGGCAGTTAGATATATTCTTTGATTTGGAACAGAAACAACTGAAACTATTGTAAACTATTTCTTCAATTCAAATTCAACAACTATTTATGAAGCACAAACAATATACAGAGCTCATTTCTAGGCACATGACATAGGAAGGCAATTTTTTTCCCTGAAAGGGAAAAGTCCTAGGTTTGAATCTAGACTTTACCAGTTAATAGATGTATGATCCTAGTCAAGCAACTTTTCTCTGATCCTCATTGTCCTCATCTGTAAAATGGGGATGACAATATTTGTACTCTCTACCTCTCAAGGTCTTTATAAGGAAGGTGCTTTGTCAGATGTAAAGTACTACAGAAATGGGAGTTATTTTTGTATTTAAAACACTGGCTTCTTATTTAGACATCATGGATGTTTTTGTAGCCAGTACATTCATTTTCAGCATAATTTTTCCATTTAGCTTCCTTGACATTATGGCTTTTTTTTTTTGCAGAGATTTGTTTCTGATGAAGCCCCTGCTCTGCAGCAGGCTGCAAAGTCATGCACGGACTAGTGTTTTCAAAAGGACTTCTTTTTTTCAGGATTTCAGTACAAATCCAAAGCCATTGCTGGAAATCCTCCTTTCTGTGCACAATGGGAAGCAGCAGGGAAGTGGAAATTCTCTGACTTTTTCAGCAGTGAAGAGCCAAAGCTATTTGAGGAGGTTGCACAGGGGTCTGGCCAGGTGAATCCAACCTGATTCCTATGGCATTGGTTAACTACATCAAGGTGGGAAGGGTTAGGGTGAGTGCCAAGTTCATTGCTCTGCCTCCCTCCTCTGGAGCTCCTGCAGAAGTCTTGACTAACTTGTATAGTAAGAGCTCACAAATTAGAGTGCTTTATGCTTTACAAAGTACTTTCCTCACAATAGTCTGGGAAGGTAGGTAATACAAGTAGCATTCCCTGCTTTGCAGGTGAGGAAATTTGAACTCAGGTCCTATCTATGATACCACTTATGCCTATATAGGAAATTCTCAGTCTCTACCAATGCAGGTAGTCACTGAAACTTATAGTTCTAGTGACCAAGAGTATTGAGAGGTCTTATAACTTGCGTAGAGTCCTGTAACCAGTTTGTATCAGAAGTAGGACTTGAATACAGGCCTTCTTGGATTTGGGGTTGGCTCTCTCTTATATCATCCTACCTTTCAGGAATAGACATGAATCTATCCAAGAAAAACACTCTCCAGGAAATCCTCCCTCATTTTACTAGGAGTAGGTATTCAGTAATGATATTATTTATGAACTACCCTTTCAGGTCACATGGACTAACATATGTAACTTTTCTGTGATTCTCCAGGATACTCCAGCCCTACCCTAAGCATTACTATCTTTCAGACTGCTGAAAATCCACTCAAATCTTTGGTTTATCGTCTCTGACCTTTACTCAGAAAAGGGGAAATAAAGTAAAAGGTGACCAAGAAATCTCCTATTGGGCTGCATAGACTTGTAGGAACACATGCAGCTTACATATGATTTTGTTCTAAGTAAGCCATTAACAGCTTCTATCATGGGTCGAGGTAGAAGGATAAATTCTCCCTGCTCCCAACTTATTGTGCTATCTCTGGAAGACAACACTTGAAGGGAGAAAGTGAAAAGAAGCCCTTAGTCCTTGATTAAGACTCCTTTTAGAGGCTGATGCAGCTTCTTCTGTGAGAGTTCATCTTCCCAAGTTCAAGTCAACCAGTTCATCTTATGGGCAACCCTAGTCACTGAAATCCATTCCCTAGATAGCTCTAAGGGACAGCACCAAGCCAAGGAATTCTTTTTGTAGCAGCCTCTGTCACTGAGATGTAACTGAGATTTGTTATTTTTCTTTTTAGCAAGGGCATGGGCATGTCTGAATTCTCTGTGAAGAAAACAATGGGCAATCCATATGAATCCAGATTTATCTCCCAAGCAAGATAATCAAATTAATTAGGGAACTTACCTAATCAATTGCCCTTATACATTGAATTACAGAGCCTTAAAATTGTAAGGGACCTTACAAATTGTAAAATGAGGGGGTTTGACCAAATGATCTCTAAGAATCTTTCCAGCTCAAAATCTTGTCATCATTTGAGCCTGGCCCAATTCCAATTACAGAATACCTGGCAAGTCAGAGGGTTCCATGACTTCAGAGTTGAAAGAGGTAACAGAGACCACCGACTCTAATGTTTCTAAGAATACTGTCTATAACATCCCCAGTGGGTGATAGTCTAACTATTTCATGAAGATGTTCAGTGAACGGGAACCCCTTGTTAATCAAGGTAGATTTAATTGTTAGGAAGCTTTTCCTTACATCAAGTCTAAATCTGCCCTCTTGTACCTTATCCTAGCTCTGCCCTCCTGGCTGAGCAGAAGAAATTCTGAGCCTTATTCTAAATGGCAGTCCTTTTTATACTTGGTAGGTGTAGCAGCAAGCACCCCAAGCGTCCTCAGGGTGGCTGCCCATACAGGTTCTTGGATCTTCTTTGTTAAAGGAAAGCAACTCAAAAATGGGTTAACAAGCTTACTTTAATCAGTCAGACATATATCGTTTACCTTGTTCAGGGGAAAAGGTCAGCACCCCGAACTTCAAAGTACACAGACAGAATTATCAAGACAGAAACAGATCTAGTAGACAGATTTCAAACTGTCCAACCATTACATCCATACCCAGTCAACATCTGGGTTTCAACATCTGGGATTTTTCAAAGCGGGGGGGCTAAGGACAACGGCTTCCCAGAATCCATATCAAATCACAGAACACTTCTCAAAGTGAGCCCCAAAACAAAGCCTCACATCAGGGCTTATATAGCCTTCTCCTGGCTCAGAGAATGTAACAACCTTATTGACCCACTGGCCAATCAAAAAGTATCTACTGAAAAACAAGCCTCCCACCTTAGGCTCCAGGTGCACTTTAGCCTGGGGCAGGGAAGATCTTTAAAATTTACATTCCCATTACAGTAGGCATCTAGCTTCTGTTTGTGAATACCTTTTGTTTTGTTTTTGCTTTTTGGAGGGGGGAAGGCAGGGAAATTGGGGTTAAGTGATTTGCCCAAGGTTACACGGCTAGTAAGTATTAAATGTCTGAGGCTGGATTTGAATTCAGGTCTTCCTGACTCTAGGGCTGGTGCTCTGTTCACTGTGTCACCTAGCTGCCTCTGTGAACATCTTTAGTAAGAGGAACCTCATTATCTCTCAGGATAACTAGTTATTATTGAAAACTAGTTACTATGACATTATTTTGATTGAACAAAAATCTTCTTTTACCCCATCACCATCTCAACCTTTGAGTCTTCTCTTCTCCAGGCTAAACACCTTTGCTTCTTTTCAACTGGTCGTTGTTAACTGAAAGGTTAATTAATTTGTCTGATATCACAGAGCTAACCAATGGTAAAGGTACGTTTGGAAGTTTTCTTCATTTCTAACCTAGAGCTCTTCCTACTAAACCACAGTGAATGCAGGTAGGTGGCACAGTAGATAGGATCCTGGACCAGGAATCAGGAAGAGCTGAGTTCAGATCTAGCCTTAGATACATATGAGATTTGTGACCACCTCAGGCAAGTCACTTAGACTGTTTGCCTCAGTTTCCTTATATGTAAACTGGAGATAATAATAGTACCTAAATTACAGGGTTGTGAAAATCAAATGAGATAATAATTATAAAGCACAAAATGTGCTTGGCACATTTTGGTTATTGTTCATTTGTTGCAGTTGCGTCCAACTCTTCATGACCCCATTTGGGGTTTTATTGACAAAGATATTGAAATGATTTGTCTTTTCCTTCTCCAACTCATTTTACGGATGGGGAAACTGAGGAAAACAGGGTTAAGTGACTTGGTTAGGGTCGCACAACTAGCAAATGTCTGAGGCTGGATTTGAACTCAGGGATGCGAATCTCTCTGATTCCAGGTCCAACTCCCTGTGCATTATGGCGCCACCTAGCTGCCCCTGCTTGGTACATAGTAGGTGCTATATAAATCTTAGCTATAATTAACTATTATTATTACCCACTCTTTGTCAAGGGGGTAAAGTCCAGTTTGATGAGTAATTAATGACTTTGTTCTTTTTAAGGTATGTCTGTGTTACTCGGAAGTTTGGACAGCTTTAAAATAAGATGATTAATCTCCTGCTGGTAGAGGACTCCAGAAAGTGTGCCTGTCTCTAGAAAAGAGAGACTGCTTTGGATGAAGATATGTCATAGCCTGGGACATTCAAGGCTCCGTTTTATCGCTGGTGGAATGGAAAGAGCATTTCTGGGTGAGTCAGGAGCCTTGGGTTCCGCTCCTGGACCCGCCATTAGTTCTGTGTGACCTTGGGTTAATCACTTCCCTTTGGTGGTCCTCTATTTCCTCATTTTTCTTACCCACATTGTCTTTTTGGGCTGTGGGACTGATTACTGAGAAATAGTGAACTTTTTTATATTGTAATTTTCCTTTAGAAAATGAAAGTTTTGCCATCAGTAGTTTTCTCCTCTCCTCCAGAAATGTCTGTGACTGCACATTGAGTTTCACTATTAGTCACCATTCCTCTAGTGGCATAGGCATCTTGGGAAAGTTGGGCTTTGGTGCTGGGGACGGGGATGCTTTCCAGCAAGCTTTCTTTCAAGCATATCAATTGGGGAAGAGATCCTTTGAGAAATGGCGCCTGAACAAGAGCGTCCTAGTGATTCTGGCTTCCACGCACATCTACCACCTGGTCCTATGATAATGGCTTTCCAGTCAGTAGAGATACTAATTTCACATGTTTTCTTTAGGGGAGACTCAGTTATTTCCACTGTTAGCATTTGAATAACTACAACAACAGTAGCAACTTACATTTCCATAGAACTTTAAGGCTCACAAAGCCCTTTCCTCAGAATGATCTTGTGAGTTAGGTAATGTGAGTATTATCCCCACTTTACAGAGGAGGAGAATGAGACTTAGGAAGGTGAAGTGACTTCTAAGCGCTAGTAACCTAGTCTACTAAATACACATATTCCAGTCTGGGTGGGGTTCATTAGACTGACTTATTACCAAGATAATTTAATCCAATTTGACATACATTGAATATCTGCCAAGTGCCCAGAACTGTTAGACACTGTAGGTCTATAAAAGACTTATTCAAAATAAAATTAAGAGGTGAGAGAAGAATAGATTGGGAGAAGGAGAAAGGGAGAAATAGAATAGGGTAAATTATCTCATATAAAAGAGGCAAGAGAAAACTGTTACAATGGAGGGGAAGAGCAGGGAGGTGAAAGGGCATGAGTCAACCTTACTCTCATTAGACTTGGCTTAAGGAGCGAATAACATACACACTCAGTTGTGTATCTTACCCTACAGGAAAGTAGGGGGGAAGGGGATAAGAGGAGGGAGGATAGAAGGGAGGGCAGATTGGGGGAAGGGGTAGTCAGAAGCAAACACTTTTGAAAAAGGACAGGGTCAAAGGAAAAAATAGAATAAATGGGGGACCGGATGTCTTTCACAATATGACTATTATGGAAATGTTTTGCATAACAACACATATGTGACCTATATTGAATTGCTTGTCTTCTCAATGGGGGGTGGGTGAGGAGGGAAGGAGGGAGAGAATATGGAATTCAAAGTATTAAAAACAAATGTTAAAAAATTGCTTTTACTTGCAACCAGGGGAATAAGATATACAGGCAATGGAGTATAGAAATCCATCTTGCCCTACAAGAAAGGGGAAGGGGTTTAAAGGATGGGGATGGAGGGAATAGAAGAGAAGGCAGACTTGGAAAGGAATAGTCAGTATACTTGACATCTTGGGCTGGGGGGTAAGGGAGAGATGGGGAGAAAATTTGGAACTCAGAGTCTTGTGGAAATGAATGTTGAAAACTTAAAATAAATAAAAAAATTAAAAGACTCAATAAAGTTGACACGCAATTGTTAGGAACCTACTCCCTGCAGAGCCCTGTGATAGATATTTTTAAGGAAGAGCAAAATTTTGATTTTTAAGGGCAGCTTGGTGGTATGGTGGATAGAGTGCTGGGCTTGGAGTCAAAAGACTCATCTTTCTGAGTTCAAAACCAGCTTCAAACGGTTGCTAGTTGTATGACCTTGGGCAAGTCACTTAACCCTGTTAGACTCAGTTTCCTCATCTGTAAAATGAGCTAGAGAAGGAAATGATAATACATTCCTGTATATCTGCCAAGAAAACCCCAATAGGGTCAGACATGACTAAACAAAACTTCTGATAGGACCTAATACTCTGTACTTCTCATGGAGTTTACATTCTGTTCATGGAACTTGCAGAAAGTTCTTCCACTCAGACTCTGGCTCTTGGAATCCCTGGGTTCCTCTGAAACTCTGTTGAGGCGCCGTCTCCTCTAGGGGACCGTTACTGCTCCTCCCAGATGCCATTGCCTCTACCTTCCATCTATTCTGTGTTCATCTTGTATGCCCTGATTTATATATATTGCCTCCCCACCAGAATGAAGCTCCCTGAGGGCACGGGCTGCTTTTTGTCTGTACCCTAATATTAGCACTATCTAAATACTTAATAAGTGTTGACCGATTGATTAATTGACTGAATAACATGAAAGGATGGAAGAAATTCTGAAGCACCTTGAATGCCAGACTAAGAAGTTGGAATTTTTAGGTAACAATTAGAGACACTGAAATGTCTTGGGCAGAGAAATGATAAGGCCACATGTTGGTATGAAAGGGAAGAAAGTACAGATGTATAACAGCATTTACTATGTGTGAAGCACTTCACAAATATCTCATTTTAACCTCACAATAACCCTGTGAGGTAGGTGCTTTTATTATCCTCATTTTAAAGTTGAGGAAACTGAGGCAGACAGACATTAAGTGAAATGCCCAAGACACATAAGTAGTGAGTGTCTGAGGCAGAATTCAAACTCGGGTCTTCTTTACTCCAGGCCCAGTGCTCTAATCACTGCACCACGTAGTCGACCTCTAGTTAGAAGAAAGGTAAGTCTAGCACCCAGAGTAGCAGCAACTCAGTGCTAAACTTATCTTTCAGTGATATGAAAAGATAGGAGGGAATGGAAACAAAAGAATCTTGGGGGTCATAGATTTGGTACTGGAAGAGACCTCAGAGGCCATCTTGTCCACATCCCTCATTTCATGGATGAGACAAGATTGAGTTGGCCAAAGTCACACTGATAGTATGCATGAAATCCTCTTAGTAGGTGGTGATGAAGGCCTATACTAAGAAGGTAGCAGTGGGAATAAGAGGAGGCCATGCCCTTGAGGGGCCTGCAATCTCATTCTGGTCATGATAAAATACATGTACAAAATAGTTTAATGAGAGACTTTAGTCCATATTACATACTCAGAGTAGTAGCAGCAGGAAGTGAGAGAAAGGAGAGCTTGGTACAGAGTGGTATTATTAGGGAAAGACTGATGAGGAGGTGGGATTTGAGATGAGTCTTGAAGATGAGTGAGGCTCAGTCAGGATGTACAGGAAGACATATCAGATGGGAAGAATGACATGTACAAATGTGTAGCGAGGTGAGGATGAGCCTTGTGTGCTTGGCTGATAGGCAGGAAGCTGGTTTGACTGGAGTAGGAAGTTCACTGAGGGTTTAATAGCAGAACAGGGAGGGAGGAGCCTTGAAAAACAGATGGGAATTTGGACTTGGTGCTAAGGGCAAAGGGGAGCCACTGCAGAGTTCAGAGCACGACAGTGAAAGAATGCATCTGCAGAAAATAGGGAAGTCGTGTTTTGGACGTGAAAACCCTCTCCTTTCGGCTATCTAAGACAGCAGTAAGAGTCGAAATGCTTATGTTTTCTCAGTTCCTTTCTGACTATACTGAGATTAGGGCAGCTTTAGCCATCTTGACAGTCCTTGCCCCCTCGGACCAAACTACCACACTTCACCATGTGGCCTTGAGAATTGGTACAGAAATAGTTAGACTCACAATGTGAAATCATCCCTACAAGGCCATGCAGGCACTATTCCCTGAGAAGCTGAAAAGTCCAAGGCTGTTTTTGAGCTATGGGTATGTGTCTGATGGTTGTTGAGTTTGTCAACACACTTAACTACCATCTCCCTAGAACTACACATCACTCAAAGCACTGGAAGATACCTTGGGTGTGAAGGGTGATCTATAACACCCCCAAACTTATTTTCTTTCTCCATCATTTTCACAAATAAAGTCCTCTTGGATAGGTACTTGTCAACCCCATTGGTAAGAAATCTTCCCAGTCTGCCATACACTGGGGGGTGGTATCTTTCAAATGAAGGAGGGGGGGGAAATATATCAATGTTGCCAGAATGCACCGTTCTTATTCCTTTGTGTACTTTGTTTGTGAATCTTTTCTCATGGTAGCTTAGGCTACCCATCAAGCCCCTGACAGCACCATCAGTCAAAGAAAAAAGACTGGGGTAAGCAACTGTTTATGGGAAAAGTTTTGTTTATCTACTTTAGGTCTATGAAAGGGAGGATCATTTTGAGGGTTGGATATGCCATCTTTGTGCCTTCCACAACACAATATTGTAGAATTATAAAGCTGGGAGATTTGGAGAGAGATTTTAGTTCTACCCCTCGCCCAGGAGAGGCCATTATGTCCAGAGGAATCTGTACAGAAGTGGGCCTAGGGTGACATACAAGAAAGAGTACTAAATTTGGAAATAAGAGACTTGGGTTTAAATTCTATATCCTTCCATTGCTAAAAATTATAATAATAATTAGCACTGTATATATATATGTGGCTATATATGTATATACACACATATACATGGTGCTTTGAGGTTTGCAATGTGTTTTACGAATATTATCTCATTTTATCCTCCCAACAATCAGAGGCAATAGGTACTGTTATTATCTCCATTTTGGAGATGAGGAAACTGAGGCAGACTGAGGTTAAGTGACTTGCCCAGGGTCACACAACTAATAAGTGTCCAAGGCTGGATTTGAACTCTGATTTTCTTGTTTCCAGCTCTGGTGTTCTATTTAATGTGCCACCTAGTGCCTAATATGTGACTTTAAGTGAGACACTTCATTTCCTCAATTCTGAGTCCCCTTATCTGTCTTCTGGGAGATGATACTTGTCTAGAACCATGAATAGCCAGGGACCACTAGTGCTATATGTGAAATCTATTTAATCCATAGTATTGGCTGTGAGGAAAGCACTGAATTGAAAGTGCTATATAAGTGTATTATTATTATTAGCAATCATTAATCATCTTCATCATTATTCTCTTCCTCCTCCTCTTCATCCTCACCCTGAAAAACCTGGGAGAGCATACCAGTTGCATCTTCTGTCGTATTCTCTATAAAGAACTGCCCCTTGCAAGAGTCCTGAGAAGCAAATAGAGCAAGTATTAGGAAACCCATTTTACAGATGATGAAACTGAAGGTCAGAAAGGTGGTCATTGACTTATGGTCACATGGCTAGCCAAACGATGGAATCAGGACTTGAACCCAGAGCTTTGGATTTCACATTATTCTTCTTAGTATTGCCATGAAAATATGAATAAGAGGCTGTTATATCAAGATAGTCTTCCCATATCTGAAAAATTCTGCATGTTATTATAGTTTAAACAACTTTGTTGAGTTCTCAGTGGAGATATTTCCAAACTTGTCACTATTTTCCATATTCTTTCAAGTCATGTACTTGAAAATTGTGTCTCTGTTTTTCAAATATCGTTCCTGACATTTACTAGCTGTGTGAACTTGCCCAAGTCCAAGTGTAGCCAAGTTGATTCACTGCTGGCCTCAGTCAAGTAAATTGCTCCTGAAGGTGGATGCCTTCCTAGGTTTGGCCACTGGACCTTTGGTGGCTCTTCTAACCTTCTGAAGCTCCCAAGGTCACTCTGCCTTCAACATTCCTTCATCCAAGATAAAAAAAGAAGAAACAAACAGGAATCGACCTTGGTCTAGACCCAGACTTGCTTAGGAGTCCATGTACTCATAGGCTGACTTGTTTGGGAGGAAGGCACCTGAGCCTTCTCCCTTGACAAGCCCTCCGGAGCTCAGAGAATAGTTCTTGTGGCCAGCCAGAAGGAAAGATCTGAGAGGCAAAGAATGCCTCTAGTATATCCACCAAATTCTGATTCACCAGATAATTAAATGGATCTTCATGAACTATAGGAAGAATAAGAGGGTATCTATGCCCGCCATGAAGTGGGGAGTAAAGGAGACAAGGGAAGCACCCCTCCATCATGCATTTCTGAGGGATACTATATAATTATTGTATTCCTCACCTTGCCTCTACAGCACTGCAAAATCACAACTAAAACTTGGGGGTTTCTTGAATCTCTCTCTTGTGCCTTGGTTTCCTCATCTGAAAAATGGGGATGATAATGTTTGGGAGACATTAGCTATTATTAACAAATAATTGGCATTTGTACATATAACTTAATGTTTGCAAATCATTTCCACATTAATTATTTCATTTTACAACCTCACAAAAACCCTTTGAGGTAGGCAGTGTGAATATTAATATCTCCTTTTTATACATGAAGAAGGAATTTTATTAAGAGGAATAAAGGAATAACTTGCCCAAGATCACTTAGCTGTTAAATGAAAAGCTGAGACCCAAACCAGGGATTTTTGGTCGCTATACAAATTGAGCACTGTTCACACCTTGAATCTATAGAGCACTCTTCTCCAAAGCACATTCATATCCATTATCTTATTTCTTCTCATAGGATAGGGAGGACTCTAATTTCATCATAATGGGGAATACACAGGTGAAGAAACTCTCCCTAGTAATGGAGTTAGGACCTTCCATGCCATTTATAGTTTTAAAGAGCTGCCTAGAATGCTCAGAGATTAAAGGATTTATTCAGGGTCACATAGACTGTGTCAGAAGCAGACCCTGAACCTTGGTCTTTCTCATTTCAATCCCAGTTTTCTATTCACTATGTCTCTCCATAACATTATCCTTATGACAGATAAATCAGATAGGAAAAATTCCATTGCTCTCATTTGACAAGATGGGCAAATTATGGTACAGAGTAGGCAATGGTTAACCCCTTACAACCTTGGCCCCCAAATGAGTGCTGTTATCCAGTCTCCTTGTGCATCCCTCCCCTTTCCACAATAATCCAGCCAAATAGGACTTTTTTCTATTCCTCATACATGGCACTCCATGTCCTGTCTCTGTGCCAAATAGCGAGGAAGCTGGCCTGACCAGAGCTGGGAGATAGTCAAGTATAAGCTTGGATGGGGGTGTTGGTGGCGGTGGTAGGGTGGGGTGGTGGGATGGGGATATGGTGGTATTTGGATTATTAGTGACCCTTGAAAAACAGACAGAAGAATTTGGATTTCATCCTATGGGTAAAAGGGAATCAATAAAGAGTTTAGAGCATGAGACAGGAAGTGATTCATGTACGGAAAACATACAAAGTCTGCCCCTTTCAGTTTTCTTAGAGAGCAATGAGTTAAAATGCTTAGATTTTCTCAACTATTTTCTGCCTGTGTTGTGACTGGAGCCATCCCTTATCCCTGGAATACATACCCTCCTCCCTTTTACCTCATAGAAGCCCTTTCTACCATTCAAGAAGTGGCTGGAGAGCCAGGTTGCCCATGAAACCTTTCCTGATACCTCCAATTTCTAGGGTTCTCCTTCTCAAGTTACCTTGTGTTTAACTACTATGTATTCATTTTTAATTTATTCTCTTAATATTTATCTGTATATACCTATATATGTACTTATTGCCTCCCCTGTTAGAATGACAGCTCTATGAGTGGAGATTGTTATGTCTATCTACTATCTATTATCTATCCATCAGTTTATTTTCTGTCTTTTATCTATGTATCTATCTATGTATCTATGTATCTATGTATGTATGTATGTATGTATGTATCTATCTATCATCTATCTATGTATCTATGTATGTATGTATCTATGTATGTATGTATGTATGTATGTATCTATGTATCTATCTATCTATGTATCTATCTATGTATCTATGTATCTATGTATGTATGTATGTATGTATCTATCTATGTATCTATCTATCTATGTATCTATCATGTATCTATGTATGTATGTATCTATCTATCTATGTATCTATGTATG